>NW_005841976.1:2049178-2052491 GCF_000455745.1 Alligator sinensis | reverse complement strand
TATATATATATATACACATACACACACACACACACTGCAAATTCTCTGATAAAAATCCCAAATTCACTCATTTAAATACCCCAAAATCAATGTTCTTCCATGATTAAAATGAAATGAATGAAACATTGATGGCATTTCATTTCAATCATGGCAGAACATTGATTTTGGAGTATTTTAATGAGTGAATTCAAGATTTTTTATCAGAGAATTTGCAGTTTTTAAACAGGGAACACCAGGATTCCTGCTAGTAAGGCAAGTGGTGGGATCCAGGCAGAGAAGTCTGCCCAGGGCTGGCACTGGGGACCTACCTGGAGTGCAAATGAGGTGGCTGACCTCTTGGCCATTTGGGGACAGGAGGACATGCTTCAACAGTTCAAAGCGGGCCACCACAATGAACACATTTTCCAGGCAATAGCTGCCCAGATGGTAGGGCAGGGGCACACATGGCAGCAGTGCCACACAAAGGCCAATTGTGCAGCCATGGCCCACTGGCAGCTAGCCCAGAGGTGCAAGCAGCCCTGCTTCAGTTCCTGTACCACAGCCCAGGTTGCCGTGCAGTCCCCATCCAGGTCTGGCAGGCATGCAGAAATGGGGCTGCAGGTTCAAGAGGCTGGATGCTGTCATAGGTGGAATCAAGTCACAGCCAGGCAGCAGCCCCCACTGCCAGACTGTTGCAGTGGGTAAAGGGTTCAGGGGTCACTCTAGGTCAGGGCTACTGCAGCAGTCCAGCTGGCACAGGGGCCTAGTGTCCCCAGATATTAACTGGCTGGGCCTCAGAAGCTCTGGAGGGCAAGTAGCCTTGAGCTGCTCACCAGGGGATCTTTTTATACTGGTGCTGGCCTGAGCCTCTAGCTCCCCCTGGCCGAAGATCCAGGAGGAGCTGAGCAGGGTCAGTTTGCCCCAACTGACACAATTTGCCCAACACCAAAGTTCATGTTCACGCACATGTGCTGAGGCACAAATCTCTGGCACAAATTTGTGCTGTTGCTCTTGAGTTCCTGCAACTGCACGTTCCTGCAAGTGTGGATGTGGCCTAAGAGTACATCCACACATGCAGGCATGTGCACTTGCAGCAGCTCAAGTAGCACTGGCACAGATTTGTGCCAGAGATTTGTGCCTCAACATCTGTGCCTGAATATGCACTTTGGTGTGGGGTAAATTGTGCCACTTGGGGCAAGCTGACCCTGCTCAACTCCTCCTGGATCTTCAGCCAGGGGGAGCTAGATGCTGGGGCCAGCACCTGTGCTGAACTCAGCAGTATAAAAAGCTGCCCAACAGTATTAAAATGTTCAGAGCTACTTGCTGTCAAGGGCCATGTGCAGATGAGTGCAGCCATGTGGTAAATGGTGCCACAAACATGTCTGCACAGCCACATACCACACATTTAGATGTTCATGTTAGAAGGGTGTGCTGCTCACATGTGTGCAGCTCTGCTTTTTTTTTCCAGTGGGTTTTTTTGACCCCTGGAAATCTACAGGAAAAAAAAGTGAAGCAGTGCATACACAGGTGTTGTGCGCCTCCCAAAAGCAGAGCCAGCCCACCCAGAGCCATACTTCAGCTGCCAGCCAGGCTCCACATGACAGAATCGCTGCTACTGCAGCCCCAGGAGGCCCCCAGGACCCCAGGTAAGGCTGCTGGAGTCAACCCAATGCTGGTCCCAGCCTCTTCTACCCCACCTGGGGTAACTTGCCACGTGCCAAAGTGCACGTGGCATGAGCATTCCCTGGGGACAAGTAGCAGCAGCACAAGTTGCACCACTGCTATTTGTCCCCAGGGAACGAAACATCCATGCTCATCTGGACACACCCAGGGGGCATGTCCAGATGAGGAAGCACATGCCTGTTGCGGCATCTCAAAGCAGTCTGAAATCCCAGAAAACAATTTAACAATTCAAAAAATTATCAAAAAACAAAAAATCCACTCCAGAAAAAAGTGGCATGGGGCACACTTGTGGAGCATGTCCAGAGGCATCCAGAGGCTGGGTCCTCCAAGGAGATGCTCTGGATCCTGGCTAGAGCATCTCTATGCCTGCCACATGCTGCTGCTGCTCCAGCACACTGCCTCATTGTGCTGGAGGGAATAAAAGAGGGGTAAGGCTGGTAGTGGTGGCTTGGAGCTGGCTGGGACCCAGGCTTTGTCCCTGATTGCTCCAGAGCTGCCTGGCACCTAGGGTATGCCCTAGGCCCAGGCACAGTAGCAAGACCAGGACCAGGACCAGGCATGCATGGGGGTCACTAGTGCCCATGTCCCAGAGGTGGAGGCACCCAGGACTGTCCAGGCCAGCAGCAGAGCCAGGAGGACCTGGAGGCTGCAGCAGGGACCATGGGTGATCCTGGTAAGAAGGCACATGGGAAAATGTTTCAGCCTGCAAGAGCTGCTTTCAAACAGGTGAGAAACTAAGGGGCAGCCACAGAGCCTACCCAGCCTGATGGCTTATGTGGGCCCCAGGTTGGGGGACTGGGTGGGTTGGGCCCCCTCACCCCATGGCGCACAACCCTCACACCTGGTGGCATCAGGCAGCAGTGGGCAATGAGAAATGCAAGGGCCTGCCGTAGGCAGAGACCCCTCATGGTGCACGGTGCCACCTGAGTCTCAGGGCTACATGTGGTGTAGGGCACCAGCCTGCCCTGTGCAGTGTGGGGTATAGGGGGGTTCATAGGTGGGTGTGTGGGTGTTAAGGGGTATTAACAAAGGTCACCACATGCCCACCTCTAGCCCCCACACCATGCACAGCCCCTGTGGCTGGCAGCATCAGGCAGGAGTGGGACCATGAGTGCTGAGTCAAGGAGCTACACGTGTCACAGGGCACTGACCTGGCCTGATGTCACATGATGTCACATGCCTTTGGGCAGGACCAGACTGCTTCTTGCCACCATATGGATCCCCAGGTGGTGGCAAGAACTGGCCCAGTCCTGCCAGAGGGTGAGAACCAGCCTGGTCCTGGCTGAGGACATGTGGCATTGGGCCAGATTGGTGCCCTGTGCCATGTGTAGCCCTGTGACCAAGGCAGTGCCACATGTCACTGGGGGTTTCTGCCTGTGGCGAACCCTCACGTCCCTCATGGCCCTGCTGCTGCTTGTTGCCACCAGCCACAGGGGCTGCGTGTGGCAGGTGGTGGAGAGGGGTGATTGTGTTGTGACCCACCCCACACCCTCTACACCCACACACCCCACACCTATACATCCACCCACAAACCCCCTCAATACCCCACACCTACCCACAAACTCCCTCCATACTCATACACACTCTGAGCGGTCGCAGAGCTTCCTCTCGTGCATGGATGACCTCTACCTGACTCAAGAAGTCTATGGGC
>NW_005841976.1:2021301-2047587 GCF_000455745.1 Alligator sinensis | reverse complement strand
ACCAAAACGCTGGCTTGCATCCATAGATGCTTCTCAAGCAAATCCCGGGACGTCATTCTCCCCCTGTACTCGGCCTTAGTGAGGCCGCAGCTGGAGTACTGTGTCCGGTTTTGGGCTCCACAATTCAAAAAGGATGTGGAGAAGCTTGCGAGAGTCCAGAGAAGAGCCACGCGCATGATCAGAGGTCAGGGAAGCAGACCCTAAAAAGCTCAGGCTCAGGGGTGATCTGATGGCCACCTACAAGTTTATCAGGGGTGACCACCAGCATCTGGGGGAACGTTTGTTCACCAGAGCGCCCCAAGGGATGACGAGGTCGAATGGTCACAAACTACTTCAAGATCGTTTCAGGCTGGACATAAGGAAGAACTTCTTTACTGTCCAAGCCCCCAAGGTCTGGAACATCCTGCCACCGGAGGTGGTTCAAGCGCCTTCATTGAACACCTTCAAGATGAAACTGGATGCTTATCTTGCTGGGATCCTATGACCCCAGCTGACTTCCTGCCCTTTGGGCGGGGGGCTGGACTCGATGATCTTCCGAGGTCCCTTCCAGCCCTGATGTCTATGAAATCTATGAAACCCACCCACAAATCCCTTCCACACACCACACCCTGAGGGTGCTCATGGCCCACTTCAGGCAGAGCCCCACAGTGGAATGCAGCTCCACCTGAATCCCAGAGGCTACACGTGGCACACAGAGCCAGGCTGGCCCGCAGATGTGAGCCTTCGAGGATTACCAGGCCAGCTCCTGCTGGCATCTGGGGCTCTCAGCACTGGAGGCAGGAGCTACACACCATCAGGCCAAGCCAGCTCCTGCCTTCATGTGGCCCATGCACCATCAGGCCTGGCCAGCTGCTGAATCCACCAGCCCATGACATGGAGGCAGGAGCCAGCCTGGCCCGATGGCATGCAGCTCCTGCCTCCAGTGCTGGGAGCTTGGGTGGCAGCAGAAGCTAGCCTGGTCCTGTGCGAAATCATGTGCCAGCAGGCCATCCCAGCTTTATGAGCCACATGTAGCCCCCAGGACTCAGGCAACACCATGCACTGCCAGGGGGCTCTGCCTGTAGTGGGCCATGAGTTCCCTGAAGGCCCGCTGCTGGCTGCTCCTGCTGCTGCCACCGGCAAGGACTGTGCGTCATAGGGGGTTGGTAGGGGACCCACCCCTCCCACACAGTCCCTCCCACACCCACACGGCACACAGTCCCCTCACCCACACATGGTCCTCTCACCCCCACGGCTTCAGGGCACACTCCTGTTTTCTTTTGATACGAGGATTCCCCAGTATCAAACTTAGAGTCTGTACTACAAATATGTAGTGCAGGAAACATATTTTTGTTCATGACATGCCTCCTGCAGCATCTCAAACTGCTTTGAGATGCCATAACAGATGTGCTCACTTGTGTGGATGCAACCTAAGTGACTTCTTCAGTATTTGTAGAAAATAGTTAATTCAAGTAATATTGGTAGTGTTGGGGTAATACTGTAGCTATGATGGTCCAGAAAATATGGAAATGGCAAGGCTTATGGTAAGTGACATTTTTATTAGACCAACTGCGTGGCTGAACTAGACTTCAACCAGCTATTGAATGCAGTGCATTTTTTTTCAGGCCTTTTTAATATTTCATTCAAACTAAAGAAAGACAAGAAGTCTTAATAGACTACCAATATTTTGATTTCCCACTTACAGAGGGATTAAACTTGGAGGAGTACAACCCAGAAAACATAATAGGGATCATGATAACTAGATAACAGAATGATTTTTGAGCAATACGTGATGCAAGAGAGGACTTGGACACCAGCTTGTCACTAGATAAACAGCTGTGAAGCAACTGTAACCCTGTTGAATGTATTGCAGAATGGTATTTGAGAAGCAACCTGGGACAAGGCTTACACACCAAGGAAAAGAGTAAAGAGGAGACTCCCTCTGCCTTGTCCTGCCTTTCTAACTTACTAGAGGAGGTAAGATCATAGTATAGGAAAGAGTACACAGTGGGCACATCTACACAAGACATTTACTGCGCAGTTGATTAATGAACTGTGCAGTAAACATCTTGGTGTCTACACGTGCGCCCCTATTAGGCTGCACAAAAATAATAAATGCCATAGCAGGGTAGTCTTGTAAAATACAAGTACTACCCTGCTGTGGAGTTTTCCATGTACAGTAGTACACATGTAGACACAGCCCCGGCTGGCTGGGGCACAGGGTGCCTCAGTGTGGGGCTAGCCAGCAGGTAGGCTCTGCACTGAGGCACACTGCACCCAGCCAATTGCTCTGCAGCACACACAGATGGTGGGGAGCAGCCAGCCCAGGTATAGTTCTTTTAAGATTTAGCATGGCCACATACTTCCTCAGTTGTACTCATACTGGGCACGTCTACACATTTAATTGCACATTGTATTCAATTAAGGCATACAAATAAACTCTGGAGCTTATTGCTAGGGAGTTTTTGTGCCATTTGAACATTCACCTGAGAGCAAAAAATTCTGAAGCATATTGCCCTGGAGTTTATTTGTGTGCAGCACATGGAACCTGGTTGGAGCAGTCCAGGCTGGCAGAGCAACCCAGGGAGTCAGGCTGCCAGCCATGACTGCTCCGACTGGGCTAAGTGTGCTACATAGGGGCTGGCTGGAGTTCAAGGGTGCCTCAGTCTCGGGCTAATCAGCAGGCAGCCCCTGTACTGAGGCATCCTGAGTCCCAGCCAGCCACTCCACAGCACGGAGAGATAGCAGGGTGGAGGGGGATTATGGGTTGCTCCTGCCTCAAGCAGGGGGTTGTACTAGATGACCTCTGGAGGTCCCTTCAAGCCTTACTTCTCTATTATTCTATGACTCTATGATTTAGGATTATAAGAAAGTAGGCCTGGAAGGAACCTCACAAGGTCATCTGGACCAGCCCCTGCTCAGACCATCCCAGGCAAGTGTCTGTCTAATCTGCTTTTGAAAGTTTCCGAAGATGGAGACTCCACAGCTTCTCTAGGTAGCCTGTTCCAATGCCTGATCATGCTCATAGTCAGAAAGTTTACCCTAATCTCCAACCTAAATCCCCCCTGCTGCAGCTTGAGGCTATTATTCTTAGTCCTGTCCCCTATATCCATTGCCATCATCTCTATAATCACCCTTCAGGTACTTGAAGATTTTTATCAAATCCCACCTCAGTCTTCTCTTCTCCAAGCTAAACAACCCTAGTTCTTTCAGCTATTCCTCATGTCTGGTCTCCCAGGCCCCTATTCATTTTTGTTGCCTTGTGCTGGACTCTTTCCAAACTGTCCATATCCTTCCTGAAGTGCAGGGCCTAAAACTGGACGCAGTACGCCAAGTGAGGCCTCACCAGTGCTGAATAGAAATGAAGAATCACTCCCCTTGATTTGCAAGTGACAGACCTGTTAATACAAGCCAGAATGTTGTTGGCTTTTTTTGCAACAAGCGCACATTTTTGGTTCATATTTCGCTTATGGTCCATTGTATTCTCTAGGTCCTTCTCTGAAGTACTGCAACCAAGACAACCATTCCCCAGTCTATATTTGTGTATCTGGTTATTTGGCATGTATTTGTTATTCCCCAGTCCACATGTGTGCATGTACTGGATACCATTATCCAAACCATTATTGAAGATGTTGAACAATACCAGATCCAGGAGAGACCCCTGAGGAACTCCACTTGATACTCCCTCCCAATTAGATATTGAGTCACTGAGGACTGCTCAATGTGATTATGATGATCCAACCAGTTATGTATCATTCATGGGATATTTGATACATTGGACCTCTGAATTATTCTATACAGAATTATAGAAGTATAGTTATAAAGTCTTCCTTACACAACTCAAAGAAAGTAGCATTTAGCTATCATCTTCACTGCAAGGATTAATGTATATGGAAGATCGCCTTTAGCTAGCATTGCTACAATTTCTGGTTTATTCTGTTGAAAGAAAAAGTCCAGCTGAAAATATTGAATTTTTGTCAATCAGAGCAAAATACCAGCTTGGCAACATCTACTACAGATTTATCCTCCAATCTAATGGATGACTTAGTTGAGCCTCAAGTTCTGTTCTCTGACCCTCAAGCTCTAAAAGTCTCAACAATTTTTTTTTTATTTATTTTTCAGAGTTATTAAGTTATAGTTCCTCTAAGAAATGCTTTGGTTTCTCCCACAGTAAGTGAGCTCTGCTATTTCCAATGGTATTTGTCTCCACAAATAGTATATTGATTTTTCTCAATAAATTATAGACTGAGGCTCTCCAAAGCTGTGTTCATCTGCCAGAATTCTTACTGCCCAAGTGGGAATTTTGAAAGTTACTGAGACAAGGATACTTACAATGTCAGGTTCAACCATTTGGTCAACTACTGCTTTTAAAATAAAATAGTTTATGGTGTGGGGGAAAAATATGAAACAAGGGATAATGATATTTTTAAAAATATAGGAATTCCCAAATAGGAAAGTGGTGTGGCTAAGTGGCAGGCAGGAGTCTGGCCTCCTGCTGCCTGGGCTGACTGGGGGCAATGTACACTCGGGTCAGCATTTACACATGCGGTTAGATGCAGTAAGATAGTACTGCTCTGGTCTAAGAGTGTCTCACATGTAGACTGAGATGCTTTACACTGCAGTAAATCAGTCTACTGCGCAGTGAAGTACATGTGTATATGCACCCTGTATGTTTGAGCCTGACAGAGAAAATCCAAAAAGGAAAAAAAAAATCCTTCAACATGTCAGGCAAAAGAAACAGCTGGGTTTTAGAGAGAATGGACAAAACCAGGACTTCCAACTGTAACAGGGAGCTGGAGTCTCCAGGTCCTTTAAGGGGGAGCATTAAGCTGAGTTTGCTGGATGGGACTAGCATCTGACTAGCATTCTTGCAGGGAAGGAAGCAGGCCAGTATCAGCTGGGCCAGGAGCCACTCCTGGGGAAGGGACTATCCCAGGAACTTGTTGTGTGGGGCCAGCAGCTAGGCTAATCCTCAGCAGGGAGAGGCAAGCTGGTCATCAGGCCCCAAACTGAAACCTTTGTGGGTGGCTAGAGAGCCACCTGACCAGAAGGGGTGGTGTTTTGGAGGTACATAAGGCCAGAGCCTGAGACCAGGCAGTCAGTCTGCCCCTGCAGGCAGTAGAGAGAGCAGCTCCTGAGCAAGGTGGTTGCAAGAGAGAGACTGACCGGCACCCAAGTGGACCCAGAATGTGGCAAGGAAAGCGCTAAGGGAGACCGATAGCTTGTGGGGAAGTTATGACCCAATGTGGGGAGAGTTGTTTTAATATAGCCAGGGGCTTGTGTTTATGTTCTGATTGAGAACCAGAGGACCAGGTTATGGCTATAGGGGAGGAATGGTGTACTGAGTGCCCTACCTGGCTCCCTAAAGCCATATAGAGGTGCCTGGTGGGGGACTCAGAAGCAGGCAGCCTAGCCAGGAGTCAGGGACCTAGAGGGCTGGGGCTAGTGTGATGTACTGGCCAAGACTGAGAGTGCTACAGCTAGGGTCAGGCAGTCCAGCCTGGAGTCAGAGGGGTGCAGAGCTGAGGCTGGGAGAGCCAAGGCCAGTGGCTGCAGTTTGGTTTGGAGTCTAGGACCCTGAGGGCTGGGACTGGTGTAGCAGAAGCAGCCCTCCCTGGGGTTAGGGACCCAGAAGGCTTAAGGCTGGGATAGAGCTACAGGCACTGTGTGGGGGCCAGGGACCCAGAGAGTGGGAAGGCTGGGGCCAGAACAGGCTTAAGCCAAGATGGCAAAGACTTGAGAGGGATTAGGGTGGTAGCCCAGAGAAAAGAGAAGGCCTTGCCAGGGCCAGGGGTCCAGCAGGCTGACAGGAGTATGACAGACAGGCCAGAAGGCCCAGTAGACAACTTGAAGTAACATCTATGAGGCATGGGTATAGCTGTAGGGGTAGAAGGAGGCCACAAATAGCTCTCAAAGAAATGGGTGCCCTGAGGCACTGATGGGACAAAGGGGGGTACCGACTTAGGACTTGAAGGACAGAGCTGGGGGCATGGACGCTGTGTGCCTCCAGAGGCTGGGGGGCACGACAAACTCCCGCAGGTGGCTGCAGCACTAGCAGCAGTGGCAGCATGGCAGCGGTGAGGAGGTACCTCCCGCAGGCAGCCGTGGTGATGTCAGCAGTGGAAGGGGCAGAGAGAGACGGGCGCCTACAGGCACTGCTGGCAGCGTTGGCAGTGCTTTCTGCAGGGGGTGTACTGCCAAGCTCAGGGGGTGCACATGCACCCGCTTGCACCCTCTATGTGTCACCAACGGCTTGGGGACACCTGGGTATGGGAGAGACCTGCTGGCCAAAGAAGTCCTAGGGCTCACTCTGGGACCCTGGGGCAGCCTCCCTTCTACAATTAAAAGACAATTCCATCAAGGCATGGCAGGTGAAAGGAAAGGGAGGGTACCTGAGGGGCTAGAGGGGAGCAGGGGCCACGTGCTCATGGTGCAACACAGCTGCCCCTGGGGCCCAGTGCTGCTACACCAACCTACCAAGAAATTAATGTTCTCAGTGTAATAGTTCTGCATTATGTTTTATTACTGTCTGATTAGTATTCCTTTATCATGGCATATGAGAGACTAATGGGATTATACTTTAGCCATATTAGCAAAAACAAAAAAACTAAGATGATAAGATTCAATTAAAAATTATGCTAATTTGATAGGATGGAAAATTGCTTATGTGGGATACAAACTTGTTACTAAGATGTACTGCCTGTCCTTAGGAAAACCTTCACAGAACTTATCAGTGTTTATTTTCAAATAAGTCTTTTCAGGAAAAAGAATGAAAGAAGAAAAAGCTTAGAGTCTAATACTGCTTTCAATTCATCCTTTGATTCAACAGAACAAGTTTAACAATAAAGTTCTCCCCTAGCACTTCTGTTCTTTTTTATAAATATGCTCATCTGTGCCTACTTCAGATGCTTGGTTTGACACTGGCCTAACCATTGACAACTAGGGCTGTGTGAATAACTGATTTTTTTTTTTTTTGTTTGAGGGGTGAACCAAAAAAAATGGTTCTGCCTGAACCAAAGCAAAAATGTTCTATTTCAAATATTTTAACAAAAGTAAAGGAAATGTGAAGAAATCATAAGGAGAAGGTGGTTTCCCCTCTACCTTCTTGCCCAACTACCAGAAACAATGCCCAAAACAGAGTGTTGTTAGTCTGAAGTCAGGAGAAGATCAGGCAGAGTCATGCCTTTGAGATTGGTTCAGGGAGTCATGAACTCTCATAAGCAACAACCTACAAAGTTAGTCTTTGAAACAGTTAGCCTCTAAGGTGCTTTTCTTAGAGTTGGGAGACCTTGAATGGGTTTGAATCAAGTGAAATGGATGGATGGGAAACTCAAGTTCAAACTCACAGGGTAGGTGAATCTGAATTGCTGGGCTACCGTGTACAAGAGGCACCACAACAATGCTGCTTTTGTGAATCCAGCTCTAGAAGCAGGCAGGGAACAACCTTAAGCCAGAATTATTTTGTAAAGTCAAGCTAAACTGCAAAAAACAGTATTTTTGGTGAATAAACTTTTTGTCAGAGAATCATCTCTAGCCACAATGACACTCCTTGCCTCCTACCAGCTAGTTCCACTGGCACTGGCAGCAGCTGCTTTTTCATTAATTGTTAGAAGTTAAAAGCCTCATTCAGAACCCTGCTATGAAAATGTAGTGGAAGAGGATGGTCACTGTTACAAAATTCTTCCAATCTAAGTGGGAGACAAAAGACAAGAGAGGAAAATGATATTCTTCTATCCCCCCTTCCTTTTTCTCAGGCATTCTTGAGAAAACCTCACTGGACTCCAGCCATGATTTTAACCATAAGGTGTTCTTTAAATGTAATGTATTCCTCTGAAGAGCCTTTATATTTTAAATGTAAATATTCCTCTGAAGAGCAAGGAAAGGAGCTGACTGTTAACACAAGAGAAGATTGGCTTCCTCCTATTAGGGGAGGCTTTCACCCATGACAGCAAATTAGAGGATCTCTCTTACTCCCAAGAGACTGCTAATGTAAACACCGAAGCCTTGTCCTTCCTTCCCTCCCCTTGTGCACTCACATTCATGGACCCAAAGGTGATGGAATCGAGGCTGTTGCAAAGATCCTTGCAGGAAGAGGGTATCAACAAAGTCATAAAATGTGTCCTCACACACGTATGTCCACATTGTCTCCACAAATTATTCTCAGAACAAAGCCTTAGTAAAAAAACCAGTTGATTACAATGGGAACTCACCCAAGAGTGAGTTCCCATTGTAACACAGTACAGATGAGCTGTAGACAGTCCTTACCCTAAAGAGCTTGCAATCTAACTGGTGCACCTAACACATTCTTCAGCTGCCCTCACTGCTGCAGTGCATCAGCACTTCCAGCAGTAGATTCAGTGATACAATTAACAACTGTCAGAAGTTGTTTTGCCTTTCTCTCTCCCTCCTGCCAAAAGGCCTATTCATGTGCACTGCAGTGTTTTGTTCTGGCCGGAGTTCCTTTAATGGAGCTCCGAGTTATTGTTGGAGGTGGAAATGTCAAAGTAGTACACCTTGTTCTCAAAAGCTAGGGGCAGACATTACACATAAATGGATTTAAGTGATCAGAAACTGGTTAAAACCTGTAACAGAACATAAGTTAAGTGCACATAAACCAGTTTCAAATGGCTGAAATTGGTTTAAGATGGTTACTATGAAACTGGTTGAATGTAGTATCAGACTTAATTAATTTGGGTCAAACTGGTTTCTGCAATGTCTGTCCCAGACTCCTTCCTGGTTTAAGTTAAACCAGAATCCCTCAACATCCCAGATGCTTTGCAGCCCTAGGCTGGGCTGGGCTGGGCTGTCTGCTCCAGAGAACAGGGCTGTTCCCTCCCCTCTGCTCCCTGGCTGGAGATCTGACGGAGACTGCAGGCACAGCGGGGACTTCCTGGCTTCTCCCTGCCCCACCACACCTTGCTACTCAAGCAGGGATTCTCCCCTCCCCTCCTTCCCATCTCCCACAGCATGGACCCCATCTCCCACAGTCCCTAGGCATGTGGTATGCTAGCTAATGCTGTCTGTGTGTGCATGTGCATGTGTGTGTCTCCAATTTCACTGGCACAGGCAGGCAGAACAGTGTCTGCTTAGAGGCTTTTTGGAGCTAATTAACAGGTCAGCTGGTAATGTCCCTCCATTCCTTCCTTGGAAAAAGCTGTTTAACAAGAGCATGAACTAATGAGAGAGGCATTTGTTTCATTGATGGGCTGATAAAGTCTGTGTTATCAGCACCCTGCTGGATCCCTTGCCTGTCAAGTTTGCAGACAGTATGAAGAAGCAGGGAGAGGGAGATTCGAAAGCTCAGTGTCATCAATAGGTGCATGCACTACACACACCTGCTTTGCCTCAGAGTACTAGCCAGGAGCTGGGGTCCGGCAACACTACTTCCCTTTGAGCAGCAAGTGGGGAAAAGCCCTGTGCAGACAGGCTAGGGGTTTTAATCCCTCCCTAATCAGAGCATCTTGTCAGAGGCTGGCCATGCCCCACCTCAGCTCAGCACTGAAGAGGGATGGCTACTTTAGCATCCCCCGGCTTCTAGCCTGAACCACCACAGACATGTGCCTGCAATTCATCAGTCCAGAGGGAAGGTCTGTGCAGTTGCAAACTGATTCAGCCTAGGCAGGTTAGACTAACCTGCAAAGATTGGGTCAATTCAGGCTTGGGCTTTTTGAATGTCTGTCTGTAACTAGAGTGAAAAGCAGTTCATTACTCAACCTTGAACCAGCCCAAAGAGGCCCTGTCTCCTGCACAAATAAGCTTAACTCTTACAGTGAATAGTTGTTTCCAAAGCAGTGGATTTGTCAAACATTATCTTCTTCCTGGACCTTTAAATATACTAAGACCTATCCAGTAAGATAAAACAGGTCAAGACAAAGGGAAGATGAAAGACAGGTAACAAAAAATTAATACTCCCTCCCCATTAATCTTCATTCCTCATCACCAGCTTGCCTGGGAAATACCAGGGGCACTGATTTCTGCCTGATGAACAGGTATAGGGTTTATATATTGAATGAAGTGATAAAATGTAATGGGGGTTGTACTATTTTGTTCCCTGTCAACATCATGCTCAAAAGATAGGCTTTCACTCATTATTTGTGGATTGCTACTTTACAATTATATCTTAATTGACTTGATAACTAAGTTGAACACTTAATATTACAGTATCATTAGCACATTTATTCTTCATCTAAATCATACAATTACAGCAATTAAATTGGTTGCCTTTTAAACACTTGGTTCACTGATCTTTAATTAGACTTCTATGAACTGAATTACATGGGAAAGGTGCTAAGTGCTTCAATTGTAGTGAGGGAGTTTAGTTGCCACATCACATGGGGAAGATTTAGATAAATGTGATACATGATTACAGAATGCCATCCTCATGATAATTTTTGGTTACCTAATGTTTTGGAGATATTGCTTATCAAATAAATCTGTGGCATGTTTAAACCCAGTGTAGGCTGCGCATGAAAACTATACAAGATTAAATTAGTTCTGACCCAAACCATAGCTTATTGTATTTTTATTTGGGACCCAATTTTGCAAGCTGTTTTTTGTATTTAGACACTAACATCCACAAGGAGGATGGCAGAATCAGGATCTAATAATCTAGTTCTAATTCAGCTGAAAGCAATGAAAATTTGTCCTTTGCCTGCAGGGAATCCTGTAGGACCCCAAAGATTTTATCTACTTTGGGCTGAGCACACAAAGGCATGCCCTACTGTAAAACATGCCCCACTCGTTTATGCCTGCTCCTTTCATGCCAAATCCCAGAAATTGAGCAATGCACCTGCCACAGACGAGGGGTGGTCAACCTGCGGTACATGTGCCACAAATTGCACCGGCAACCTCTGTTTGCTGCACACAGCAGATCAGGAATGGGGCAGGAAACAAAGCAGCATATGAGGCAGGAAACAGGAAAATAGAGCAGGAAATTGGTCAGGGAGTACAGGATAGGATACAGAAAGCAGAGCAGCAGATATGGCAGGGAAGGGGATTGGAGTGGTACTCATGACTAGTATGGGTTTAATTTGTGGTGCACTTGCAAAAAGGCTGGCCTCCACTGGCCTAGGGCTAACCTGAGACAAGTTGTGGGCAGCAAAGTCACCTCATTTTGGGAATTTGCTGCATGCTGAACAAGAGTGAGTTATAGGGTCTACTTCACAGAAGCACTTACAGCCTTGATAGTAGAGAGGAACCTCATTGGCACTCAAAGTGCCTCACCAGTCCAGGCTGACTTGCAGCAGCAATCCAAAAACACCAGTCCTTGGAGCACTTCTACGTTAGGTCAGAACTTCTTTTGAGGAAGGATGGATGGAGAAGCAGGAGGTTCAAGAGTGGAGGTCCTTGTCTGGTGCTCTGGAGACTGTGATTCAGAAGGAATCTATTCTGCCTCAAATTTCCAAGGTGCAAGGAAATCAAGTTATTTAAAGGTGTGTTAGTTGTGAAGGATGCAAACAGGCCCCTAATGGGATTTTACCAAATGCCTAGGCACTAACTCCTGTTGGTTTCACTAGAGGTGTAACTCAGCAGCTCCATACCTTGGGATACTTGCCTTCTGTGCCTCTATTGTCAGTTTATGAAATGGGAATAAGACTGCCCAAGGATATGAGAATAAATACATTAAAAAATATGAGGTGCTCAGATGCTGTGGTGATGTGTTTCACAGAACCACCATAGTTAGACACTCTGCTTTTCCATGGGAGATATTTCAAAGTAATTAGTTCAGAATTCTGCTTCTGGATGCATTCACAGATTCCTTTGTCCATATTAGCTGTGCATCCAATTTAGTTCTTAAGTGATAAACAGCTGCAATGTGTGAGGATGAATATTAAAACAGAATCACTCATTTTCTGTGTGTAGCTTCACATATGCTGAAATGGGAGGAAAGGAGCTGTAATTCAGGGCTAGGAAAAAATTAGCCCAACTCTTGGGAGAACTACCTCACTACAGACTCCTTGGACAAGTCACTTATGCATAGATTCCCACTGAGACAAACTCTGCTGCAGTAGGCGCCTGGATATTAATCTCTCCCCATGCAGGTATATGAAACTTAGGCAGAGAATTGAAACAGGTAGCACAGTGAGCAGGGAACCACTTAAACTAGCTAAATGAATGCTGCAAGGAAGGACATCTTAAATCCTGCCCTTCTGTGACTTAATGAGCCTTTATCTGAGGTGCAAAGGTGTCTAATTCTACCTGCAACTTGGAATCCTGAGTCTTCTCATGGGTTAAAGTATCTAATTTGATTTTTTTTTTTTTTTTTTTTAAATCAGAGCACAGCCAAAAGAGATGTTGCTGATGCTTCCCTTTGTATACAGGAGCTGAGTGGTTAGAGCACCTGCCCAGAATGTGGGAGACCCAGATTCAGTTTCAACCCCGCCTGAGGGCAGTCAAGTCCACGTCTTCCTCCAACCCTGAGAGTGCCTTAAGTGGCTCAAAACCACTACTCCTTCTTCCTTTGGGGTTTTCAACTGAAGCATCTGCTAGCCTGCTGCTGAGAAGTGTGCAGAGTCCAATTTAGCTCCGATCATACCTACTAGATCAAACCGAAAGCAACATACGTAGTTATGGAGATTGGAGATAAACTATTCTCTGTAGCCCAAAGGGACAAGATTAGGAGCAACACTCTCAAACTGCAGGGGAGGACATTTAGGCTGGATATTAGGAAGAATGAGAGTGATTAAGCATTGGAACAGGCTACCTAGAGAGGGTGTGGAATCTCCATCCTTGGAAATTTGCCAGAAAAGATAAGACAGACACTTGACGGAGAGTTTAGACAGGGTTGATCCTGTCTTGATCAGGGGCTTGGACTAAATGACCTCATGAAGTCCCTTCCTACCCTACTTTTCTATGATTCCACTTAAGCTCCTGCCTGAGCTTTAGTGAGACATGGGAACAAACTTGCTCAGCCCCAACAAGACTAGGTATATGCAGAAGCAGAATTTATGAACCTAGAGGAATTTGCTAGTGAAAATATAGGTGCCACAGGGGTTATACGATGTTTAAAGGCCCACAGTCTTGCACTCCTAGTGGAATTTAGAGACCCATCAACCTTTTCCTTTTGTAGATTCCTCTGCTTCACTTCACTGTCTGTAAACTGGAAAAAAAGTTTCATGGGTACAGGCAGAACATAACCCCTTCTCTTTTCAGAGTTCACCCTATATAACCTGGTTTTAGATATTACATATCACAACTTCACATCTCGCATTCTACCCAATTAAGCCTTGGTGTAGCAGGAACTTGGTTCCACTTACCAGATGAAGGAAACCTACCGCTAAAAAAATTACAGTACTTACCCATGATCAGAAGGCTGTTGGTATCATACTCAGCAGTTAGGGGTTCTTAATTTCTAGTCTTGCTGTTTACACATATTTGCACTCTGATCAATGACCATGTAGGTTAAGACATGCTGAAACATCCCCATTTAAATTGTTTGACAAGGTGATTTTTTTTTCACAAAAGACAATATTCTAGTCCACCAATCAGGCATGAAAGTGGACTGAGGTGCACCGAAGTCTGATTTTGTTCCATCTTGTTTGAGTCCCTGAAAAACAGTTAATGCAAAAGGTAGTTGGGCACTTCTCCTCATTGCTGTTATGTGATTGAATCTTAAGGGTAAGATGATGGTGCGTTACAAAAGTAGAGGCAATCGTAAGTTTTCAGAAGTGAACTAAAGGGAACAGAATCACCCTAAGGTGCCTAAGTTTATGTATATACCTAACAGGTAGAAGAGAAACTGGCCTCAGTGTCTGTTTTCTATGGAAAAATTAACTTAGAAAATATTTGGAGGGGGTGGGGGGGCTGGATTCAAGAGAATTTTGATTAATTATAAAGAGCCACAAATATTCTATATAATCTCAGAAAAAAAATCACTTAATCTTTGTCTCCCCTCCCCATCTGTAAATTAGGGATAATACTTCCTTACTCAAGTGGGTAGAGAAGGAGGATAAAATCCATTAATGACTGTGAAGTGCTCAGGTATTATGGTGATGAGGATCATACAAGTACTTAGTGAGATGTCATATTCTGCCTGTGCTCATTTAATACAGCCATTAATGATCTGAAGAAGTCCATGATGAATTTCAAGCAATGAATAGAACTAACAGTAGTTAATTTCAGAAAAGCTTTGATAGGATTCTCAAATTGCAGACTCAAGTTGAAAGTATTAAATCTTTTAACTGGGGAGTTAATTAGAAGTGATGCAATAATAGGTAGGAAATTTGATGGGCAAAATCCTTATATGAAGTCTAGTGACAAAGATCCTTGGAACTGGGTTAGTCTTGCTAATATTGAGGTACAAGAAAAATATACCTTATTAAATTCCGAGATTTAACTATCCAGAAGCGCAGTAAACAATTCACAGCCCGGGGAAGGTACACAATGAGGATCACTGCTCTCCAGAATCTTCATAGTGTTGTATCTTCGAGATCAGAGGTTCTCAAACTGTGATCCATGGACCACCACTGGTCCACGAGCTCCATTCAGGTGGTCCGCAGAAAGGCTGCAGAACAATCAAGAATATCTGTACTTGTAAGGTAAGACTACTGATATTAAAATATGAATTGTGTGCTTTGATTTGCAGAACAAAACAAAGTTTATTAAGTAGTCCGCCAAGACCCTCAGCAATTTTCAAATGGTCTACAAAAAAAAAAAAAAAAGTAGTGTGACAACCACTGTACTAGATCCATCTCTAACACATCTTTCCATCATGGCTTTGCCCATTATGCCAGGGCTTTCAACAGGATCCTCAAAAAGAAGATTTATGGCTGTCTTTTGCAGTGCTTGGAGTAAGGAGCACTTCTTTAACAGTGTAAGGGGATTTTGGTCCTCCTTATTCTGCTCAAATCTCTAACATGGTTTAAAGGAAAAAATAGCATTTCCCTATTAAATCTTTGCTTAACATTACTGCTATGGATTTCTATAAGACTTTTTAATCTTGAACAATTTAGTTTCACTACAGTGAATATGTTCAAGTAATAGAAAATAAGGTTTTAAGGAACTTCAAGAAGTCATCTATTCCATTCCTACATGTTCACCCATGCATTTATTTAAGAATATGCTTGATCAAGGCCTTAATGATATATCTATATTCCAGTACCTAGAGTAAGTTTTTTACAAGTCAATTGTGTACATTTAAAAACAATTAAGGTTTAAAAAAAAATTAAAGAAAGTTACTCAAGCATGAAGAGGGTTTTCTTTTTTTTCTTAGTAACAGTTTTATGGACTTTATGCTTCTGTTTTTGGCAAAAAGTTTAATTTAAAATGTACTTCACCTTTTTCCAAGCAAGATAATTAACATTTTCACAATTGAACAAAAAGGAAGAGTCACTAGCTAGCTTAAGGAAATCAAATTTCTAAAAAAAAAAAAATCAGGCGGTGCCTAGCCACAGATCTAAATACTTCCCAAAATTTAAACAGGTTATTAGTTCAATATAGAAAAGCAATTGCCACAGATTTTCAGTCATATCTTCAGAGAGATACATTACATAATATTCCACAACATACTGATCATTTCAATTGGGTGATATGCAT
The DNA here is from genome assembly GCF_000455745.1 of Alligator sinensis. Taxonomy (NCBI): domain Eukaryota; kingdom Metazoa; phylum Chordata; order Crocodylia; family Alligatoridae; genus Alligator; species Alligator sinensis. The sequence goes on along the minus strand of NW_005841976.1, from coordinate 2,032,074 downwards.
TTTCAAAGATTTCGTGAGGTGCCCAATAGCCCAATGAGAAAGGGCCGGGGGGTACTCAGAGCACCAGCCCCAAGCACCATCTAGAGAGGGTGCCAGACTCGCCCCCGCCCCGCCTCAGGACTCTTTGCCATGGCAAAAGTAGCACCGTGCTGCCTGGCCATTAGGGCCAGGCAGGTGCAGTCACTCACCCAGTGGTATATCTGGGGTTGAGGGGATAAACCCCCCTAGGGAGTCTTTGCTATGGTAGGTGCAACCCTGCATTAGGTGATATGCAGTGGAACTGTCCCCCAGCAGCAGCAGCAAGATCCCATGTAGCTACAGCAGCAGCTACAGGAGTAGCAGCTGCAACTTAAATGCGGAGACCAGGGACTGGTAAGACTGTTTCCCTGCCTTCCTGCCAACCTCCCACCTCCATTCGCCTGAATATTCCCCCCAACCCCACCACCAGTGCTAAGCACTGAAGGAGCCTGCTCTGCTTCTGCCAGTGCCTATTTCATCTTTTGCAATTAAGAAGCCCTTAAAAACCTAGCTCCAGATGACTGGAGAGTGATTTGTCCATGCTGAAATGTTTGCAATCTCTTGCCCCTAAACTGCTTCCTTTCCCAAAGGTCTTTCTTACACACAGGGGCTTACTTTCCATTATACTCAGTGGCTGTGCATTGAAATGAACTGCATTCACAACATGCAATTCTTAGGGCATAATATGTGGAGAGTGAATTCACATTCCATTTGAAAGGGTAATATGTTTACTGCATAATAAATTAATACTCATTAGTGTTTGTATGGGTGCCTCTGTACTGTGTGATTTCTGGGTAGTCCTCCAGCAGTTATCCCACGCTGCTTTGCATCCCACTAGGACCAACCATTTTTTTTTTACCTTTGAGCTCTCCATTCTGATGTTGACTAGATATCACTTTTCTGCTTAAATACTGCCACACAACCAAGACTGGTCTATTTGTGGTTGCATGCTCCTGATGGTGAACAAAATATAAGTACTTTGCAGGGCCTCCGAGGTCATCCATTCTAACCCAGCACATATCAGAGAAACAAAGTACCATATGGGGGTGTGACACGGGGCTCTAGCTCTCTAACTCACTCGGGCTCAAGGTCCTCTGTTCCATGCTCTCTGCAGCACCAGGCCTACTGGCCCTTCTACACTGTGCGCCCCTGTGGTGCCAGACTCTTGGGGCCTCAGCCCCCTTCAGCTTTGCCCTTCTTTCTGTAGTTAGGGTCTTTCACCTAGGTCCGCCCACTAGGACCTGGCTTCACAGTTCCTATCTCCCCTTCAAGTGACTTTGGGCTCATGGCCCTAGTACAGCACCCCTAATACAGTAGGAATTCTTGAGCCCTCTATCACAGTGCCCTTTGGCACTAACGAGGCCTCTTCCACCCCTACAGCCTCAGCCACAAACCACTGGCATTTTTAACATCAAATGTAAACCATAGGCTTCTATGGCCATATAATGAAAATAATAATAAAGGAATAACAGAGGCAAAGTGCCCACTTACTTTATGTGATCGTGTGTCTGTCTCACAGCGTGGCATGTTCTTCCCAAAGAGACTGCTGCAGCTGCACCATCATCATCAAGAGTCCCCTGCTCTGCTGCCTCTCTGGCCTTCTCCAGTTGCAGTTTATATGGTTCTGGCCTTCCCCTTCTTGTCACCTGACCAGTGTGCAGGGCTCGATCCTTAACCCCTACTTGACTAGCCAGCCATGCCCGGAAGGCTCTGGATTTAAAGGGACCGCCCTGTTTCTTGGTAACAGGGCTAGGGTTCCCTGTTACAGGGGGGCACAGAGGATGGGACCTACAATGTGTCACAGAAAAAGCTGGGGAGACGAGGACTCCATGAATGTCCTGCCACTGCAACTGGAGGAAAACCCTCTATCGCCAAATTGGAACAAAAGGAGCAGGGCCTTGGGAAAAAAAGAGCACATCTGTCACTTTTCAAGAGAACCTCTGTATTAGAAAGCTAAACATAAGTTTAACTAGCATTCAGCTCAGGCAATGGAAATGCACAAACATACTGTTTCCTATGATGATAAATGTAGGCCAGACCCCAGGATTTCTGAGCTCTTGTTAGCTGTTTCCCCAGCAACTCAGGCCCATCATTCCCCAAACTTCCCAGGTTTACAACCACAGATATACAAACATTAATGATATGCATTTTTCTACACTTTGATTGGATATATTCAAATTTGTTTCACTGATGTTGGTTATAGCCATGTTGGTCTATGGACATAGGCAGACAAAGTTCTCCAGGTAAATGTGATATCTTTTATTAGACCAACTAAATAGTTGGAACAATTGTTCTTTGTAAGCTTTCAAACACACTTCTTCAGGTGTGGCAGGCTTCCCAGTGGCAGCCCATCTTGCCAGTTTGAGCCAGAAGGCTCAGATTGATTGGTGGGGGCATTCCCCTTCCCCACCAATCAGGAGGAGATGGGAGAGAGGCTTTCCCTGCCCTGACCTAGGGGCAAGGTGAAGAAGAGGACTTGAGGGGGAACTAATCCCTCAGGCTTTCCTATTGGTCCACTCCCAGTTTGGGGGTGGAATAAAAAGCCAGTGTGCCCAGCACATGGGGAGCTTTTGTTGAGGGACGATGATGAGAAGATGTGACAAAGGCACCTTCCAGGCCTGATACTAGTATGGCCCCGCCCTTGTCTCTGGGCAAATTGACCACCTTTCTCCCTTGCCACACCTTGTTGGTAAATAATTATGATGTCAAATAGGCAGGTGGCTGCCCTTCATGAGCCCAAATGACCATGGGCAATCAGTACATGCTCCTACCATCCCTACATGTATCCCATGCCTCGCTGATGTCATGCTGTAAACATAAACAGCTCCTGTTTACAGGCAGGTTGAACATAGCCCCTTGTAAGGCCACTCACATACTTCCCTACTTGGGCCTCTCCCTTACTGCCTCCCTCTCACAAGGGCCCCTCACACTCTGCCCCCCTCTCCCAAGGGCCTCTTACATGCTGCCTATCCTGGCCACAGTCCCACCGCCCTACTCTAGAAAGATCCTCAGGCTTGTTGACTCATACTTCAGCCAGCCCTGGCCCAGCCTTTTGGGTCCACTTTGACCCTCATCTGGGTAGTGACTGCTGACCCCACTCTGGGCTCTCTCAGGCCTAGCCCCTCACTGAGCCACAACTCTGCCCCCTTTATACTAGGGCCTGTGGTCTTCCACCCCTTAGGGCCCAGCCACTATTCCCTGAGCTTAACTGGCCCCACAGCTCTGCCCTGCAACTCTCAGAGTCCGGGCTTTTGTCTTACACCCCCTTGGGCTCAGGTGCTGCTCCTTCAGTGTGCCTGGCCCCCACTCCAGGGCCCAATACCCCATGGGACTCAGGCACTTCTCACTAAGCTTATCTGGCCCCACCTCTCTCCTTATCACTCACCCAAAGGTGGGGGCAAGGATTTAGGCACCCTGACCTGCTTTATACCGCAGAGGTTCTCGGTTCTGATATTTGAATGGCCCTGCCCTACCACAGGCAGGACCATGAGGCCTCCCTATCCCAGCAGGGTGCAGTTTTAGGTCATGCCCAGGACCATTGAGGTCTCCTCCTTCCCCATAGCCTCACCATAACCTCTGAGATATTCCTGGAACAGGAGCTCTGCCAGATAATGTTGCTCCTAGCTGGCTGATCTCAAAATGCTCTGCTCTTATAACAAAGCTCTCCCAAAATGGCCACTCTCATTAGCCACCTTGCAGCTCCTTGCTCCAGTCCTTAAAGTGACAAACACCCTAAAGGGTATTCTGTCACACAAGGGCTGTAGAAGATCCAGTGAAGCTGACTAGCAGGGGTGGAGCAGTTGCCCCAGAAGTGCCCTAAAGATGCCTCCAATGGGGAGAAGCGGCTGCATCCCAGCTGCCATGAGAAGAGCATGGTGACAGTGTATGGGTCGGTGCATGGAGTGTCTGGAGGTCAGACAGGACCTCGGTGGCTGTGCAGGTCAGTGTGAGTCCCCATCCCTGCATGAGGCAGGAGCCCTTGGTGCATGGATTGGTGCACAGGGTCTGCAGAGATTAAGGGACCCAGCGGCTGCACAAGGTGGTGTGGGTCTCCAACCATGTACTAGGCAGGAGCTGAGGCCCTTTCAGTGCACTCACTAGCAACTCAGATACACACACATTCAAAATAACCAGTCTAGGTTCATGCACACCTATCGCCAGTTTAAGCCCATACACGCTACACACACCACATTTAGACAGAATCAGTTACCAGTTACCAACGCCTGCACATCCAATACACATACATGGATTACTAACTCATATACCACACACACACAATGATATCTATATATGTGTATTCACTAATTCACACACATACCGCCCACCTACACATACACACAGGTGAGTTTCTAAGTTGGGTGTTGTGATGTGTATGTATGCGTGTGCTTGGTGTACTTGGGATACCTGGGGAAAGGTTAAGGTAAGAAAGTAGAAGTGTAGGGAGTTAAAGTTACCAGGACCAGGATTGGAACCGGTAGACTATGGGGGCCTGGGCTGAAGAACTGAGGCTTGGGGTAACTTTAGGTTAATTGATTTTAACTGATTAAAAGACAACCCTGAAAAACTGCAGAACAGGGAAGCATGCCAGCACAGAGTCTGGGCCTGGAGCCAGAGCTACGGGGAAGCTGAAAAGGTAGGTGCTGGAGAGGGAAAGTGGGACTAAGGGAAAGTATGGGTGTTAAAGAGAGGCTCTGTGTGTGGGGGAGCCAGAGGATGGCTCTGTGTGGGGGAGCCAGAGGATGGCTCTGGGGCAGCTAGAGAAGTCTGGGAAGCTGGGGGGTGGGGGAGGGAAGCCTGAAACCAGAGAGAGAGACAGCAAAAAATCACAGAAAAAGCAGCAGGAGAGACTGAAAGGTAGCAGGGCAGCAGGAAAGCAGAGAAAGGTGCAGAAAGTCACAGGGAAAAGGCAGTAGGAGCGTGGGAAGCAGGGGGACAGCAGAAAATCACAGGAAAAGCGACAGAAGAGACAGAGGCAACAGGGGCAGAGGGAAAGCAGAGAAAGACAGCAGAAAGTCACAGGGAAAAGGCAGTAGGAATTTAGAGGAGATTGGGAAACTAGTGGAGAGGGGTGGGGGCTGGAATTGAGAGAATGAGGATGGAATTTAAGATAGGAAAGGGACTGGGATTCAGTAAAACATGACCATTCTGCAGTTTAACAATATACAACACCCCCACTTAACCCTGTTTCGCTTAGCTCTATTTCGCTGCAGTTCTCATTTCACATCAATCCCCGATTTCACTTAGCACTCAGTGAGTTTTGCTGTAACGATCATGGGTACTGAGCAAGGAGTATCGGCAGTGCACAGCCTCGGTGCCATCTTGCTTCATCAAAAACTTTCATGCTCTGTGCTCTTTCATGCTCTTTTGTGCTTGTGTCACTGTCTTGCTTCATCTTTTGAGCTCCGTGTTGAAATCAGTCATCAGGAGTCAGAAACATGCAAGTGACTCTGAGACTGCAAGTGCTGAGAAAAAACAGTGCAAAGGCATAATGCTGGAGCTTATATTGGATGTCCTGAAGTGAACTGAGGCAGGGTAGTACCAGAATGAGGTCTGTAGAGTGCTGAATTTGGCTGGGTCAACTGTTAGGACCATATTGAAAAATAAAGACAAAATAAAAGAATGTGGTAGAATTGTAACTCCCTTGAATGCTCCGAAGCTCAGTAGGAGTAGGGCTCCAATTATATTAGCAATGGAGAGGCTAAGTGTGTGGACAGAGGATACAACTCAATGCCGTTTGCCCTTGAGCATGCTGCTTATTCAAAAGAAGGCTAAGAGTCTGTATGATGATTTACAGAAAGATTTGCCTGAGGGGTCTGCTTCTGAGCCTTTTATTGCAAGTAAGGGGTGGTTCGAAAGATTTAAAAGATGCAGAAACTTGCATGATGTTTCTATTCGGGGGAGGCTGCTGGTGCTGACACCCAATCAGCTTCCTGTTATAGAAAGATGCTTGTGGAAATCATTGAGAAGGAAGTTTTATTTCTCAATATGTCTTCAATACTGATGAAACAGGCCTGTTCTGGAAGAGAATGCCTTCTAGGACTTACATTCCCAGGGAGGAGAAGTCAACACCAGGTTTTAAGGTGTCAAAGGATCGACTTATTTTATTGCTTGGTGGTAATGCTGCAAGGACTTTTAAATTGAAACCACTGCTTGTATACCACTCAGAAAAATCCCAGGGCTCTCAAGAGGTATCTTAAAAGCAGTCTGCCAGTCATTGGGAAGTCTAACAAGAACGCCTGGGTGACAATGTCAGTCTTTCAGAGTTGGGTCAGGGATTATTTTTGTCCTGCAGTTGAAAAATATTGTGCTGAGAACAATCTGTGCCACAAGGCACTTCTCATCTTAGACAATGCACCAGGACATCCTACCACACTAGATGACCTCAGTGATAATCTCAAAGTTGTTTTCTTGCCTCCCAATACCACCTTCATTATACAACCAATGGACCAGGGTGTCATTACTGCCTTTAAGGCTTATTACATAAGAAAAACATTCACCCAGGCAGTCAGGGCTACAGACACAGAGGGTGCTTTGACCCTAAAATAATTTTAGAAGGGTTATAATATCCATAAGGCAATAGATAACATTTCAAGTGCCTGGCATGAAGTTGCTTCCAAAACAATGAATGGTATCTGGTGAAAGCTTTGGGCAGACTGTGTCCAGGGTTCCCAAGAGTTTGAGGAACCAATGGTTACAATTCAGGAAAACATTGTTAAGTTTGGAAGGAAAATTGGATTTGATGAACTTGAATCTGAGGATATTCAGGAGTTGATCGATTCCAATAGGGAGGAATTGAGCAACGAGGACCTCATTCAAATAAAACAGCAGAGATGCCATGAAGAGGAGGAAGATGCTGAGGAAGATGTTCAGCCAGCAAGGGCCTTAACCAGCAAAGGCATGGCTGAAGCTTTCAAAAATCTTGAAGCTTTTCTTTCCTACTTTGATGAGAATGACCCTGACATGCACTGCAGTTCTGCAGTTGCAAGAGGAGTTAACAATGAAATCAATTGTTACAGGCTGCTCTACAATGAAAAGAAGAAGCTCGAAGTGTGACTATCAATGCATTCCTTTTTCAGGAAGTGCACAACTCCTGCTTCAACCCCTGTAATTTTATATATTATTTCAAAGTTCAAAGTGTTAAATAAAACATTTACATACATTTAGATGTCTGAATTCATTGAATTCATAGTACTAGTCAGGGATTTCAGTGATTCTATTTTGAGTGGGGAGCCCCAGGAATGAATTATATTTATTTACAGTACATTCATTCCTATGGGAAAATCTGTTTCACTTAACGCTGTTTTGCTTAGCGCTCAGTTTTTCCGGAATCAGTTAAGAGTGCTAAGTGGGGGTTGCCTGTAACTTCTTTTAATTAGTTATGGTAGTGTTAGAGTGATAGTGTAGCTGTGACAGTCCAGGAATTATGCAAGAGGCAAATATTTTTAGGGTGATATCTTTTATTGAACCAGCTGCATAGGTGGGATAGTTAGTCAAAGTTCTGGATGCAAGACATTCAGACTGAGAATGATTTTTCATTCAAAAGTTTGCCCAACTCTGCAGTTGGTGCAATAAAAAAATATCCCCCTAAGAAATCCTTGCCTTTTAATTAAGCAAGAACAGAAAGAACAGTTCCAATCATTATAAAATGGAAGATATATAGAAGATGGAGGTCTCTAATTTGTCAAGGCCTCTGATTTGTTCCTTACAGCAATGGCAGGGAATTTGTTAGATTAACATATGGAGAGAATAATCCCCCATGCCAAACAGGAAGGTAAAAAAAAGCGACCCTTGCCGATCTGATGTGGAGGATAAATTTGTTCTTGAATCCAAAGCTGGTGAAGAGTTTGACTCTGAGCACATATGACAGACCTTCCAGGCAGACTCCAGGGACACTCAATGGGACACCTAAAGATGGACATGTCCAGTGTTTCAGAGGAAAGCTAAAAACCCCAGAAGCCAAAGCAATTAAAGAATTCTTCCAGGCCTCCAGAAGTGACCAGCAGAGGAACTGGCATGTGGGGTTACCAGAAATCTTTCACACACAGATTGTTTCCTTTCAATATTGCAACAAAGCCATCTGAGACAATTGCCATAGGGATGAGCATGCAATAGCTCATGCAATAGCAGACCAGAAATAAGGACCTGACATTCCCATACAAGAAAGCAAAAGACAAGAACAAGCCTTCTGCCAGCCCTCACAGCATCCGCTTACAATACAACGAACTGAACAGGACTTTACCATGTCTTGTCAACATTAACTTGTGTTTTATGGGGGATACTGCTAAGACAATTTAGGATTGAAGGAGGGGCAAGGGAAAGCCAGGATCTCTTTACACAAGAATCCAACCAGGTACAGCTGGATGCAGGAGACTCTAGATGTTTCAGCACACCCCGAGTGTCAGCTACATGCAAGAGGCCTCAGCTGTTAAGCAGCCTAATTGTGCCTCTTTATATGTGATTTTAAAAGTAATTGGTATTTTGTAGTATGAAGTGAACTGGAAATTTCTTGGATATAGCCATTGACTTCTACTCTGTTCCCACATGATAAAAATAACTGCAGCTCCAAGGACAGATCTACTCAGTATAAGTCTTGCTATATGCATTTAAAAAGTATTCTCATCACTCTCAGACCATCACCTATTCATAAACCCTTTCCCCTCATTTCTACTTAGAACAGAACAGCACTCACCCTGTCTGCTCAAAATGCTGACTCAAAATGGCTTAATACAGTGCTAAAGTGAAAATTTAGGACCAGGTCCTACTCCCCCTGATTAGATGCCTAAGTGGACTCAGATGCCAAATGTGATGCTGTTCAACCCTGCTTGAGTCCTTGAAAAATCCATTAATGCATCTATTTTTGTAATCTGCTGTCATCTTAGCCTGAAAACTAAGTCACACAACAGTAGCAAGGATAAGGACCATCCACCTTTTGTATTAATAGTTTTTCAGGGACTTGAGCAGGAGTGGAATAGAATTACACTTAGGTACTTAATAGATGGAGTAGGATCTGGCCATTAGTATTTCCCACAGCCCAACCACCCATCCACAACCCCTCCTTCTCTTCCCATCCATCCACTTCAGCATCCTCAGGCCCACAGAGGGCATCCCCATGGGCACACACATGAGGTATGTGATACTGCATTCCTGTCTGCGGCACCACAAACCATATATGCCAAGCATACATGTGTTCACCACGCTGCTAACTTCCCAGCGTCAAAAATCCCACACCAGAAAAAAGGGGGGCAGCACAAATGGCAGCAGCATGTGTCATCCAAAACCAGATCCTTGCCAGCAAGAGCCATGCTCTAGCTGCCGGCTAGGGTCTGCATGCCTGGATTGCCATTGCTGGAGCTCCGGGAAGCCCCCAGGATCCAGGTAAGGTTGCTCAGGGGCTGGCCCCAGCCTCCCTTACTCCATCTGGGGCAACCTGTCATGCGCCAGAGCACATAGATTTCATAGATTTCTAGAGTCAGAAGGGACCTGGTAGATCATCGGGTCCCCCCCCCTGCTCCAGGCAGAAAAGAGTGCTGGGGCTAGGTAACCCCAGCCAGATGCCTGTCTAATCTCCTCTTGAACACCTCCAGGGTAGGGGAAAGCACTACCTCCCTTGGAAGTCCATTCCATATTTTGGCAACCCTTACCGTAAATAATTTATTCCTTATGTTCAGTCTAAATCCGTTCTCCTTCAGTTTGTGGCTGTTATTCCCGGTAACCCCCAGGGGCGCCCTGGTAAACAGAGTGTCCCCTATTCCCCGCTGGCCCCCCGATGAGTTTGTAGGCAACCACAAGATCACCTCTCAGACTTCTCTTGCGGAGGCTGAAGAGATTCAGATCCCTCAGTCTGTCCTCATAGGGTCTTACCTCCAGGCCCTTAATCATATGAGTAGCCCTCCTCTGAACCCTCTCAAGGTTATCCACATCCCTCTTGAAGTGCAACGCCCAAAACTGGACGCAGTACTCCATCTTTGGCCTCACCAATGCTGCATAGAGGAGAATTATCACTTCCCTAGACCTGCTCATGATGTACCTGCTGATGCAAGAAAGGGTGCGGTTAGCCTTACTTATTACCTCGTCACACTGGCGCAGGATCTGCCTGCTATAAACCCATGCTGATTGTCCCTTACTATTGTGTTACCCACTGGCCCCCTGCAAATGTGATCCTTTATGATTTTTTCTAAGGTCTTGCCAAGAATAGAGGTGAAGCTAACTGGCCTATAATTACCCGGGTCCTCCTTCCTCCCCTTCTTGAAGATAGGGACCACATTGGCCCTTTTCCAGTCCTCTGGGCCCTGTCCCAAGTGCCATGAGCGCTCAAATAGCTGTGCTAGTGGTTCTGCTATGTCATTGGCCAATTCCTTTAGTACCTTTGGGTGAAGATCGTTGGGGCCTGATGACTTAAATATGTCCAACCCTTCCAAGTGCCCCTTCACTAGGTCAGTGATGACCATTGGTGGATTGGTATTACTCTCACTCATTGGGAGGTGCAATTGTATCCATGTCCAGAAAAACAGAAGCAAAGAAATTATTTTTCCATCCTATCAGTTATGAGTTGCCCTAGTCCATTCTGTAGTGGCCCTTGTGCGGGCCCTCTCCCGATCCCGCCTGGGTTGCCATGTGCGAGTTCTCTCCCGATCCCATCTGGGTCGCCATGTGCGAGCCGGGGGTGAGCCGGGCCTGTCTTTGTGCACACAGGCTGTGGCCAGCAGTCCGGGCACGCGGGGTTGGAGAAAACCGCGGCGCGGTATGGCAAGGTCC
>NW_005841976.1:1994812-2018632 GCF_000455745.1 Alligator sinensis | reverse complement strand
GCAGGAGGGGCGGATGCCCTCCCCCGCTTAACTCTCTCCTTCGACGGCAGGAAGGCGTGGTCGGTAGAGGCGTCGCTGCGTCGTTAGGCGGGGTTGCCGGCGACGACGCTGCGTCGATGGGCGGAGTTGCCGACCGAACTCTCGCGGGTTCTTCCGAAGCTCCACCCTTCTTTTCTGGTTCTTCCACGCGGTCTCCCTCTTGCTCGGCGCCATCTTGGACCGGTGTCTCAGGTTCCTTTTTCTCAGCCGCTTCTTTGACCGCCTGAACAGCCATCTGCAACTGGGCTTTTAAACTTAAATTCTGGTGCATTCGATTCATTACAGTACGAAAAGTTGCACCACATTCTCCCCACTTCTCGTACCGCAAGGCCACTCTCTCATCTGCGGCTCGTTCCTCCGCTTCTAGGTTTTCGCGGAGCTCGGATGGTAGCTCGTGACCCCTTAATCTAGCCGCCATGAGGGGAGGGAACCGGACGATTGGCTCCGGTTCTTCACTCTCCTGAGCATACCCTAGGCATCGGGCACACTCCCGGGTGAAGGTCGGGTTCGTCTCGCCCGCCGGGTTCGGTCCGGCGAGGGACGCAGTATCAAGAGGCCTGAACAGGACCCGCTCGTTCCTCATTATACACCCGAATGCCGCGGGGAGCAAATACAGCTCCCTTTCTCTCGGGGCTCCGTCTTCGGAGACTCCCTCTTCTCTCTTTAGCGAAAGGCGTCCGCTCACAAATTTTTCACCCGTTCCGCCTGCCTGGTGGTAAGCGATATGCACTTTCAGCTCCTCAAAGGTTTTCATTTGGCATTGGTTATCGCGCCAAGGGCAATTCCTAACCAATTCTAGCTCTAGTGTTTCTTCTCCTGATCCCATCCTCGTCGCCATGTGCGGACCCTCTCCCGATCCCGCCTGGGTCGCCATGTGCGAGTTCTCTCCCGATCCCATCTGGGTCGCCATGTGCGAGCCTGGGGTGAGCCGGGCCCATCTTTGTGCACACAGGCTGTGGCCAGCAGCCTGGGCACGCGGCGTTGGAGAAAACCACGGCGCAGTATGGTACGCTCGAGCTAGAATCAGTCATGGAGGCGTAATGGTTGATTGAAACCATAGGCTGTTCTATCCCTCCTGTACAGCCTATAGCCCTTGATGTTCACCACTCAGTCTTGCATAGGATCCCACCATGTTTTGGTGAGCCCCACTATGTCTGGGTTTGTGTTAGCTAGTAGGAGGGCAAATTCCTCCTGCTTGTTCCCCATACTATGAGCATTAGTTTATAGGCATTTAAATCCTCCTGAAGGTGTATGCACCGCCTCCCTAATCCCAGGACTATCCGGGTCTCTTACCTGGGTATTTCTTGTGCTCGTCGTCAGTCTTGGCTGGGCTGTTCTTGTGGACAACACTTGGTTTGGTGTTACGAGGCTCCCTCCGACCTCATCCTCCCCTTCCCCCAACAAGCCTAGTTTAAAGCCCACCAGAGGACTTCAATTTGCCCATCCTCTGTCCCCATCTTTATTACAGAGGATGTATAATGTTCCCTAACATATAGAGCAATGCCCCCCACTCCCATTTTTCCCCAATCTAACCTGCCTGTATAGCCTGTAGCCTTCAATTCTCACTGCCCAGTCATGGGTAGGGTCCCACCAGGTTTCTGTTAGACCAACCAGGTCAAAGCCTTTGCCTACAAGCAGGAGTGCAAGTTACTCCAGCTTGTTTCCCATACTTTTAGCATTAGTATAGAGACACCTAAGCCCTCCGATAGGTTCCCTTAGTATCCCCCTATCCTGATCTTTATTGGGCCTCTTAGTACTTACCTGATTATTTCCAGTGTGCGGTTCATGGCTTGTTCTACCCGATCTCATCCTGATCTCGGCATCCCCGTCCCCCGACAAAGCTAGTTTAAAGCTCTACGTAGGAGGTCTGCCAACTTGTAAGAGAACAGACTCTTACCTTTTGGAGAGAGATGTAGGCCATCCCATCCCAGCAAAATCTTATCCTGGAAGTAAGAATCATGGTCTAGAAAGCCGAACCCCGCACAGTGGCACCAGCTCCGAAGGCATGAATTGACCTTCTCAATGCAGTTGCCATGGTGCTGGCCATGGCCACTGACCAGGAGGGCCAATGAGATGACTACTTGTGTCCCCAAGCCTCTAAGCCTGTCTCCCAGAGCCATGTAGTCAGCCATGACCCATCCTGGACTACTCCAGGCCGCATCATTCGTTCCAACATGATGAGGACCATGGGGTAGTAGTCAGTGGGCCTGATTACGTCTGAAAGCCTTGCTGTGACATCCCAAATCCTAGCTCTGGGCAGGCAGCATACCGCCTGTAGTGTAGGATCAGGGCAGCAGATGGCTCCCTCTGTTCCTCTCAGGAGGGAGTTGCTCACCACTATGACTCGACGTCTTCTCCTCTGGCTGCCCAGTTGCCTCTCAGCCTGTGGATGTGGCTTCCATTGCTGTACTCTCTCCCAGTGATGCTAGGGCATCATACCTGTTTCCCAGCTGTCCTAGGGGAGTACCAGTAGTGCAACGTCTAGGTCTGCAATGTCTGGATCTGGAGGTGATTGTCTTCCATCCTTCTGCATCAACCGCTGCCTGTGGTGCCTTCCCTCCAGATGTGTGGCCCTGCAGAGAATGGAAGTACCCATCAATCTCTTCCTCAACTGCCCTGATCACCTGCAGCCTGCTGACCTCCACCTGGAGTTCCCTCACCTGCCCCTCCAAGGCCGCAAGTTGGGCACACATGGGACAGGTGAGGGGACTCCTGCTTTGCCCAGGCCCCAGAGCCCCAGCCAGGCAGCTGCCACAGACAGGGGATCAGGGTGTTGCCAACCCCTCCAAAGGCCCTGTCTAGGTGCTAGCCCCACAGGAGCTCTGAGCCAAAGGCAACACCAAGCCCAGGTCCCTGGCTGCGCTCTGTGTCACCACCCGCATCGCTGCCCTCCTCCTGATTCACTTACCTGAAGTCTCAGTCAGGAGGCCTCCTCTGTGGCAGGGGCTCCCGACATAGGGACTCTCAGGCCCCCCTGTTCTCCCCACTGTGTGAACTCCCTTGCAAACTCTGGCACGCTCCTGAAGAGCACACCTGTTTGTCCGGCCTGTTCGCTCAGCTTGGGAACATGGCTCCAGGCTGGCACCGCTAAGTAGGGACGGGGGGGGGGAAAAAACCTTCCCAATTCCCTACAGCTGGCCTGGCTCCTCCTTGCCTTTCTCCAGCCCTTGCCCACTTACCTTTCTGCAGTGACTCCACTTTTGCTGGTCCCACCCCTCCACTCGGTGGGGTTGGTGGGAAGCTGAGGACTCATGTGCGCAGGGGCTTTCCCTAGGGGCAAATAACTGTGGCACAGATATGCCCACTGTGGCCATGTCCCACCCCCCTGCTGCTACCTTGCAGTACAGAGAACACCTGAATGTGCAGTGGGTGGCACCACAGACATGTCTGCAGCGCCATATACTGCATGGCCACACTCATCTGGACATGGCCTATGTGGACAAATATATGTCTGCTATTTGGACATAACAAATATGTGCCACTGCTAGTTGTCCCCAGGGACACACATTCCCACTCACGAGTATGTGCTCTAGGTGTTCACAATGGTGGCCTTTCCTTTTAGTGTGCCAGATTCAAAACACATCTGCCCCATAGAAATGCATGAATGCAGGCCAGCTTGGAACAATGTTAGTACTGTACAAGTTATTTTCTAAGCATTTTTCCAAGAATAACTTTGTGCAAAGGGATTTTCAAGGGGTTTTGCAGCAGTAAGTAAACACCACTTAGGAAATATGTGAAAATAAAGAAGCACCAAGACAGCAAGAGGCATAGGAGATGGTTAACTCCTAGCATTCTGAACAAGAATTACAGAACTCCCATTCATTTTACTGTGGATTTCATACATATATTACGAGGCCATAAAATGGAATTTAAGGTACGGAAAAGACTTTGTTACATTTAAGGAGAATATGTAGCTGTTCCCTTATAGCCATACAGTGTGTCAGATGGGACCATTCTAAAGAACAGCATCGGTGCTTCTTTTAGCCAAGCACTGTCTCTATACATCCTCCAGCGTAAGGACTGTTTGCAGAGATGCTAATGCAATTGCTAGCGTGGTCCCCTCAAACCAAATGTCCACCATCCTTTTGTGTGTCTGAAAGCCCTGTCCTTCCAACCCACTGCTATGACTTGCACAATAACACACATGTTGTGCAAGACTAAGAGCAAGAAATCACAATGGTCAGCTAATCACTAATCTAATATTCACACCATTTGCATTCCAAGGCATGGCAAGTAAGGCAGAACATGTCTTCCTGTCTCAACAGTTTCACACCTTTGAGGGTGGCCTTGCTGGGCAATTAAATTTGATACTGTGGAACCAGAAAAAGAGTAAGACAGGTAACAGCCAATTATGGAAGAAAAGGACAAATATAAAAAGTTTGAGCTCCTAGAAGCCTCCACTAAAGTGAGACAGGGCAGATCAGGAGTCGAGAGTTTTCACAGGCTGAAGGCTTTGGTCTGATCCCGAGCTGGCAGAAGAAGATGTCTCCATGACCAGTTGGCAGAGCCTTGCAGTAACATAGGACACCATGGGAAAGGACTGGGAGATGCAGAGTTTGCCTATGGAGACAACGAACAGACAAAAATAGCTTCGCTGGAAAACATGCTCCAGGAAAGCTTTCCCCCTTTCTTGTCAGAACATGTTTCAGTGGCTGCAGCTTCAGTCCTACGCACCCTAGAGAAACCCTGCTTTTTTCTTGCCACAAGGACCACAAACCACAGTTCCTTCCCACAGGCTATCAAAACAATGGCTTCTGGGAGCCGAGTTTTGTACCCTCCAACCCCAAAGTGAAGGCTGCTGCCACAGCATTCCAGCCGCTGAGATTCCTGAAGAGTAACAAACCAAAACCAAAATCCATGTTGCAATAAACTGCTTTAAGGTTGAAAACCATGCACATTTTAAGAGTTTGAACCGACAGTTTCAAACTGTTAAAGCTATTTGCATCTCTTCAAAAACTGAGTCAAGACAGTAAAATACTTTAATTTTCTTCCTAATCTTTGTATTTTTACTTGATTTTTCACATTATCTATACATATGTAAATATGACAAGAAGTTTTATTCAACTATGATAATTTTTCTGCAAGTTCAGTTTCTGTGAGATCACAGTTCCTAAGCAGTGTACATTATGCTAAACAACTGCCAGGGTTACATAGTTCAAAAGGGGGAAACATAATCAAAATATGAATAGTCATATCCTGTATACTGAAAGCACAGTCCTTGCAACTGAAATAGTTCTTGAAATAATCTATGAATGTTGCATAAATTATGCATGAAAAGATGGGCCAAACACAAGAAAACCCACAAGCCTCCTGAAATTAATTTTTAACATAGGAAGACACAAAAAAACCCAAAACAAAGTCCCTCTCCTCAATCCCAAAACACAAGGATTTCTTAATCAGGCACCTCTAACATTTCACATTTTGGGGAAGGCCAACCAATGCAAAAGCTATTTGTCGATACAGTGGCGGGCTTGAGATATTGATGCTGATGTGATATGCAATGCTACTCCAACCCTAGTGATTGATAACGATTTGAAACTTATGCTGGCTAGGCAAAACCTGGATCATGGGATGCTGGGAGAGGAATTATGGGGACTTGTGAATTTGGGCCGAGCTTCCAGCATTTTAACTGGTTTTGTCTTATGGATCCCACAAAGGGCCCTAGGAAATATGCCACAGTGCACAGGACCCAGCACCAGGAAGTAGAGAATCATAGGATCCCTCTCACAATGCTAAGTGTTGCTTAATACAAAGAAAGTCTCTGCCATGTGGAGACTTGGGTGGAGCTTGCCTTCCTGGGCTCCTGCCAGGCTACCTGCAGGGCTTCCTGCCGAGTCCCTGAGCTGCACAGAGCCCAGTGCTTTGCTCCGCGGCTGTAGGGCAGCAAACTAAAACTCCTCGGAGCATTTAGCCCGCATTACAGTGTCGTGCACACATGCAATTCGTTTTGTCTACACACAGCCATAGTCTAAAAGCCTGTTGGCTGTGTCAGCATGGCTGCAGGGTATTATCTAATATGCAACAGTTACTGAGCCACAGCTCAGTACAAGCTGCATTTACACCCCATGTAGGCAACTACTTAAATCAGTAGTGGACAGCTTTTTTTCCTGCCACAGGTTAGGCCCCTGACCACTCCCACCTTCCCACAAATTACACTTTGATCCCCATGCGCTCAGAGGTGTACCTAATAGATTTTGCTCCCTGGAGTGCTAGAAGGGAGGCAGGGAGGCTTGAACCTTTGGCCATGGCCACACAGACCATATGCTGTTGCAGGAGGAGGTGTCACTGTCAAGAGCCCGGTTAACCTCTCCTTGGCAGTACAACCACTGCAGGTTTATAGGGCAAATGAGGATTTGAAATACCGAATTCAGTGGCAGCTGCACAGCCAAGGAAGGGTTAATCTAGGCACCTAGGCTGACCATACGGAAATCCCAAAAATCCAGGACACAATCCCCTTACAAGTCGGTGGGGGTGGGGCTGCATGCCAGGCTGGCAGCGGTGCCTGCCTGCCCACATGCAAGGCTCTTTGTGTTGCTTCAACTTCCAGCTAGACTGCGTCCCACACCACTGTATGGATGCCCATTATAATTCCCAACAGCTGGTTGGGACCAACCTCTGAAATCTGGGACTGTCCCAGCTAAAACAGGACATATAGTCACCCTAGTTAACCCAACTCTTGGCAGTACTATATGAAACCTCCTTTCCTGACAAATCCCCTCCCAGCAATGCCCTGACCCTACTGTGCTCCACCGAGTGCTCTACTTCCTGCCCCTGTTCTAGTGTCTCTTTGCTGAGCACCCAGGACACATATGCCACACACACAGAAGCTGCCCATGCCACCTGTGGCACAAACCTCAGGTTGGCCTCCCCTGCCTTAGATTACAGTTGATTCAGCACATGCTTGTTCTGTGAGATGTTATTTTAGGTTCATTTTATTCAGAACCAATACTAGTGTACATAAGCAATCACCTCACACGTAGGGACTTGTCACCTCAGTCTCCTTCTGTAGACTTCAACCCAGTCACTCAGGCCGGGCAACGTGGGCCTGGTGGTAGTGCTAAACTTCTTTCTATATGGCAAGCAAAAGGCCACTTGCTGAACTGTGTACCACGTGTCTCATAATACTGGCCATTAACCACAGAGGCAGGTTCAAGGCTGCAGGTTTAATGTATGAAGAGCAACAACCTCAAATTGCAACCAAGAACAATAGCTGGTGTTAATTAGCAGTGGCTCCTGAGTGCTCCCCTTTTTCTCTTTTTTACAAACCTTAAATGCAAATTTAGCCACTACTTGAATGGCACTGGCCATTGCTGAGTAGAACATGCTGATTTTGTCCTCTTTTTTACAGAGCCGAGCTGACACACAGGTTTTTGGGGTTTTTTTCCCCAGCCATTATAGCTACTTTCTGAAGAGAGGGGGCATTGTTTGCAGGAACAGCATGGTCTAATGGAAAAGCACTTGGACAGGCACATAGGACATCTGAGTCTAGTTCCAGTTCTACCACTGACCTGCTCTGTCTCTTGAGCTAGGGCACATCACCTCTCTATGCCTTTGTTTCCCTCTTAATTTTGGTCTTGTCTATTTTGACTATAAGAGAATGATCAGGATCTGGCCTTAGGTTAAAAATGTAGACTTCAGCTTGTCTAATAATTAGTTGCCTTACTCCAGAACAATGATCCCAATAAACAGGGTTAGTCACCAAGGATCCCTGCCGAGTTCCTCCAGGGGGTGAGTAGCAGGGCAGGGAGCCAACTAACCCTCAGGCTTAAGCTTTGTGACAGGTATTTTATCTTACACAATACCCAGAACAATGCAGGTCTTCATAGGAGCCCCTGAGCATGACTGTGGTATAAATGATGCATAATAAAATATGAAGCAGATACCCATATTCCTTTACTTGAAATAAAAATAAAACTTTCACTCTTCTCCATTCTTACGGTAGGGGTAAGCTGTTCCAAAGTACCTCAGACACTTAGTAGCCCAATGTTTTGTAACATATATCACACGGATGATTCTGAATGTTTTATCTAAGGTGTATTGACACTTTAAAATTGTTCTTTCAGGCTGCTTGCAGATGTTAAAAAAAAATAAATGGTGCTTTACTTTAAACTCATTCTGCTCTCATGCCAAGCCCAGCGCACACCCAGAAGAGGCAGTGACTTAGTTGGACCCAGCTTGCCCGACTTCTGTAAAGATCAGGTGCTTTAGTGAGGCTTTTTTGGCACATTTATCTAATAGCTGATTGAATCAGCTTTAGCTAAACGTGCCAAAAAGCCCTGCTGAAGCACCCAATCTATACAGATGTTATAGAGCCAGGTTGAAGTAACGTGCTGCTTCTTCTGTTGAAGTGCGGTTTTGTTTTGTTTTTTAACATCTGTAAGCAGCCTTAGTGCCAGATTTTCAAACAGACTAAATTATTCTATGCACACAGCAAATAGGCACTTGTTTCCTTAACTACTCCATTTACCTGTACATAATTTGTAAGTACAGTTTTACAAGTCATTTGAAAATGTGACCTTTTAATTTTGCTGTGCTTTGGAGAAGAATATTAAGTGTTTCGTAAAGTTAGCATAAATCACAGAACACTGACAGCCACAGACTTATTTTGACTGCACAAAGAAGTTAAATTTCAAAGTATAGTAGTTGCCAAGCCATAAAGAAATAACATATCCACTGTGTAAATGAAACAGATCCCCTCACACTAATACTGCAGTAACCAGCTTACTGCATACGTTAAAAAATGCAACTGAGGATATACTGAAAACAGCTGGTTGTGTAAATGTTAGCCATACACTACAGCAGACCTTTCCAATGCCTCCAATTTACTGCAGGGGATAAAATGGTTGCCCACTGGGCTGCAGACACCAGCAGCTGAATAAAACCTTTAGACATACATTCTCCTTCCACTTCTTACCAATGCAACCTGCTGTACCATTCAGAAGGAGCAAAAATAAAGATAGTGAATAGAAACTGAACATAGAAATTGAAGCTAAGTACAGGCATTCAAGAAGCCAGTGGCAGAAGCACTCTTTTGAACTTGATTTTAAATGTTCAGGGATAGGTCAGGAGGAGGCAGACCATGCGCTAGCCCTCATGGGGGAGAAGGGACTTGGAGCCTGCCTGCTCAGTCAGCCCAGGAGGCAGGGCTGCCACACTTCTCCCAGAGCCCCGTGACTCCCCAGGCTGTTGAATACTCCTTAGTGTTGCAAAATGGCCAAGCCCCGCCCTGATTGGCTTGCAGGGATTTCATGGCCACCCACCTGGCCCTGATGCAGCACTGGCTCATCATGACATGTGTCCTCATAGCCATGGGCCATCACCCCGCTGTCCCATGCATACCCACTCAGCTCACCCTGCACCTGCCAATTGTGCTTGTGTGCGGGTTCTGTGTATGTGTGTGTGTGTATGTGTCCTGGATGCCTATATTCCTGCACCCTCTGCGCCAACGTGTGTGGCCCTGGCCCCAGATCTGTGAAGCCACTTGCAATGGTATATACACCAGCAATGTAATGTTCTCATACATGGTCTAGAAGTTGTTGCGCTAAAAAGCTCAGCACTATATTTAACAGTGTGCAGAGACTCACAACAGGCTACACAACTTTCACACACACACACAGATGTATCCCATGCACTCTTGGCATTAGACCAACTAACATAAGACAGACCCTAACTGCTCCCCTGCTGCCAGGTTTCTGGTCCCATGAAGAGCCCAGCAGGATAGGTACTGTAGCCTTGTGTGTTGCCCTAAATTTAGATAAGGTGGGGCACATGGAAATGAAATGATCGTTCAGAGTAATCTGGTCTGAAATGTGTTCCTACAGCATTTTATACTAACACTAAACAAGTCCCACATTGGGCAAGACCTATACAGAGAAGCATGGGTCAAGCTAAACAGACTGAGATCTGTATACAGATGGTTAAAAATAACACTTCACAAGATGAACATCTTGGATGGCCCCTGTGTGAATCTGAAGTCCAGCAATCAGCACAGCATTTTGCTGAAAGCTGCTATCTTTACAGACGGAGTAGATGGAATCCACACCCTGAGCAATAATACCAGACAGTGGCTCATAGCGGGTTGGAGGGAACAAGATGTGGGGGGTTGTAAATAGGGGCTTTGCTGACACTTTGCAGTGACATCTCACTGGGAGGGCTATTCCGGCACTCGGGCAAACCACACTAGCTCTGGCCAAAGCTAGAGTACCTTCCTGAGAGGAGGGGGTCAGCAAGGTGCTGCAAAGCCCCATGGGTTGCCGGCAGAATGCAAGCTATTGTGAATTGCGATGGGATTTAGTACAGATGTTTGTTACGGTGCTCTAACCTACAGCACTGAAGTCTGATACCACATCCATCCAAGGTAATCTTAGAGCAGAATCCACTATTTTTACAGCACTCTATGTACCCCAACCGTCTGTTCGGTTACGGCTGTAGAGCGCTTTCTGTGAGCTTACCGTGCAATAAGTGTAAATTCTGTACCTGCCCTGCCATATTAGATAAGAAAAATAGTATCTTCAGTTCAATATCCTGTCTCCAACAGTGACCAGATGCTTTTCAAAATAAATGAGTGAAGAATTTTATAATGGGCAATTATGGAACAATCTGCCTCTAATCCCAGCTTCCTTCTAACCCCAGGCAGTCTATGGATGGCTAACACCCTGAAGCTGCCTTTCTTGTAGCCACAGATACATTTCTTGTGCATTTATATTATAGCAGCCACTTGAATGAGAAGAGGACCGTAAGGAGACAAAATTAAAAAAAATCCTTCCACAAATTCTAACTCTTTATTATCCTGTAGGGCTGTTCTAAGTGGAATTGGTGTTGTTCTTCTCTGTAATTTTGAAAATTGTTGGCCACTGCATGCCTTCAAAATACAAAAGAGGCACGGGAGATAAATGCTCTTGCTTTAATCGGCTCAACTAACTGTTCACTTTGAGGATACATGCTGCTGCCTTGAAATATTACATAGCATTTGTATTTGTTCAACAATAATTTCTACCTGTCTTAGGCCATGAATGGGATATTGCAAGAAAACCTCCTTAGCCAAAAAAAAGTTGAAGCTGTGATACAACCCCTTTGAACTAGTTTGTCCTAACCCCAGGAAATGTTACTCTGACTGCAATCCAGCAGTAGGTAGCTTCTTTCTAGGACAGTGTTACTGAAACTAACATCCCAGGCTTTTGCTTCCAGGGCACTTGTCCCAGGGTAACTTTGTTAATATATCCATGGTCATATACTTGTAATATTTCCAATATCATGGGTCTCATAGATTCCAATAAGAGCAAGATAGGACCGTGCATGTGGGGATGTGTAATATGTCACCCTACTGTCAGGCACTGGACATCAGTAACAAGGGCTAGGCTCCAATTTAGGGGCTTAACATCAATTTTTCAAATTTGGCTCAGGCCCCCGCCCAGAAACCTGGTGTTCTTATGTGAACAAACTTCCCCACTTGCAAGCAATGTTCAAATGAAACAGAGCATGTTACAGGGGAAAAAGAGACAAATATTCAACCTTAACTATTGAGCATTCACTGAATCTCAAAACAGGTATCAGTCTCAGTTACTGGCATACTAACCCAGGGGAGCTAGCACCTAACCCAAGTGAGGGCAAAATATGGCTCAAGGGCCAGATCCAGCCTGCCAGGCAATTTCATCTGGCCCACGGGTGCTCAACAATCAATTGCACCCTGCCCAGCCATGCACTTCAGTCCCCCACGAGAGGACCCCAGCCCTGGCCCTGGCCAGCTTGCACAGCTTCCAGGCAGGGCTGCTACTGCCACTGCTGCAGCATCCAGGGGAACTGCTCAGCTTCCCTAGCCTCTAGCTGCTCCTCCTCCTGTTCCTGCTGCAGCCTTTACTCCAGGCAGCCAGTAGGGAAGCAGCACCAGTCGGGGGGAAGCTGCAGCTGGACGGGAGCGCACAGCGTGGGGCTGGGGCTGGTGGAAGATCGGAGCCCAAAGCCTATGCTCAGCAGGGTGGTGGAAGCACAGAGCTCGGGTGGTAGAGTGTGGGTGTGTGGGGTTTGTGGGGTGTGAAGAAGGGTGGAGGGTGTGGGGACCCCTATACATGCTCCCCACTATGTTGTACACCCTCCACCAGAAGTGGCAGGGAAACCCACTCCCTGCTTCCTGGTGGATCTTGGGAGCTGCATGTGGCAGCGTAGAACAGAGAAGGCAGCTGGCTTCATCGTATGGGGCTTCCCCCTGGTGGCATGTGAGTACCGGGAGCTTCACACGAGCCACGGGAAGCCCTGACCAATAGAGGCAGGCTGATCTGGATCCACTCCTTGCCGCGACGTGCAGCTCCTGCAACTGGCTAGAGCCATGCACCATTGGGTGGCTATGTCTGAACCAGCCATGAGCGCCCTGAAGGCCCGCCACCTGCTGCTGCTGCCACTGGTGGTGGGGACTGTGTGCCATGAAAGGGTATGTGGCATTATGTGTGGGGATGTGGGAGGTCCCCACAACCCCCTATCCTTCCTCACACCCCACAAACCCCACACACCCATACCCTGCCCCTACAACCCCCCCACATATACAACCCCCACACCCTCAACATACCCTACATGCCACGCCCCCTCACAAACCCCATGCACACACCCACCAAGACACACAGCCCACACCCCACCATACATACACACACACCGCAACCACACCCCACACACTTCCCCCCCACAATATACAAGAGTAAGATTTTATGTTTGAGCTATTATGCAATCACCTCTACACACACTATGCAAACACATGCAAATCAGGACAAAAATATTTTTGAAACAAAATTAAAATATGTTATAAGGGATGCTTCCCTTTTAGTATATGATTTGGGTTTTTTTTCCAGTTCCAAGGTGGCAACCCTTACCCCAAAAGGAGTAATTCTGGGGGCAAGGGGAGGAACTTTGGGTCCAAAGCCCAGGGATTAGGGAAGGGACTTCTGGTCCAAAGTCAAGGGGCGGAGCTACATTTGCAGCCCTTGACAGCTCACCAAAACTCATTAAGCAGCCCTTTAGCCAAAATAATTGCTCATCCCTGACCTAACCACTCAGCTGGAAGGGAGACTCACCCAGGGCTGCTGTTTGGGGCTCTACCAGCTGTGCCAGCCAACAATGGCTGGTGCTGGATAAGGAAGCCCACTCTGGAGAACCCTGTTGCTCCTCGCTGCCGGGGGTTGCTGCTCTGCTCTGGGAGCTCAACCACATAAACCAGCCAAAGTAGCAGGTGGTGGGTGGTGAGATTTGCACCAGAGTTGCTGCCACTAATGCTGTTCTGGCTGCTGGGGAGCACCGCTAGGGAGTACTGCTCTGGCCACCACTTCCAGGGGTCACTGCAGTTGCCCTGCAACCACCTCCAAGGGTTGCTGCCACTCATCTACTCATCCTTCTCAGGCTGCCTCTGCAACACCAGCTCTTTTAGATCTTGCCTTGCTTTACCAGCAGGCTCAGGGATTTTCAGCTGTTTTAGCTACAGTGAACTCAGGCTTCCCCCCCGAACCCACCATTGGGACTTGTGCTCACAAGCATTTAACCTTCAGGAGCTGCTGAGCCACAAGACCCTCCTCCTGTCCTGAAACTTTCCAGCCCTTCACACCCACACTCTCTCTCCAGTAAAACTGAGGACCACCCCATGCAGAGCTCTGCACAGCTAACAGGGAGTCAGTGACCTGTGCATTACTTCGCATTTCAGTGACCTTTGCATTATTTCGCATTTCAGTGACCTTTGCATTACTTTCCCTTACCAACATTTGTGTGCCTACAAACGTCATCATTTTGGAAGGAAGAGCCAGTAGGTGCAACATCTGATCCACCCACCATTTACAATTGCGAACGTTAATCCCAAACAGTCAGACCCAGGCCCACAAACAGTAAAAGCAGGCCCAAGTAGCCCCCAAAGCTTTGAACCTGTATACTAATGAGGGTTTGCAAAGAAAGAATATACAAAGTTACCATTGTAGCACATAATCATAGCCAAACATGTATAACCTAGACAGGGTTATTATACATGTTGCAATTTTCAATGGAGGAATATAGGAGATAAATCGAAAATTTTTACAAACTCTCCCCCCACACGTTTGACCAGGGTTCCCATTTTTTTCTCTATGTTGCCATTTCCTTTCTTAAGAGAGCTTTTTTATCTATGTCTGTAGGCTTTGGGGCTAATGAGAAAATGATTGCACACAGGGCACTCATCACCCTTCTTACAACCCATCTCTAGCATTTGTCTTCCTGTCAGGCTCTTCGATTTGCGGTAGAAGGTACAAAATTTAACAGGCTGTTCTGTAAAGCTGAACTAATAATGGAAAAATATCTCTTCACATGGAGCTAGTCACAAATTTCTGACAAAACGATGTTTTCTGTCAAAAGATGCTGCATATTGATCCTGAAATGTTTCGCTCAAAATATCCTGAGTTCAGTGAACCCAAATTCAAAGTAGGGTGCCAAGGAAAACGTGTCTTGATTCTTGGTACTTCTGCCCTTGAGTGCTGGATGCTGGCCCATTTGAACCAGAACCAAATGATAAAAATGTCACCTAAGTGTAAAAACTCTGGATGATAGGAGTGAGAGGAGAGGGGACAGGTATCTCACTCTATTTTTGAACATTTGGGCCTGAAAATAATGATACTGTTTAAAAGAAAAGAGAAGGCAGGAGGAGATAATTGTTTAATGAAGTCATTATGAGTTTGGCACAAGAACAAATGGGGGCACAACACAATGAGAACTTCCCCATGACTTGCCACCCAGTTAATAAAAATAGGAACTGACATTTTTATTAAAGTCAGAGAGAAAAAAAATGTCCATGGAAAAGAGAAAGACACTCTTTATAGAGGTGCCACAGCTGCTATCAGCATTTCATACATTCTCTTAACTATTCAAATATTTTGGCATTAATTTACTCTAGAAACTCATTCAGCTGATGCACTGGAAAGAAAACAGTGTGACACCTTAACTGGTGTAACAAATGGCATCTTGTTATCTTTCATGGCAAAGACTACAGAATGTATCTGATTATACTTTATTGATTTCAGTATTGTTTTCTATGTTTTGAACAGCAGATGTGGCAATACTAAAACCATTAGTAATAAGGAAGCATTTCAGTGGCTCCTTCTGCATGCCTGAGTGAATAAGGACAATGAATTCCACTTTCCTCTCTCCTTAGTCATGGAGTGCTGTGCAGGCTGGAGTGGGAAGGCATTGTTCTAGTAGGCACGGTCTTCATTTATCAGCTTCCCACCAAGGGTTAGCATTAAGTAATAACTCACCATTTCAGCCATCAACTGCACATGGAGGTTTTCCCACTTTCCAAGCTATCATTAGTTGTCACCTCGGTCTGCTCCTAAAATAATGATAGTGAAAGGGAGAAATGTAAGGGAACAACCAGTCTTTTCTCTGTTCACTCACGCATGCACAGTAGTTCTTCCTCAGTTGCAGACCTTGCACAGGGAGCTAATGACATAGTGGGTATTCTTCTCCCCACATTTTTCTCCTTCCTTCTACCTCTCCTCTTTCCTATCTATAAAGGGATAAGGCCTCCCAACGTCCCGCGGCAAAATGCTTGCACTCTTAAGGAGGCTTTGTGACTTCCTGAAACACAGCACATCCTGAAACACACACAAGGCAGCTTTTCTCAGCTTCAAGTAGGGGCTCTGTCTTAACAGCAGAACGTGGGCATGTGATCTGGCTAGGAACCAGCATGTATAACAGTATTTATCACATGCCAATAGTTGGCAAGAAGCAAGGATTTCTTAGGGTGATATATTTTATTGGACCAACTTCACAGTTGAGATAGAGTTAGACGAGCTCTGGAATGCAAGGCATTCTTCCTCAGGTCTGAGCAGTCGAAGCCAGCACAGCATAGTAAAAAACAGTTGTAAGAGGGAGGAAACAGATTCCTGTGGTACAAAACAAACAGCAGCAGAAAATAAGCTAAATCCTGGGAGATCAAGGCCTATCCAAAGGACGGAGAAGCATTCTCACCTTTCATGTGTGGAGAGAATTCAGGAATAAGGTAGTTTGTAATGTGTCCTAAAACCAACACATGTTAAGTCTCCACCATTTTTACACCAGTGCTTCCCAAACGTTTCCTCGGCACAATCCCATTTATGACCCCATTTCCTCAGCATGCCCCCTCACTCCCAACTCACAGCTCCCTATCCCTCCCCAGGTGTCTCTGACTCCTGACCCACAGCCCCCTAGCCCTGCCGATGCCCCTCACTCCCAATCCACAGCCTCTCACTCACCCCAGCTGCTACCCAGAAGAAACAGAAACTGCTGAGGCGGGAAAGTAAACCCCAGCTCTCCACCCCTACCCCCTCCCTTGTGAGCAGCATGGCCAGAGTGGAGCCATGGTGGGACAGGAAGGATATGGGCTGCCTGCTGCAGGCTTGTGGCTCCCCATCTTGCTGCCCTTCTCACAGGTCTCCGCAGCCCAGGGGGCAGGACATGGCATGGGAGAGAGTGCCGTGCCACGACCCCATCCACTGATGTTGCAATCCCATGTTGGGTTATGACCCACAGTTTGGGAACTGCTGCTCTACACTGACATCCCACACTATGAAGGCAGAGCTGCCTGCCTGAAATACCCTCAAGAACATGAAGTAGATGCATCCCACCCTGCCCTGCCAACTTGAAAGCATCTAGCTTCTATAAGTGGTCCTTAACCTAGTCTGCCATTACTCTAGCCTTAGAATCATAGAAAATGAGGGTGGGAAGGGACCTCAGGAGGTCACCTAGTCCAACCCACTGCTCTAAGCAGGACCAGCCTCAACTAGATCATCCCAGGTCTAATAAACCTCCAAGGATAAAACTTGTCTACCCATGTCTTATAAACCTCCAAGGATGGAGATTCCACAACCTTTCTGGGTAACTTGTTCCAGTGCTTTACTACCCTTCTAGTGAGAAAGTTTTTTCCTAATATCTAACCTAAGCTTCCCTTGCTGCAACTGGAGACCATTGCTCTTTGTTCTGTCATTTGCCAGCGCTGAGAACAGTCTCACTCCATCCTCTTTCAAACCCCGCTTTAGGTAGTGGAAGACTGCTAGTAACCCCCGCTTCAGTCTTCTCTTCTCCAAACTAAATAAGCCCAGTTCCCTCAGCCTTTCATCAAAACTCATGTTCCCCATCCCTCTCACCATTTTGCCCTCTGCTGGACTCTCCAATTTGTCCACATCCTTCCTGTAGTGGCAGGCCCAAAATGAACATAATACTGCAGATGTGGCCTCACTAGTGCAGAATAGAGGGGAAGAATCACTTCCCTTGATCTACTGGCTACGCTCCTACTGATGCAGCTCAGTATGCTATCAGCTTTCTTTGCAACAAGGGCACACTGCTGGCTCAGATTCCTATTATTGTAACCCCCAGGTCATTTTCTGCAAAGCTGCTGCTTAGCCCCAGCCTATACTAGTGCATGGGATTGTTTCATCCTAAATGCAGGACTTTGCATTTGTCCTTATTGAACCTCATGAGATTTCCTTTGGTCCAATCCTCCAATTTGTTGAGGTCTGTCTGAATCCTGGTCCTACCTGGTCCTATCAGTGTATCCACTCCTCCCTCCAGCTTGGTGTCATCTGCAAACTTGCTGAGGGTGCACTACATCCTATCTTTCAGATCATTGGTATTGAACAAAACTGGCCCCAGGACTGATCCCTGGGGAACTCCACTTGATACTGGCTGCCAAGTAGATGCTGAGCCATTGATTACTGCCCTATGACCCCAATGATCCAGACAGGTTTTTATCCACCTTACAATCCATTCATCCAACCCATACTTCCTTAGTTTGCTTGTGAGAATGTTGTGAGAAACAGTATCAAAAGCCTTGCTAAAATCAAGGAATACCAAGTTCACTGCTCTCCTACCCTATCTGTGCTACTAACTGCCCTCATCCATCACCTAGTAGCTGCCCCTATTTGTGAAAAGTGAAGTAAAAAAGCATTAAATACTTCAGCCTTCCTTGCATCATGTATGACTAGCTTGCCTTCCTCATTCTGTAAGGGACCTATGGAATCACTGGTCTTCCTCTTACTTTTGACGTATCTGTGAAATACCTTTATTTTGTTGGTTATGTTCCTTGGTGCATCTCAAATCATGCCTTGGCCATCTGATTTTTTCCCCTTCATGCCCATGCAATACTCTTATACTATCCCCTAGTATTATGACCACGTTTCCACTTTTTATAGAATTACTTTTTTGAGTTTCAACTTCTTGAAGAGATTGATCCTTCAGTGACCAAGACATGATTTTCTGACAGGCTACATGTCTGTGGCTTACACATCCAGAATGCATTTGCACAGGTAGCTGCATATCTATCTGGCCAGTGTACATATGGCTCATACTTAGTTTACCCAAAAAATGTTTACAGAGCAGGGACACTAGAATTGCAATTTGTTGTTAAGGCTGAAAAAGGCTGTTTACATGGCTAGAAAGTTACCATTGATGGGTACAAAGGGCAACAAAATGCTGCCATAGGCACTCACTAGCATTGTCACTACAAAAAAGGTACAGGTATATAAACAGACAATGTACTTTGGGTGAATCTGATATATTTTATTAGACCAACTTAAATAGCTGGAAAAAGAAAACAAGCTTTCAGGTTTAAAAACCCTTTGTCAGGCTGAGGAAGCTTCTGCAGTTGGTATGTGCTCTTCCTGGATGGAATGAGTAGTAAAGAAGCCAGAGGATGGGCTGGTCTGCATGTAATACAGGAAGTCAGTGAAGATGTAAATTGAGGAATCAGTGGGTGGGAGACAGGCTGGGTGGGGGTGGGGGGAACAGAAAAGGGGGATGAATGTAGCAGTTGAATAGTGGAGAGGTAACTGGGGAATCAGGCAGGTTATAATGTGTCATAAATCTAATGTCTATATTTAGTCCATGATTTTTTGTGTCCAGGAAGTCAATGAAGTGAAGTGCATAGGCTTGTCGATGAGAAGTGTTTTGTAAGTTCCCTTTGAGGATTAGAACTGAGAGATTGGAGACAGAATGGTTTTCTTGTGAGAAATGTGCCCCCACAGATATTTGGGTATTTTTGACTTTGATAGATTTTTGGTGTGCATTCATTTTGGTGCGCAGTTGTTGTTTGGTCTCTGCTACGTATTTTCCAGCAGGGCATTTGGTGCATTGGATGAGATGTATTACATTTCTGGAGGTGCAGCTGTAAGATGCAAAAATACTGATGGCTCTGTTGTGGGGTGTAGTAATAGTGGGGGTGGTGGAGATGTGTTGGCAGGTTTTGTATTTCTTGTCATGGCACGGTCTGGATCCATTCGGTGTGTTCTGGGCCTGAGGAAGTATGCTTCTGGTGATGAGGTTAGCAAGGTTCAGTGCTTGTTTGAAGGCTAGGATGGCTGGTTCTGGGAAGATCTCTTTAAGGAGAGGGTCTCTTTCTAGCATGGGTTGCAAATTGTTTGAGGATTTTCTGTATGGGTTTGAGGGAGGGGTGATATGTCATAACCAGCGGTGTGTGATTCGTGGGGGTCCAAATATAGACACTGGATTTATGACCACCCCCACCCCCAGCCTGTCTCTCACCCACTGACTCCTCAATTTACATCTTCACTGACTGCCTGTCTTGCATGCAGACCAGCCCAGCCTCTGACTTCTTTACTATTCATTCCATTCAGGAAGAGCACACACCAACTACAGAGGCTTTCTCAGCCTGACAAAGGGTTTTTAAACCCAAAAGCTTGCTTAAAATTTTTTTTTTGAACTATTGAAGTTGCTTTAATAAAAGATAACAGATTCACCCAAAGAACCTTGTCTGCCTATGTCCTTAGACCAATATGGCTACAACCTACACACAGGTATATAAAGGCGTTAATGCTTTTATTTAGCGGGGGTAAATCCAAACAAACTAAGTTACTCTTAGTTTGCAATGGTGCAAGCAAAGAAGAAAATCAGGCATAATGCTTATACATTCAAAACATACTCCCAGTAAGATTTTTATTTCCTGCTGGCCTGTGTGACAATGTTTAGTCTTCCATCCTTCTGCTGGCTGGTAAATGTGAAATAAGCAGCATACTGACACCAATCAATTGCAGCTTTTCAATTAAGATTTTATGGTTCATTGTGTCAAACTGTTTTATGCTATGTGGCAGGATGCAGCATTACATTTCTTTCCCATTTGATCAGAGGTGGAAGGCATATTCATTATCAGTAAATTTAACTGAAGCAATTGAAATAAATTGTCTACAAGGTGACAGATTGGTTTTAATCATTGATACCAGATTTGGTGAAAACTGCTCTTTCCAGGATCTCTACTGCTTCAGACTTCGGAGCTGAAAACATGGAGCAAACACCTAGTCAGACATAATATTAAGTAGCCTTGCTATCAGTAAAATACAGGAAGTGTAACCAGCTGATGTTTTATTTTCTTATGGTATATTTCTGCCTAGTACATCTTTGGAAATGATTTCTTCAAGATTTATTCTAATTGGGGCATCTAAGTGAGGTTATATCTATATATCCAAGGGCACACAACTAGGACCACATTACCACAGTGTAAAACATTTCTCTGCATCCCTTATTATACAGCCTTAGATGGATACACATCCCATGAAAAGAAGTGAAAATTCATTCTGTGAAGTCCACAGAAATAACAGGATGCTGGGATTTTCAGCCCAATCTTTAGGGCTCTAGGTGACTGATATAGGGAGAAACTCAATACACATGTCTATAGAGCAAGAAAACACTTCAGAGTTTACCATGGAGCACTGCATTAACAGAGGATATTGTCAGCTTCATAATTTTATCCAAAGAGAGTTTCCAAATAGAGCCAAATTATTACACATTTTGGAATCAGGATTTTGCATGTTCCATCCAAGTTACTTTTTTGTCTAGTACAGATGTTCTGCAACCTCTGAACACCTATGTCTTTTATAACTTTTATAAAAAGCAACCCTTTTTTCTTTCATAATTAAATGCTCCTCTGATGAGAAACAAAGTTTGTTTCCCCATTTTCATACAATTCTCAGGCTTGTACATAGAAAGGGTCATTGTCTGATCTACACTTCAAATTATTGTTCCTCTCAAAGCACGTGCATGAAAGGGTACCTCTTTTCCTTGCATTTTAATTTAATTAAAACAAAGATGTGTGGAAGCCTTTGAGCTGACATGGTGAGAAAGATGACAGATCAAGGGATTTGTTAGTACAGCTGTGCATAAGGAGGTTACAGCTATTCCCTCAGCAACTTACAGAAGTGCAGATAGTGCATTAAAAAGAAGTCACTTATGATTTTCACAAAACGGTTTTGTTAGCGCTACACAGGAATCAGTAGACAAATAGGCAAGAATCATGTCCTTAAAGAGAACACCATGCAGGAAGGAGCACAAGGGGTGGTGGAAGTATCCTTTATGGTTCTAAAATAACATTTTAATATTAAATATTTTGATTCACATATATGCATGTATTATATTTCCCAAAAGCTCTTTCACCCAGCAATGGTTAGGATCACCGAAGAAGCTGAGGTCAGATTAGAAGTTCTAATGATCCTTTCTGGCCTTAACATTTTGAATCTGTGAAAATCCAAACTCAAAACTATAGAAACTGTGCTAGGTTTCCTAACTAGCGATGTTAAGTGGTTGTTCCCAGGATTTTGCAGATCTTCTAATGCAGTGATTCTCAGCAAGGCTGCTCCAGCACCTTTTAAGGGTGCCACGAGGTGTCATGTAACATTAGCACTGTTCGGGATGTAAACATGAGTCATAAGAGAAACCCATAGCACAGACATTTGGTTATGACTCAAACCCAGAGTCATAAGATAAACCCAATGGACATTTGGTTCCCTGGGGCAAGTAGCAGTGGCGCACCTTGCGCTGCAGCTACATGTCCCCAGGGAATGCCTGTGCCATGAGTGCTTTGGCGTGTGGCAAGTTACACTGGGGCTGGTAGGAGAGGCTGGAAGCGGCACTGTGCTGGCCCCAGCAGCCTTACCTGGGGTTCTGGGGGCCTCACAGGGTTGCAGCAGCGGCAATCCTGCCAGGCAGAGCTTGGCTGGCAGCCACAGCATGGCTTGGGGCGGCCCAGCTCTGCTTTTCAGCTACCGGAGTATGCGCTGCTCTGTTTTGTTTTCTGCAGGTTTTTTTTTATCACCCCTGGATATCTAGGGGTCAAAAAAAAGCATGGAAAAAAACTGGAGCAGCTCATGCGCAGGCAGCATGCTTTTGGAGTGCAGAAAATGCCTGACTGTGAAGTATGTGGTGCTGCCAATGTGTTGGCAGCACCACATAATGCATGGCCACGCTTGTTTGCGTGTGCCCATAGATTTCAAATAGGAATCCACAGTGTCAAAAACATTCTGACTTGCTTTGCTCTTTCTGTGTTCTTTGCAACAGAAAAATTGCTTTATCATTTTTTTGTAGTAAAAAATGAATGAAAGCTAAAAACTGGCATTTTCTGAGGGAATTGCTAAGTCTAAAAAGGTTTCGAGCCACAACTCAAAGGAAGCTGGTAGAATTGAGCAAAGATTTTCACTTGGTGCAGAAGCTGGAATCTAAGTAGGAAGGGGTATAAGAATTATTCTGGCAAATGTTCTTTCAGTTTCATAGTTTTATAGTTTCATAGTTGTTAGGGTCAGAAGCAACCTATTAGATCATCGAGTCTGACCCCCTGCCCCAGGCAGGAAAGAGGGCTGGGGTCAGATGGCCCCAGCCAAGTGTCTGTCCAATCTCCTTTTAAATACCTCCAAGGAAGGGGACAGCACCACCTCCTTTGGAAGCATATTTCATATCTTGGCAACCCTCACTGTAAAGAATATTTTCCTGATGTCCAATCTGAATTTGCTGTCTTCCAGTTTGTGGCCATTATTTCTAGTTACCCCAATCGGTGCCCTGGTAAACATCGTATCCCCTATTTCTTGTTGACCCCCCTGATGAGTTGGTAGGTGGCCACGAGATCACCTTTCAGCCTCCTCTTGCAGAGGCTGAAGAGGTTCAGGTCTCTCAATTGGTCCACATAGGGTTTTTTTCTTTAGGCCTTTAACCATATGAGTGACCTGCCTCTGAAACCTCTCCAGTCCATTCACATCCCTCCTGAAGTGCAGTGCCCAAAACTGGATGCAGTACTCCAGCTGTGGCCTGACCAATGCCACATATAGGGGAAGTATCACCTATCTAGACCTGTTTGTGATGCACCAACTTACACAAGAAAGGGTTCGGCTACCTTTACTTACTACCTCATCACACTAGTGACTCATGTTCATTTTGGAGTTGACTACGACTCCGAGATCCCTTCCTGCACTTGCGCAACTTACCGCGGTACCTCCCAGGCTGTAGGAGTGTTGATGATTCTTCCTCCCCAGGTGCAACACATGACACTTGTCCTTGTTAAACTGCATCCTATTCTGTTCAGCCCATTTCCCCAGCCTGTCCAAATCAAACTGGATTTGCTCCCTGCCATCTAGTTTGTGTACCTCCCCGCATAGATTCATAGATTCATAGATGTTAGGGTCGGAAGGGACCTCAATAGATCATCGAGTTCGACCCCCTGCATAGGCAGGAAGAGTGCTGGGTCTAGATGACCCCATCTAGATGCTTATCTAACCTCCTCTTGAAGACCCCCAGGGTAGGGGAGAGCACCACCTCCCTTGGGAGCCCGTTCCAGACCTTGGCCACTCGAACTGTGAAGAAGTTCTTCCTAATGTCCAATCTAAATCTGCTCTCTGCTAGCTTGTGGCCACTATTTCTTGTAACCCCCGGGGGCGCCTTGATGAATAAAGCCTCACCAATTCCCTTCTGTGCCCCCGTGATGAACTTATAGGCAGCCACAAGGTCGCCTCTCAACCTTCTCTTGCGGAGGCTGAA
>NW_005841976.1:1964886-1992471 GCF_000455745.1 Alligator sinensis | reverse complement strand
CCCAGTCGTGGGATGAATCCCACCAGGTTTCCGTTAGCCCTACTAAGTCATAGGTGTTTTGTGCAAGCAGGAGCGCTAGTTCATCCTGCTTGTTTCCCATGCTCCTAGCATTAGTATATAGGCACTTGAGCCCTGCGACAGGTGCCTTTGCTGCCCCCCCGCTCCGAGTCCCAAGGGGCCCCTTATTTCTTACCTTACCTTCTCTTTTCTTACCTGTGCCGTAGTGCTGGCCACCCCACGTCTTGCAGGTTCCCAATGTTCTCTTTCTTCAGGCTGGGCTGCCCTTGTGGGTGCCACATGGTTTGGTGGTCCACAGCTTCCCCCGCCCTCATCTTCCCCTCCCCCCGGCCAGCCTAGTTTGAAGCCTGCCGCATAGTTTGGCGTCATCAGCAAACTTGGACTGGGTGCTTTCTACTCCCTCATCCAAGTCACTAATGAAGATGTTGAATAGTACCGGTCCCAAGAGAGAGCGTCAGGGGATTCTGCTGCCTACGTTTCTCCATGTAGAAATCAACCCGTCCACCACCACTCTCCGGGTGCATCCCAAAAGCCAATTTTCTACCCACCAGACTCGGTAATAATCTACACTGCAACTGTTTAGTTTATTTATAAGAATTGGGTGTGATGCTGTGTCAAAGGCCTTTTTTAAAATCTAAGTAAATAATATCTACCTCTATTCCTTCATCCAAGCTTTTTATGACCCAGTCATAAAATGAAACCAGGTTAGTCAGGCAGGATCTGTCTCCTATGAACCCATACTGATTGCCCTTTAGCATTACTTTACCTGCTGGTCCCCCACAAATGTGCTCCTTAACAATTTTCTCAAAGGTCTTGCCAAGGCTATAGGTGAGGCTAACCAACCTGTACTTACGTGGTTCCTCCTTGCTCCCCTTCTTGAAAATAGGAACCATATTAGCCCTTTTCCAATCCTCCAGGACCTGTCCTGACACCACGAGTGCTCAAACAGTTGTGCCAGCAGACCCACTATGACTCCAGCTAATTCCCTAAGTATCCTAGGATGAAGATCATGAGGGCCTGTTGACTTAAATATATTCAACCCCTCCAGGTGCCCCTTTACTAGGTCAGCACAAACAGTTGGTGCGTTGGTATCTATCCTGGGCTTATCTAAAGTCACAATGGGATGTGTATTTGTATTCATGTCCAAGAACACAGATGCAAAAAAATCATTTAGAAGCTCCGGTTTGGCCATCCTATCTGTTACCAGTTGCCATACTTCATCCTGAAGGAGCCCTAACTTACCCTGCACTTTCTTTTTGCTTCCTATGTACTTAAAGAATGACTTTTTGTTATCCTTACCTTTTGTTGCCAGTCTAAGCTCCGTTTCAGGAAGTTGGCCTTCCTGAAGTCTAGCACTTCCGCCCTATTAGTTATCTTCCCCACCTTTCTCCAGATAGTAAACCCTATCAACTGGTGGTCGTTATCCCCTAGGTTACCTTGTACCTGCAGATCCTCCACCAAGTTGACCCCTGTGGCCAGTACCAAGTCTAGTAAGACATTTCCCCTAGTAGGAATGCATACCTCCTGTGATAGGTGAAGGTCCTGTAAGGAGGTTAGAAACATACGTGAATGAGCAGACCTGGCTGCCTGTTTCTCCCAGCAGATGTCTGGGAAGTTGAAGTAACCCATGGCAACCAGGTCCTTTGAGCATGCTGCCTCTGACAGCTGTCTTGAGAATTCTAGGTCTAACTTGTCCCCCTGGTGTGGGGGTCTGTAATAGACCCCCACTACCAAGTTCCTTTCTCCCCAACCCCCCTGTAATCTGACCCATAGTACCTCTATTTCCCCTTCTTCTTGGTCCAATTTAACTATAGCTGTATATTGCTCTTTAACATAGAGAGCAATGCCCCCTCCACCCCACTTTTTTCTACACTGTCCTGTCTGTGCAGCCTGTGGTGGGCCAGTAAGGGGTGCTCCTGCATTGAGCCACCCACCTCACTGTACACAACCACCTTCCAGGCTCCAAGTGCCTCCCTGGGGGCAACTCATATTTGGCTGATGCCCTTCCTGGAGCACACCCACTAGCCTGGGGGTTCCACAGCCACCACCCAGGGCTAGACTTGATTCTGGCTGTGAGCACCCCAGGAAACACAGGCCTAGTAGCCCTCAAGGGTACTTGATTCACTTCAAGAACTTGCAATGCTTCCCTCAGTCAGAAGCACAAGTCTCCCTCAGTCAGCCGAACCAAGGGGACCCCAAGGCATAATCTAGACCCACTCCCAATAAGTCTCCCACACTAGGTACAAAGGAGAGCTTTATTGGTTACAAGAGGTAGGGTTGGAATAGGGTACAGGGTAGAGCAATATCAGAGAAATCCCATAGAATAATGAATGATAACAACAGATAGACAGAATGACAAGGAGTTCCCACATGGGGTTGGCAACTTATCAGCAGTCGTTCTATGCCAGGTGCATGCCAAATTGTTCCAGTGAAGTCAGGCATCACCAATCAACACTGTCCAAGGGGTCACCGGGAAGATCCGTTGGTCAGGATCTGGTCCTCACTCACACTGGGAGTCCAGAGTCCAGGCTTGGTACAGCGATGCTCCTTCTGTCCTGTCCTTCTAACTGGTCACTTGACATGCATGTTCCTTTATGCCTTATTTTATGCTAATCTGTTGGCTTTAGAGCCACTCACAATCTTGCCCTATAGCTGTTACCCTATGGGATCAAAAGGTGTTAGAAATTATCATGAAAGGTTACCTCCCGAACTCGGGTTCACCCAATAAGCAAATTACACCACATTACTTTGAGGTTTGAAATTAGCATTACCTGCCCAAGCTCAACCCCTGGTTTTTTATTTCTTAGATTCCTAGGAATGTGCTAATTATATTAGGTGGTCAGATCTTGTCACGGCCAACCTTTAAAAAACCTGTTAGATCAGCTAATCTTGTAGTTTGCTTATTTTTGTGGCCCATGATCTGTACAAACAGTTAGATTCAACACTTTGGTTAAATTGTGACAGACAAATTCCACTTGCAGGTTGCAAACTTGCAAGCTTTGCATTAGCTAATCTTAACTGCTAAACAATTGCCTGGATGTCTCCAAGAGCATATATTTATTGTTCATGATAGTAACCCCTCTGGTTCTGGACACCACACCTGCCCTCTTCCCTGTGTGAACTCCTGTGCAAACTCCGGTGCACTCCTGAAGAGAGAGCCTGTTTGCCTGGCCTGTTCGTCCAGCTTGGGAGCGTAGCTCCTGCCTGTCTCAGTTATATGGGGACAGGAGGGGAAAAAAAAACCCTTCCCAATTCCCTTCAGCTGGCCTGGCCACTCCTTCCCCTTCCCTCCTGCCTGGCTTACCTAGATCCCGCTCTTCTCGGTGGGGTCAGGGGGAGCTGAGGGCTCATGTGTACAGCTGCACACATCTGCCTCCTCTGGCGTCCTGGCCCGACTGGAGGAAATTCAAATCTCCTGCCCTTTTTAAAATGCCGATCAGCTGTTCTGTGCAGGTATGGCTTGCCCTGCACCTGCACAGAAGAGTCTGCTGGCAGCCTCCTCCCCTGAGGGGACTTCACCAGGGAGCCTCTCTCCCCCTGGGATCCCCGGTAAGTGGCCCCCTCCTCCCTAGGGGCCCACTGCCCTCCCCAGTAGCCCCTCACCCATGCCCACTCCCATACAAACTCCAGCACGCTCTTGAGGAGCGAGCCTGTTTGCCCAGCCTCTTCACCCAGCTTGGGAGTGAGGCTCCCACCTGGTTCAGCTATATGGGGATGGAAGGGGGAAAAAAACCCTTTCCAATTATCTTCAGCTGGCCCAGCTTCTCCTCCCTCTTCCCCCTTGCGCAGCTTACCTAGGTGCCACTGCTGGCTTGTTCTGCCACTCTTGCTCCCCTTGGTGGGGTCAGGGGTGTTTTAGCTGCCTCCTGAGGGTTTGGGATTGAGAGTGTGGTTGAGGGTAGAAAGGTAAGAAAGGTTTATTGACTTAACAAAAACACGACTATGCACAGATAACAAAATAACAGACAGACAATAATAATTTGCATTGGTAACTTATTGGCAGTCCTTTCGGATGCTTGATGTAGAACAAGTTTCTCTTCTTCAAAGCTCAGCGAAGTCAGGCGTCCCTGATTATCGCTGTCTGAGGGGTACTGGGAAGGACCCTGGTATTCAGTCTTTGGGCTCTTTGAGGTTCACGGGCTCACTGATTTAGTCTAGCAGTTAATCTTAAAGTATTACTTCTTTCAGAGAGCTACATCTTCTTTTTAAATGATTTCTAGAAGTGTCGGCTAATTTATCATTTCTGAGCTATGTTGATAAGTTACAGCTATTCAGGTTTTTTTTATTTTAACTGTCTTTAGACTGACTAATAGCAGTACAAGCCCTATTTTTTTGATAAGGTTAATTTTAACTATGCCACAGGGCTTTACTACTTTAAGGCTTTGCTAAATTTACTAGGCCTTATTTTATACAAGGCTTTACTACATTTTAAATGTGAATTAGGCTTTTAGCAACAACATATAGTTTAATATTTAAACAAATGACAGAAAAACACTTGGTCTAATTTTCATAGAGCCTTCAGCAAGCACTTTTATTACACAGGCATAATTTTTAGCTGTCACACTCCACTCTTTGCTTGCTGAGGCACTATGATAGCTACAGTTGAGATGCTAAAGCTACATGCACTACATTAGGGAATGGGGAGGGATCTTTAAATTTAACTTGCATAGCATGAACAGATTTACAATAACAACGATTTAGTAGCTATTGCTACTAGGGTAATGCAGAACACTAAGATGCTTAAAATGGTTAGCCATGTAGTTGAGGTGATACTTGGTGACATACGAATAGTGCAGATTACATTGTACTATTTACATGGCTCAGGCATGTTGACAGCTAAACTGATAATTTGCCCACCCTTCCGAGCAAGGAGGGCTAACTGAGTTTCTTGCAGAGCTTTTGCCTTAAGGCTTTGCAGCTTATTTTTTACTTTATTCTAGTTTTTTAACTGTGGCATGTCTACATCTGATACCCATGAAGTGGTTATCATAAAGTTGAGAGGTATAGTCTCAGAGGAAATTTCGGGCCATTTTAGGGCAATAGTATGGTTACTTAATTGCAGCAGAGCAACCGCTCTACTTTTAGCTTTTAACTAACATGAATTGCATAAAGTCTAGGTGGTGCTATTTTTATACAGCAAATGACCTGTTTTTTCTTAACAAACACATTGCCCTATTGTTACATATGACACATTAGGTAACTTGTATATGCAGGTTATGTTAGGTGGGCTGAGAGGCCAGCTTCTCTATAGGGTTTTTAATCTAATTAAGGTGTTACTGATTTGAACTAATGGGGATTGCACCACATACTGAGGGCCATCGGGGGTAACTATTTTTCATATGGGGCAATGCAGATTCTAGTCTTAAAGGCATCCTCCTCTTAGCTTCTTGCTTAGCAAATAAGCACTGGTCTAGTTTCTATTTTTTACTTCCTGCACTAGGAATGAACACTTTCCTCTATCACAGCTTTCTTAAATGGTAATCCAGGTACTTTGATAGGGGTATCTTTCTTTAAATTTTGCAGACATTTTATGATTCTTTAAGTCAGGATGCTATTTTTTATTTTTAATGTTGTTTATTACCTGGGAAAAATGCATGGTTAATGACAACTGAACTTGCACACAAGCAGTACTCTAAGTTTGATTTTTGTTTGCTTTAAAAGCAGTGTCCATCATGGCCTGGGTAAGACACGCCGTCTCTAATTTTACATTAGTTAGCAAATCATCAGTGTGCTCTAAAGTTTTTCTTTCAAGCATGCCTCCCCTAGTGAGCAGCCCTACTGCCTGTCAGAGATTGGCTACTCCTATAGTGTTTTTCTGGTATTTATCTAAGTTCTATACATTTATAGCTGAGTTAAGTCTGTCTTAAAGATAACCTGGAGTATCCTTTTGTCTGTGAGACTTAACTGCATTTGTGGAACGGAAAATGATTGGCCATTACCACTTAAGTAACCCTTTAGCTACGTGGGCTCCTTCCGAACAATTTGGAAAAGTAGCTTGGACATACTATTGTTCTGGTCTGAACAATACCCGGGCAGTGAACAATGAAGCATTTAGGAGGGTTGGGATTTTAACCTGTGACCTCCACCAGGGTGCTGAGTTATACACGGGCGGTGTTGGGGCCTTACGTGGGGGAACGGCTAGAGATAGTAGTGAACACTCTGTTCTCTTACAGATCACATTTATCCTTCCCTCTTTGGGAACTTGTAACCATGCTTCACGTCCCAGAGAGCGAAATAGTTCCCACTGTCACTCATGGGGATGATGCTATACCGAGTAGATGAAACGGCACTGCCCTGGCAGAATCATAGCACTAATTTGCTTTAGGAACTCCACTTGTATAAAAGGATGGGGATAAGTAGTGGAGACTTGCGGATATAGCCTCCTTCTAGTTATATTAAAGTGGGTACCGTTCTACTATGCCTCTGTGTAGGTATGATTTACAAACCATGTAATAACTTTGTTCTAACTTGTAATGTGCCCTCCCCCCTGGTGGGCTTCACACCATCACTGGAGAGTGTTGTCAGCCATAGGAATGGGAGGGGGAAGATTCTCCCATAAATGCAGTAGCTCGAGAGGCTAAACAGATGCAGAATGCACAACTGAGGACACAGACTCAGGGGTGTTCAGCTCAATGGGGTTTCCCTCAGGAAGTATGTTACAACAAACCCCTAAACAAGCAGAGCTACAACAATTACCTCCCCTCCCACAGTTAGCTATTCCAGCCTTCAGGTAGGGAATGTTCCCAAGATAATAACTGGTGCCACAAATGCACTGACAGTTGCCACTTTGTCAGTCAACTATTCTGTTTCTTCTACTTAGAGACCAGGATTTCACTTGCTCTGGGGTGGCGGGTTTCTTCCCGTATGGATACTGCAGCTGGACCATGTGAAGTTCATCTGAGCGCGTTGGCCGCTCCTTGAGGTCTTCAGGAGCAAGTTCATTAATATCTGGGTAATAAGAATTATAGTAGACACACCCTACTTAGGAAACACAATAAGGCATTAATAAAAAGAGTACAGTTATAACAGTCCACTGCTTTATGGTGTCAGTCAGTTCAGACTGGTGACAGAGCAGGACTCGTCTTCAGTGGCAGGCTCAATTAGGAGTGGCTATGGCTGAATTTGTGGA
The DNA here is from genome assembly GCF_000455745.1 of Alligator sinensis. Lineage (NCBI taxonomy): Eukaryota > Metazoa > Chordata > Crocodylia > Alligatoridae > Alligator > Alligator sinensis. Next base: position 1,985,324 of record NW_005841976.1, on the reverse strand, counting down.
TAGATCTAATCTGTAGGAACAAGACAACAAGGAGTTTGGCTCCTGCGAGGTGAATCTGACTTAAATGCCCACCATGTATTATGCATATTTTTTGCCAATAGTGTCCCCTCCCATTTATCTCCCTGAGGTTGCTTCATTACCACCTGATCTCCTGCTTGGAGCTTTCCTGGGTCAGTACTCCTAGCTCGCTCCACTGCCTGCTCGCAGGGACCACCCAATCCAAAGGCCTGTTGCATAGGGCTACCTCCTGGATAGGGTCGGTTATTGGCCCAATTGATAGCTCAATCCAGGTACAAGTCCCAATCCTTAAGAACCAGGCCAGCGGCCAACCGCAAATTGCATTTGAGGATGCCATTGGCTCGCTCTACCAATCCGTTAGACTGCAGATGGTATGGGATGTGATATGTCCGTAACATGCTATGTTTTGCAGTCCAGTCATACACAAGATGATTGCTGAAGTGAGAGCCATTATTGCTCTGTAGTTCTATGGGTGGTGGATACACAGCTAACAGAGTTTCCAGTGCTGCACAAGTGTCCTGGGCTGTAGCTCTTACCGAGGTGTGGGCGAACGTTATCCTTGTGATAACTTCTATGGCTACAAACACGTACGGTGCTGCACAAGTGTCCTGGGCTGTAGCTCTTACCGAGGTGTGGGCGAACGTTATCCTTGTGATAACTTCTATGGCTACAAACACGTACGGTCGCAACATGTCTTTGATATTAATGGATCCTATCCATGCAAGCTTATAACACAAGATGCTTTCTGTCAAGGCTGATAGTGACAGGACTGCAGCCATCAAGGGGGAAGTACTAGCATTTAAAGCTTGAAAGTCAATAGTCAGCAGATACCCTCCATTTGGCTTATGCACTGGCCACACTGGAGAAGGGAGAAGAGTGGGCCTAGAGCCACAGCAGCAGGTGCTGCCAGGAGTCAGGCCCAACCCAGCCTGGGAACACGGCAGGGAAGGCAGGTTTCCTGTGGCCAGCACCAAGCGACCCGCTGGCCCCTAGAGACCAAGAGGGGAATGCGGGGTGGGGGGAGGGGAGGGCTTGTCCCCCAGCTGCCTAGGCCGGGGCCTGAGCCAGGGCCTGGGCCTGGGCCTGCCTGTCTGACTTACCATGGTCTGTGGGCACCCGTGCATGCACAACCCCTGCTCCCTGCTCTCAGGGCTGAGGCTCCAGGGGCAGCTCCTCCAGCAGCGTCTTCAGGAGCTTTGGGCTACCACCCACTGGGGCAACTCACCCAGCTTTTCTTGGCTCTGCTTTTCTTCTCATCCCTTGCTGGTCTGGTCTCCCAGCTGAACATGCTGGTCTTTTATAGCCATCCGGGGCTCTTCCCTGGATCACAAAAGATCCAGTCAGAGTGAGGGGCGGCAAAAACCTCACGGGGACATCTCTTCCCGGGAGCTCTGCCCCCGGATTTTAAATGCACCAATCAGGAGAAGGGGGGGCACCCTCTCCTGATTGGTAGAAGATATTCCATCGATGGCTCGGTGTTCTACTCGAGCCAGCAAGCTGCGCACAAGCTGCACTGAGGCTGGTGCGCCCACTACAGTTGACTATGAAATGTAAAGGAGTTGTCAGAGACTGAAAGGAAGAGATGAAAAGAACACAAGACTTCCCTCTGTGGACATTGACTTTGGTTAAGGCAGCATTATTGATGGAAGATAATTATATGTCTTTATATATAACTTAGGGAACTGGCTGTTTCTTAACATGTTAAATTTGATACTTAATAAGTTAGATTCAATAATAAATGAAGTTTATAAAAAAGATGAAAAAATAATCAGACCTAGTGGGACCTGAAATAGCTCAGCATCTTGGAAGACCATGGTCCCAGTAGAGTAAATGATGCTGAAGATAAGAGATTGATATTAAATTTGTAGCCCAGTCTATCTATTGTAACCCACTGGGCACGTCTACATGAGACGCTACATAATGCTGACATGAACCATGATGCCAATGCTACTGTTCAGTAGCATCAGAAATGAAGCATGCAATGCTGGGACTGTGCAATAACGGCAGTTACTGCGCAGTCATTTAGTACTTCCTTAAGTAACAGCTGCTCAGTCCAGCACACTTGTAGATGCACCCGCTCTGCACTATATATGCTTTCCACAGTCTTCAGTCGGAGTGGGCCTTGCGTTTCAATGTATTTGTGGAATGCATATTACTGTAATGACATGACAATTATCTGTGATTCTCCCATTGAGGTACCAGACTCAGATGTGATTAGAAAGCTGATTTTTAGAACAGCGTGCATGTGAATCTTTCTGCAAGTTTGTTTAGAAAAGGCAAATAGATATTTACAGGATATGTCCACCCAATTTTTTTATAAACTTCTTTTCCATCTTTATGCAGTGCTTTTTGTCATTTCAGAGATGTACTTTTTTCTTAGAAATGGAAATGGGGAAAGAATGATTGGAATTGTTTTTCTAGCAATCAAAAGGTAGTTATAATAATATGATTCAGACAGCTGCATCATATTCAAATGTCATTTAGGCAATGTTATTAACTCTGTTTTTATAATAGCTCAAGGGGGGAGATTATCATAGAGTAATTCAATCACAAAGAACAGGTCTCTTAACTCCTGTAAGAGCAAATCTGTAGTATTGATCTGCAGAACAAGAAGCAAACAATGAGAAAAGCAGAGCAATCATCATACCGCATGGAATATTACCGGGATTGCCTCAGATACCTTACATGTAAAGCTAGCCTTTTGTGTTTAAGGGAGCAGCTTATATGGAGCCTGATTTGTAGCCTATGGAAGTCCATTTGAATCAGTAGGCTTTGAAGGCCTGCATGGAAGCACAGGGGGACTGGACATCAGGAGATTTGGATTCGAATTCTGTTTACCTTTCTGACTCTCTTTACCTTGTTAGGTAAATCATAGTAGTTTTCTCATCTATAAGAGTGGAGTGTGGGTAGGATTTTAAGGGCAGCTAAGATAATTAGGTCCAGATTCAAATTTGTTCTTGGAGGTATTTAAGCAGGACATAGATAGAATGTAGGTGCCTATGTTATGAAAGCAATCCAGATCACCTTGGTATAGTGCCAAAGAAACTCTTAGGTGTCCAATTTCATTTGGTGTCTCCATTTTGACATCAAAAGTCCCCTATATGCCTTGAATTAAGATTGTGCTTATTCTCAGAAGCAATCCAGACACCTGGCTCCTGCCTAGAATCTGTAACAATCCTCCTCTGAACTGTCAGGTTCCTAAATGCTTCCTAAATCACTAGGCCTTTAGGTATTTGCAAAGCAAACCTAACTGACACCAATGATATCAAGCACATTTGATGATTTTCAATCTCGGACATGACCACTTGTAGTTGTGCCCACACACTACACAGTAGCCTGGTACTCAGAGCACTTGCCCAGGAAATTGGAATTGTTCTAGGCTTTTGGTTCCAGGCCCTTTTCAGCCCGAGAAAGTCTCAAACCTACACCTTCAACCTTACAGGAAGCTACCCTAATAACTAGGCCATACAACAGTCTGGGGAAGGGGACCTTCTACGCCACCTTTGGAAACTGAGCCACTGGGCACCCATGAGGGTAAGATTCATTGAGCCAAAAAGAGACTGCTGCCGAGTTAAGAATGCATGGGAGAATGTGGTTTCAAGTCCCTTCTTCTAGGCCTGTTTATGCATTTTACCTTAGAACAGGGACATCAACTATAGGTCTTATCGACCAAAGCCGGCCTATGGATCTGCTTCATCTATCTGACAGGGCTCCTGGTGGGCCAGAAAACTTAGAGGCAGGGCTACCAGGGAGGTAGTCCCTGTCATAGACTCCAAAGCTCTATGGTCCCATTGGCAGCAGGGGTTGAGGGTGGCGAGACAGCCCTGTTCTCCCCGCTGCCATTTGGGTAACTTCCATATGGCCTGCTGCTGCTTAGCCTGCCATCACCTCCAATGCTGGCCCCACAGCCACCTTTGCTGGTGCCATGTCCAGATCCAGCCTGGGAACAGGCCAAGTTTGATACTCCTGCTTTAGACAGTTATTCCTTAAAACTACAAGTATCCCTAATAGCAGAGACCACAGCCCTTGACTCTCCCCTCCCTGTCTTTCCAAGTGCTACTAGAGTACGGTGTCCAGAGCCCACCCTGGGTGCTGACCTGAGACCTAGGGGGAGGAGAGGACAGGGATAGAAAAAAATGGCTTTCACTACAGACTTGCAATTAAGCCAGTGGCAGTGACAACCACAAGTTGCCAGTGCCAGTGCCTGCATCTGCAGAAGCTGTCCTGGGTGCCCAGCGAAATTGTTATACCACTGGAGCACCCAGAAATCCCCTGCAGATGCTTAGCACCTTTGCTAATCATGGAGACTTTGTTTAGGAATATGGATTTAATAATTTAACTTTGTGCACAGTTTGCCCCATGTTTATTGTGATATTAGCCCTGTTTTATAAAGCCTTGAACACTATGCGCAATATTGCCCTGAAACCATCTGTATTTGTAATGGATCTTTGTACATTTCTGAGTTAATATTCCCAAGGGAATCTTTGTTCCCATGAAATCACTTTGTATGCATGGAAACTCCTTTAAAGGGTGTTTTGTCGCTCTAAATTGTCATCACCGTTGGCTCTGATGGCAAGAACTAATTAGTTAATTGGGACAATTAAAGGTGCACCTGGGTTATAAATATACCTTTTCTGTGGCACAGGAGCATATTATTGATTCCAGGAATGAGTTTTCTGATGGCTGATAACAGTAAAGAACCCGCAGTGTGGAAACAAAAAAGAGAAACAGAGAAAACAAGGGAACATGGATATTCACTTACAGATACAATGCGATTTCTCTGTAATGGTATCGGTTTCGGCGTGAAACTTTAAAGCTCTGTTTCAGAGCCTGTGTTTTCTCCCATTTAATGAGACCGTGTTGAAATTAGGCCTGTGTTTGGTCTGTATTCCTAAGTAATCTTACTGGAGTTTTGTAATATGAAGTTTTAATTAGAATATATTGGATATTAGTCTATGATCCTGGGATTAACCCGACGGGTTTTTGTTATTGAAGCCAGTCTTGACTTGCTCTTAGATTGTGTGTCTGGTAATTGTTTTAGATTGAGATTTTAACAGGCTAAACCTGATCCTGACCCTGATTACACTGATGCTATCTTGGGGTCATTTCACAGGTTGATGTAAACTTGGTCTTAGATACAGAGATCTGCTGATATGAGGCAACATACAGTTTTAGGGTCAAAGTGTTTATACATGTATATACTGTCCTGATTATCCTGTCACTTAGCCAGCTTTATACTGATGTTAGTTCACTAATAATTTATATCACTGAGAGAAGAATCAGAAAGACAACTCAGGCCCAAATACCATATAGAGTCCCAGTATCCATTTGACTAACTGCAAAATCATTTACTGACATGTATTCATCATCGGATTTCTTTCTAACATATAACCGAACTGCGGCCACTAATCAGATTCTATAGACTAGGACAGATGAAAGCCATGTACAGATAATGTAAACTCCCACACCAGAGTAACTTTGATTCTGAACAAATTAGGAGCAAGACTCCACCATTGTAAGTTATACTGGGGTAAGTATTATCTGTCTGCAGTTTCTATTGGAGTAGCCATTTGCTTAAGGAAACAGGCTAATACTCGCTTTCTCACCGCCTTGTGGTAGCTGCATGCAGAGCCCTTGACATAGCTGCACATTTGTCCACTCTGGATTATGATGTTATTTACAGTAGTGAACAACCCAGTGTAAATTACACGAATGTAAATGTGTCATCTCTCCAGGCTAAGAGAGCTTCTATTAATTAGATTTGCATCAGTATCATAAACTTTTTCATGTTCTGCTTGTTTTAACAATCTGTGCATATGTTACAATGCAAGCTTGCTGTCAGGAATGGTAGCCGAAATAGTGAATTTTAAGTAACTATCATTGAACATTCACAAATACTGAATTTTTATTCAGGAAAGTTCTCACTAGAAAACTGCTGTTAACAGTTAAACTCAGCCCAGCGGAGAACAGAAAGATACCATGCAACCTATGTCTGCAATCAAAACAACTCTAATTATGAATACTAAATGCTAATAACAAATTGTTACCACATGATCTACGGACCAAAAACTTATTCACAGAAATGAATCTGCAAATAAACAAACACATTGGGAAAGAACCCTTTTGCCTACAGATAATTTGCGAGCCCTATGAAAGAAAATTCAGCCACTTTCTTGCTGTGTGTTTATGCTCTGGGTTATACATTCATGTTCATCATTGTAGTATCTGAATGTTTTCCATGTAAAAACCAAATGCAGTAGCAGATTTCCTAACTGATTTCTCCCTTACAGGGTCGAAACACTATTTAGGATAGGGATCAAGTGACTTCTAATACATTCCTTCCTTCCTTTCCATTTTATCTCCTGGTTTTGTTGGTAAGGGCTTAAAATTAGAAAGGAGTGCCAGTGTAATGATTGGCATCAATATCATGGAAATGAAGAGAATTCTTTTACAGCATTTTATAAACATTCTCCAAAGGCCTCTACATGTATGTAGCTTACTCTAGAAGTTTGTTCTGCAGCTGGAACTCATTTAGAGAGAAAACTGCCCCTAGCTGGTACATGCTTTGTCTTGGGCTTTGTGACTTGCATTCACCTAGAGGAATACAGATTTATAAGCTAGGGACAGAAATGACACATAAACCGGTATAAGTGATCAGAAACCAGTTCAGTTCTGTAACACAACAGAAGTTCAGTGCGCATAAACCACTTTCAAGATGGCCAAAACCGGTATAAGATAAACCTGGGTGGATGTAGTATCAGACTTAACTGATTTAGGTTAAATCAGTTACTGAACTTCTGTTCCAGATCCCCTCCAGAATCAAGTTAACTCACAGTTCCCAGCATCCCAGGTTGTTTCACACCTCACCTACAACCCCTCCCCTCCCGCCCCGCTTGCAGGGTGGGCAGGCTAGTCTTGGCCCAAGTTCTCTGCTTCAGCTAAGTAAAGAGTCATGCTGTATCGCCTCCTGGCTTCTGGCCTGGGCCACTGCAGGCATGTGGTTGCATTTCCAGAATCAAAAGTGAATGTCTGTTCACTGGTTTATTGGTTTAATCTATGGAGCTTAAACTAACCTGTGAAGATTGAATTGATTCCACCTTTGGCTTTTTGACTGTCTGTACTTAGCCACAGAGTCATAGAGAAGTAAGGCTAGAAGAGACCTCAAGAGGTCATCTAAATTAACCACCTGCCTGAGACAGGATCATCTCTATACAAATTATCCTATACATATCTATTATCTAACCTCTTAGCAAAACCAGAGCCAACCGTAACATAGCACAGGACCTAACATCCTAACCTGCCCCAGGTCAAACAGGGTGACCATGGCAGCCAACATCCTGCTTCTATAAAAGGTTGTTAATACATGCTCAAGAGATCCTAGGTAGAAAGCTGTGCCCACTGCTACAGAGAAGGTATCCCCCGCCCCAGTCTATATTGGCACAACCCTGCACACGTGCACTGGCATGCAGCAAAGGGACCCGGGTGGAGTAGAGGAGGTGGGGGCCAACATCTGTGCTAGCCTCAGCAGCCTTACCTGGGGCCCTGAGGGCCTCCCAGGGAAGCAGTGGTGCTGAGCCAGCTGCTCAGAGCCTGGCCGGCAGCTGAAGCACGGCTCTGGCTGGCCAGGCTCCAGTTTCTTGTGGCACATGCTGCTGCCATGTGTGCTATGCTGTATTTTCAGTGGCAGGTTTTTTTTGACACCAGGATCTCCCAGTGTCAAAAAACCCAGTGTTGCTAATTAGCAGTGCAGCGAATGCTAGCATGTGTGCCATATGCAGTTTGCGGTGCCTCAAACTCCTTTTGAGATGTCGCAAATTGCATGCGCACACTTGTGGGGATGTGCCCCTGGGGTCCCTTCCAACTCAACTTTTCAGTGATTCTGGATTCGTAGCCATGTAAGGAGAAAACTGCCCTTGGAGGGAGGGAGCTGTAGGTTCTGGTCCCTGCTCTGAGCTTCCCAGTGCTGTTTATGCATTTTATAAAGGGCTACATAATGCCAAATGCATAAAGACATTGGATGAAAGGGCCAGAACCCAGAGCACCTTCTCTTGCAAGAAAATGTCCACAGTACTGGGTTACAAAGTCAGGCTGTCTCTTATCTACTCCCCTTTTAACCACAATGGCTTTTATGGTTTGTAAGCCAAGCTCAGAAATTTTAGTGGCATTCATCTGTAATTCTTAAATTATGGTGGTTGGGAAACTGCATAGATCACGTAGAATTGTTTCGGGTTTGGGGGTTAGTTGAGTAACCTTGTTGAGTCAGGACTAACAGAAACTATTTCCGTGCATTTTCTCCTGCACTGAATCATTGTATCATTTTGGGTATCAAGTATTTGGCATAGATCCCACTTTGTGATATGTATGAGTGGATTGCTGTGACTACGTGGAGCCCTGTCAGCTTCAATAATAGAAAAGGATTCTACTACAAACTATCCATGACTAATAGGTATGGCAGACATTCCCAAATTGTTTTTCCATCAGTTTAGTTTAGCATAATTGTCTTTTTGGGTTGTACTTTCAGGACAAGCTTTATCATCTTAACTGAAAAACAAACTTGGACTGGCATCAAACCAACGAGGCTATTACCAGAGGTCATTGCTACAGGTCTTAGTTATTCCAGTCATTGGGAACAGAATCGGCTGTGAGTTTTTGTGGTAGTTTTCAGTTACTAATATTTTTTTATTGTGTGACCCTTGCTGGTAGGTTCAGAAGGGACCTGAGCAGATCATCAAGTCCGACCCCCTGCCATGGCAGAAAAGAGTACTGGGGTCAAACGACCCCAGCAAGGTGTTCATCCAGCCTCCTTTTCAAGACCCTCAGGGTAGGAGCCAGCACTACTTCTCTTGCAAGTTGCTCCCGGATCCTAGCCGCCCTAACTGTGAAGTAGCACCTCCTGATATCTACTCTGAATCTACTCTCTGCCAGCTTGTGACCATTATTTCTAGTCACACCTGGTAGTGCTCGGGGGAACAGGGATTCCCCCAGTGTCTACTGGTTTATAAATGGCCACTAGATCGCCCCTCAGACTTCCCTTGTGGAGGCTGAACAGGGACAGGTCCTGTAGCCTCTCCTCGCAGGGTCTGCCCCGCTGTCCCCTGATCATGCGAGTGGCCCTCCTCTAGACCCTCTTGATGTCATCCACATCCCTCCTGAAGTGCGGCACCCAGAACTGGACACAGTACTCCAACTGCGGCCTGACCAGTGTCACATACAGGGGGAGGATCACCTCCTTGGACCTGCTCGAGATGCATCTGTGAATGCATGACAAGGTACAGCTGGCCTTCCTGACCGCGTCCCCACACTGTCGGCCCATGTTCATTTTGGCATCAATAATGACTCCAAGATCCTTTTCTGCCTCTGCACTGACAAGAAGGGAGTTCCCCAGCCTGTAGGTCTGCTGCTGGTTCTTCCTCCCCAGGTGCAGCACCTTCCACTTGTCAGTGTTGAAACCCATCATGTTCTCATCCACCCACCCCTGTAACCTGTCTAGGTCAGATTGTAGCCTGTTCCTCCCTTCTAGCGTGCCCACTTCTCCCCACATCTTAGTGTTGTCTGCAAATTTGAACAGGGTGTTTTTTACACTCTTGTCCAAGTCACTGATGAAGATGTTGAACAATACAGGCCCGAGGACCGAGCCCTGGGGTACCACACTGCCCACAACCCTCCAGGTTGAAAATGAACCCATCCACTACCACACTCCGGGTGTGGCCCTCCAGCCAATTAGCGTCCCATTTGACTGTGTAGGTGTCGACACCACAGTCCCCTAGTTTTTTAATGAGAATGGGGTGAGAGACAGTGTCGAAGGCCTTCCTAAAGTCCAGAAGGACTACGTCCACTGCTACCCCTGCATCTAAGGATTTTGTGACCTGGTTGTAGAAGGCCACCAGGTTGGTCTGAAAGGACCTGCCTCTAATGAACCCATGTTGGTTGCCCCTAGGCATAATCTCCCCTGCTGGCCCCTCGTGGACATGCGCCAGGATAACTCTCAAAAAGCTTACCCAGGACTGAGGTAAGACTGACTGGCCTATAGTTTCCTGGGTCCTCCTTCCTCCCTTTTTTGAAAATGGGAACTACATTGGCCCTTTTCCAGTCCTCTGGCACCATGCTAGAGCACCATGAGTGCTCATAAAGCTGTGCCAGAGGTCCCGCAATGACCTCTGCTAATTCCCTCAGCACTCTGGGGTGGAGATCGTCAGGACCTGCTGATTTAAATATGTCCAGTCCCTTCAGAAGTTCCCTCTTGTTCAAAGAGTTTGAAGACAGCTAAAAGACTCTATTGATTTCAGTGGACTTTTCAGGCCGTGTTGCAGGTATCTAAATCCATTCCTTTTGAGATCAGCTAAACAAGAACATTTTAAATATAGTCTTACATCCCCCAATAACTTTTTTTGTCATTGGCTATTTCTTCAAGTATAAAGGTTTCTAAAATATGACCAGCGATTTCAGAAATAGCGATGGTGTGACAGGTCTGCATTTGATTAGTCTGTAAAAGCCATAAATAGTTCTTCAACATTTTAAACATTAAAAAAAGACAGTTTAACAGCATCTAAAAATAATGTTTCCAGTTTTCTTACAAATTATAGGTCTTGAATGTTGAAATAAGGAGGGGCCAGGGGAACTAAGTAACTGTTAAAACCCTTCCACAAACAATCTCAATTTTTAAACAATGATTTGAGTAGGGCTAATTAGTTGTAGTCAAATATCTGAGGCTGATTATACAACTTAAAGCACCCCATGAAAATTGTGTAATGATTGGGTAAAAACAACTTTGTCTCTTCATTTTCTGGTTGTGTTTTCATTATCAATACAGAGGTGTGAGTGGTTGTAATATTGTTAGGAAGTTCCACTAATAGGGATTACAGCATGAATGTGTTGTTTACATAATATAAGATGGAATGGCAGCCATGCATGGTACATATTGGATACCCTTGAGGCTCAGTAGAAAAGTAGACCATATGGCTGCAGCTGAAGTGGGTGTGAAAAGCCGTCAGCCTTGAGCTGCATTGATCCTCTTTGATAAAAATGTTGGAAACGCAATGACTTTTGGTGAGAATTGTAATCAGTTGAACACTCCAAATCCTCTCTGCGTAGTTCCTGCTGTCAATTAATCAATTAACAGTTTGCAGTTCATTCTATGGCCATGATCATGGTGCTAGGTGTCCTGATTACCAAGCAAGTGTATACCCTGGTAAATGAGTGGTGTGAAAATGCCTTAAAGGAATTTGCATAAAGTACATACTGAGCATAGCACCTGGACACAGTGTTTGTGAGATGCTAACATGAATGGAAGTGAATAGGGAATTTTTATTTGATAAAGTTTTCTATATACACTGCACCAGTGAACAAGGTGCAGGCAGTGAAGTATATAAAGCCTTCCATGTACATAATGTATCTATTTAATTTAAATACTGTTTCTTATTCCCTTTAGCACTACAATGTCAATAAAAACCTGGAATGAAATTCTGGACTTGGTGAAACAACTAATAGAACTCTTATGATTTCATTGAAACTACAATTCTATCCCTGAATTATATTTTGATTGCATTTGCCACAGAATTGTACACAAAGTTCCTAATTTTGTGTCACATATATGTAGCCCTTTTGAAGATGATGGAATTTCAAAGGTGTATCTGAGAGCAAAAATTAATCTGCACATTTTTATTTACAATCCCCAAAACACATAACTTGATAACAAAAAACAAATGGGAATGTGGGGCCATTGGTCAACAACTCAGGACAGCTAGTCACCAGCACTTAGGATAAAACTGAACTCCTGAATGACTACTTTGCTTTGGTCTTTCACCACACCAATCGGAGAATCATGTCAGCTAGGGTGTAGAATGAGCAGGGTTCAAATGACTGCCTTCCTACTATTGCTGTAGAACTGGTGTATGATCAATTAAAGAAATTGGACGTATATAAGTCAGCAGAACCAGATGAACTTCATCCAAGAGCACTGAAGGAGTTGGCCAAAGTAATCGTGGAGCCCCTGGCAAATCTCTTCCAAAACTCATGGCACTCCAGTGAGGTCCCCAAGGACTGGAAGAGAGCCATCTTCAAGAATGGGAGGAGAGAGGACCCGGGTAACTAGAAGACAATTAGCCTAACTTCTATTCCAGGGAAAATACTGGAAAAATTCATTAAGGAGTCTATGTGCGATAGGCTTGCAGAAAGTAGGATTCTGAATGACAGCCAGCATGGCTTACCAAACTCATCTCCTTTTACAATCAGGTGGCTCGCCACCTGGATAAGAAAGAGGAGGTTGACATTATATACTTTGACTTCCAAAAAGCTTTCAGTCAGGGATTCCACAATGTTCTCATGAGGAAATTGGAAGACTGCAGGCTTAACTGCAAGACAGCCAAGTGGGTAGGAAACTGGCTGTGGGGTAGGAGCCAGAGTTCTAATGAACGGATCTGTGTCATCTTGGTGAGAAGTGGCCAGTGGTGTCCCGCAGGGGTCGATGCTTAGTCCAGTGCTATTCAACATTTTCATCAGTGATTTGGATGTGGGGGTCAAAAGTTCACAGCTGACACTAAGTTATGGGGAAGTGTGGTCATGCTTGACAGTAGGCTGCAGATACAGGTGGACCTAAACAGGCTGGCAAGTTGGGCAGACCAGAACCAGATGAAGTTCAACATTGAGAAATGTAAAGTGCTGCATCTTGGGATGAACAATTCCCTGCACACCTACAGGCTTGGCAATGCCAACCTGACCAGCACTATGATTGGAAGGGACCTGGGGGTAATAATAGACTGCAGTTTGAACATAAGCCAGCAGCGCAACACTGTAGTCAGCACAGCTAACAATACCATTGGCATGCATCAATCAATGCATCTCCTCAATACATCTCCAGCAAAACCAAAGAAGTAATTCTCCCACTCTATGCAGCATTGGTAAGACCACAGCAGGAGTACTGCATCCAGTTCTGGGCGTCGCAGTTTAACAAGGATGTGGTAAACCTTGAGAGAGTTCAGAGAAGGGCAACCTGTATGATCAGAGACTTGCACAGGAAGCCATATGAGGAAAGGCTGAGGGATCTGGGACTCTTCAGCCTGAAAAAGAAGGCTAAGAGGGAACTTGGTAGCAGCTTACCGCTTTTTCAGAGGCATACATCAAGGGCTCAGTGAACAACTGTTCACAAGGGTGCCCTTGGGGAAAACTAGGAGTAATGGTCACAAACTCCTGGATGACCATTTCAGGCTCAACATTAGGAAAAACTACTTCACAACTAGGGTGTCCAGACTGTGGAATAAGCTCCCTCCAAAGTTGGTGCAATTGCCTACCCTGGAAATCTTCAAGAGGAGACTGGACAGTCACCTTGCTGGGGTCACCTGACCCCAGTTGTCTGTCCTGCTTGGTGCAGGGGGCTGGACCCAATGACATTCTGAGGTCCCCTCCAGCCTTACAGTCTATTTATCTATGAATCTTAAGCTGAATTTGCTGAGACGCTATAACAAAAAAGAAAATAAATAATATAAAAATGGATGTTACTGTACATATACCAAACTTAATCTGGAAGTCAGAGGGCGATACATACCTGACATTGTGCAAGGCAATTTTTTTCATTTACAGTCTAAAGCTACATGTTAGTGGAACAGTTTCACATAAATTTAATTCCTTCCATATGCAAGAAGACCAACTGATGAAGTTGAACTGGCCAAGCTGGATAATGACAAGGTACTTGACCATTCGACTAATGAACAATATTTCTGGTTAATTATTAGGGAAAAGGATGTCAGTAGGTTTAATACAGATCCCAGATATCATACTTGGAAATATATATACAGTTGCAAAGAAGCCATTTCATTGTGTGTTAGATTCTACTCTACTACACTCTGGGTGCACCTACACATGCATTTGATCCAGGAGCAGTTTACTCGTGAGTAAGCTACTTGCAAGTAAACGCTCCTGGGCAGATGTCTACATGTGCAGGGAAGAGGGGGCAGATTTGCTGCTCCTAGCAGCAAACAGCTCCCACTTCCTGGGGCCCTGCCACAGGCTGCTGCTGTCACCAGGGGGAACTGGAGGCTCTGGCTGATGGACCGCCTGTGGGGATGCCAATTAACTAATTAATCCAGAGGACTGTTAATCCTCTGTGACCCGCAAGTAGTCAGATTTGAGGCATTAAAGTAAGTTAATTTCCCTGAGCATTGATCTACTGCTCAACCCCAATCAGGGTTAGAAAGAGTAGCTACATACTACAACACAGGTAGGTTGAGCAATATAAGCTGTATTACACAACAAAACCCACACAACAACTACCTGATGCAATATTCCCGTAACACCTGAGCCGCAACACAATGAAATACACCCAATGGGACAATAACCCAACGCACATCCCAAACCCAATGACCCTGGACACCACAACCTGGTCCCAGCTCCACCCACACCTGTAATGGCAAGACACCATCATGTGGCAGACCCTCCATGTGGACACCCAGCTGCCAATTGACCTGCTGAAGCTGGCCGTGCCTGCCAGCCTCTGCTACATTGCTCACCTCTTTGGTGTGGGCAAAGCCACCACTGGGAAGGCCATCCTGGAGGTACGTGGTGCCCTCCAGAACATGCTGGGGCACATAGTACTCCATGTGCATGACACCCTCATGGTGGTGACAGACTCCATGCCCTGGGATTCCCCTAGTGCATCAGGACCCTGGATGGGACCCACATCCCCATCACCTGCCCACCCCATGGCGATCACCTCTACTACAGCCAGTAGGGCTTCCACTCCATTGTGCTCTAGGCCATTGTCGATCATCACAGCACCTTCATGAACGTGTGTGCCGGCTAAATGGGCAGTGCCCACGACACCCGCATCTTTACCCACTATGCCACACTGGAAATCTTCAGGAGGAGACTAAACAATCAGCTTGCTGGGATCATCTGACTCTCAGTTATCTTTCCTGCTTCGTGCAGGGGGCTGGACCTGATGATCTACCGAGATTCCTTCCAGCCTCACAATCTATGAATCTATGAAATTTCCAGAACTCCACCCTGCCAGCCCTGGGGCAGAGCAGGCACTTCATGCCACAGGGAGGGGCACACCTCCAGCTGGGTGCAGTGGTGGTCTCGCCCCTCCTCATCAGGGACAACACTCACCTGCTACCCCACTGGCTTATGTGGCCCTACACTGGCCACCTGGCCCCCCACCAGGCCCACTTCAGCCAGTGCCTGGGCCAGACCTGTGCCTTCATGGAGTGTGCCTTCAGCCAGCTGAAGGGACACTAGTGCACCCTCACCGCCCAACTCAAGGTTTCAGAGGCCAACATCCCCTGGGTCATCATCACAGTCTGAGTGCTGCATAACATCTGCAACACACAGGGGGAGCTCTTTCACAAGCCCTGGGCAAAGGAGGTGCAGTGGGTAGATGACGCCTGGCAGCAGGAGCATCAGCTGCAGTGGCAGTGACAGCAGCGGGCCCCAGTGGGGGCCAGGGCACTTGGTGTGAGAGACACTGGCTAATCATGTCCTACTGCACTCCCCACTGTAGCACACCTGAACAACCAAACACAAAACCCCACCCCACCACCCACCCCCAGCACCACGCTCACTGGGGACAGGTTTCAGAAAAACACTTTATTGCCCCCACACAAACAGACCCCCTGCTCAGGCCCCACATGGTGCACACCCCTGTGCATGAAGCCTTGGTCCTGGGAGTGGTGAGAGACTGCTCGGGCCTCATCAAGGGGCATGTGCCCTCAGGCGCTCTTGGAGCATTGCCAGTCCCTTTCCTCCTACAGGGGCACTGGGCCTGGGCCCAGAAAAGGCAGGCTGAGCCTTATCTTGACAGAATCTGACCTTGGAGGTCAGCCTATGAAGAAGGAACCCTCCTGTGGCACACCGGAGCAGCAGCCGGGTCCACATGGCGGGGAAAACAAGCCTACCACATCCCTGCTCGGGACAGCCACAAGTTCAGGGAATAGGGGCTTTGCAGGGGAGGGGCCGGAAAAAAGGGACCCCCCCCCCCCCACTCCGCTCCTTTCAGAGAACTGGATGAGAGTGTGCCCTACAAAATGGGGAGTTGCACCTAATATTTTGTAAACTAGCTGTACTATGTAAGTTATTTTATATTTTAGCTGGAAAATAATTTTCAGGTTGTTATTTTTCTATTGGAGTCTATTTTTCTTGTTGTTTAATTTGTTGAGTATTATATTGGGAATCTGGTACTTACCTGCTGGAGGCCTGCACAGGATCACCCTGTGGGCCTAGTGGTTTACCTTAAGGATCTCAGGGTCCTAGGTAAGGGGGCCTCTCTCAAAGCGTGCCCTGCGCAACCCCATTCCTGAATATAGTTATAAGTATGTGTATGTATAAGAGTGTATAGTGGTTAATTTTCTCTAATAGTATCTATTACTTTGGGATAGATAGATAGACAGATAGACAGATAGATATAGTTATATATAGTTGCATATAATTCTTTATATGTTAAATAAATTCTGTATATAGTTAAGAACACTTTGTGTGATGTGGATCTATAGATAATAGAGGGATCTGTACCCGAGTCATAGCAGTCCTGTTGCTTGCCCACCTGTCCTATCCAGTTGAGGAAAGGGCACTCCCTTGGGTGTACGGGTTACACAATGTTAAACTTTTGTGTTTCTTCATCTCTATGTGTAAACTGTTTAATAATTCATGCCCCTTTTCTCTCTGAAATCTGCATAATACAAGGCATACTATCGTCTGCCTAGCTCTGCATTTCATTTTTAAATTAATTCCAAATTTGTTCTTAACTGTTAGCTTGTAGAACTTGCAGTCTCCTTCAGTACTCAAAAAAGTTTCTGTCTTCTTGGTTTGGTAAGAGAAGATTTTTTTTTCCATAAAATTTCAAGAACTTCCAACAGGTTTCTAAGAAAGCACCTTTCTTCCTTCTCCCCTGTTGAACATTGACTTGATAAGACTTTTCCATCACTAAAACTTTGCAAACTTTTTTAATCCAGTCACTGATTTTTAGGAGTGTCACTTCTATTCCAGGCTTTTGTAACTGTAATTTTTGCAGCCACTAGAAGATGACTGATCAGTTTTTTGTGATGCTTCTTTTTTGTTGTGTTTATTGCCACAAATTATTAATAACTCATTGAAATCAGTAAAGTTACCTCACCATCAGATGAAGGACAGCAAGAGAATGAAGCCTACTGATGTCTGCTCCAGCTGAAGGGACCCAGCCTCACAGTAACCTAATCAGTACTGTGCAGAATTAAGCCCCATATAACAGGGGCTTCTGGATTTTTATAGCAACAAAAATAGAAAACCTACATTGCAACAAATATTTAACAGTTCCATTAAATATTTTCAAGGAGCCAAGCAAGTTTTATAATTCTATTTTTCATTGTAAACTGTTCTGAGCCTATGTTAGGGAGAGGGTGGCATATACATCCAATATATGAATGAGTGCAGTTGCCTGTAAGATTTACTTCAAATGAAAAATGCAAATGAAAGAATGACTTACCTCCATAATTCCCAAAGATCCAAATCCCAAAGGGGCTTTCCATAATATCATCCTTAATGTGGTCCAAATGTCTTGTGCTGTCAATAGTTCTGGACACTATTAACTGAATGAGAGTCACTTGGTGCAGTGACCTGATACAGAGAAGCTTTGACAGAAGGCAGCTTTTATTTGGCTGGAGCATAAAGGGCAGTATTTTACAGACATACACATTTGTTACTCACTTAATGCATCATTTAGGGCTTATTTCCTTAATATATCGCTACTTTTTATGCTTTTCAGTCACTGGTGGGGAGGAAATACCAAGTAAATATATGAGACAAAATACAAAGGGTTAATTCTAATCTAAATTACATCTGTTTCACATTCATTTTCAAAGGAGTTACTCTATGAGGCTATTTACTCCACTGCATAAAATTGCCCATGAGAAGCTCATTGCTACTACAACTAGATAGTTTCTGGTCCCCAAAGCTAGCCAATGAGGGCTAGTTCAGACATTTCTATACTAATGTGCAGTGTAAATACACTCTTTGATATTGTAAAAGAGACCAGAATAAGACCCACAAACCCTCTGATATCAAGGTGAATACAAGCTTAGCAATGTTTTAAATAAAGCTTTTTAAAAGAAATTATGATGGGCATAAAGTATAAAAAACTGACCCACATTTTTAGTTTTTGTAAATGTGCTTAAGAATCCAAAATCCCCTCTGCTATTGTGCCAGAGTTCTGTTAAGTTGATAACTAACTGTCTCAGCACCTTAAAGTCTCAGTCAATGAGGGTTTTGCTTGTGAATGGAGTTAGCCCTTTCAGATCTGCTCCTTTATTTACTAGAAAGACATTTAAAGCTATTAGAATCAACACCAACTCTTGTCAGAGGCATCTTACCTTACCTGAAGTACTGGCCCAGTTTTGGATCCCACACTTCAAGAAGGATGTGGATAGATTGGAAAGAGTTAATTAGAGAGCAACAAAATTATTAGAGGCCTGGGATGCAAGACTTATGAGGAAAGATTGAAAGAACCAGGGTTATTTAGTATGGAGGGGAGGAGAGGTGAGGGCAAGGAGGGAATTTAGTCACAGTCTTCAAATACCTAAAGGGTGACTATAGAGAGGATGAAAATAGACTTTTTTTCTGTGGCTGTAGGAGATATAGGAGGAACTTTCTATCTATGGGAGTGATCAGGCATGGGAACAGGCTACCTAGAGGAGCTGTGGAATCTCATAGATTCATAGATGTTAGGGTCGGAAGGGACCTCAATAGATCATCGAGTCCGACCCCCTGCATAGGCAGGAAAGTATGCTGGGTTCAGATGACCCCAGCCAGATGCCTATCCAACCTCCTCTTGAAGACCCCCAGGGTAGGGGAGAGCACCACCTCCCTTGGGAGCCCATTCCAGATTTTGGCCACTAACTGTGAAGAAGTTCTTCCTAATGTCCAGTCTAAATTTGCTCTCTGCTAGCTTATGGCCATTATTTCTTGTAACCCCCAGGGGCGCCTTGGTGAGTAGAGCCTCACCAATTCCCTTCCGCACCCCCATGATGAATTTATAGGCAGCCACAAGGTCGCTTCTCAACCTTCTCTTGCGGAGGCTGAAGAGGTCCAGGTTCTCTAGTCTCTCCTCATAGGGCTTGGCCTAAGCCTTTAACCATATGAGTGGCCCTTCTCTGGACCCTCTCCAGGTTATCCACATCTCTCTTGAAGTGTGATGCCCTAAACTGGATGCAATATTCCAACTGTGGTCTGACCAGTGCCCGATAGAGGGGCAGTATCACCTCCTTGGTTCTGTTTGTCATGCATCTGCTGATGCATGATAAAGTGCAGTTAGCTTTGCTGATGCACTTTATCATTTGCTCCATACTTGGAAACTTTCAAAAGCAGTTTAAATAGATAGCTGGCTGGGATGGTTTAGTCAAGGATTCATAGATTCATAGATTATAGAGTCGGAAGGGACCCAATGGATCATCATGTCCAAACCCCTGCCCCTGGCAGGAAAGATGACCAAGGTTAGATGACCCCAGCCAGGTGACTGTCAAGCCTCCTCTTGAAGACCTCCAAGTTAGGTGACAGCACCACCTCTCTTGGAAGTCCATTCCAGACTCTGGCCACCCTTACTGTAAAAAATTTCTTCCTAATGTCTAACCTAAATCTAGTCTCCACTAGTTTGCACCCATTATTCCTAGTTACTCCCTGGGGTGCTCTGGTAAACAGTGCATCCCCAATTCCCTGCTGTCCTCCCCTGATATATTTATAGGTGGCCACAAGGTCACCCCTCAGCCATCTTTTGTATAGGCTGAAGAGATCCAGATCTCTCAACCTCTCCGCGTAGGGTCTTTCATGGAGACCACTAATCATGGCGGTGGCCCTCCTCTGAATCCTTTCCAGATCCTCTGTGTCCGTTTTGAAGTGTGGCACCCAGAAGTGGACACAGTACTCCAACTGAGGCCTGACTAGTGCTGCATAGAGGGGGAGCGTCACCTCCCTCAATCTGTTGGTCATGCATCTGCTAATACACAACAAGGTGCTATTGGCCTTGTTGTTGGCCTTGTTACACTGCCGGCTCACGTGCATCTTGGAGTCAACTATGACTCCAAGATCTCTATCAGCCTCTGAGCTGCTGAGGAGGTCATCCCCCAACCTGTAGGTGTGCTGGGGATTCCTCCTTCCTAGGTGGAGTACCTTACACTTATCTTTGTTCAGCTGCATCCTATTACGTTCTGCCCATTGATCTAACCTGTCCAGGTCAGCCTGTAACTGCTCCCTGCCCTCTGGTGTAACTAACTTTGCTCCATCATTTGGTATCATGTGCGAACTTGGTGAGGGTGCTTAACACACCCTCATCCAAATCACTGATGAAGATATTAAATAATACCGGCCCAAGGACCGAACCCTGTGGGACTCCACTGCCCACCTCCTTCCAGGTCGAAACCGACCCATCCCCCACGACTCTCTGGGTGCAACCCTCCAGCCAATTC
>NW_005841976.1:1955923-1964850 GCF_000455745.1 Alligator sinensis | reverse complement strand
CTATGAGAATAGGATGCGAAACTGTGTCAAAGGCCTTCCTAAAATTCAGGAAGATGACATTGGCCTCCACTCCTGTGTCAAGGCAGTGTGTGGCCTGGTCATAAAAAGCTATAAGGTTTGTCAGGCAGGATCTACTTGAGATGAACCCATGCTGGTTTCCATTTAGCATCATTTCCCCTGCTGGGCTTTCACAAATATGCTTTTTGATGATTTTTTCTAGTATTTTCCCAGGAATAGAGGTAAGACTGACTGACCTAAAGTTACCAGGCTCCTCCCTTCTCACCTTCTTAAAAAATGGGCACCATGTTGGCCTTTTTCCAGTCCTCAGGGACCTGTCTGGAGCACCATGAGAGCTCAAACAGCTGTGCCAGTGGCTCAGCAATGACACTGGCCAATTCCTTCAGCACCTGTGGATGGAGGTCATCTGGGCTGGCTGACTTGTACCCATCTAGCCCTTCCAAGTGCTCTTTAACTAAGTCAACACTAACCTTCAGTGGTCTGGTGCCTTTTGGACATCTGTCTATGTTCAAGGTGGGGGGATTATCTTGGTCAGTATTAAGGAAAACTAAAGCGAAGAACTCATTGAAGCGCTCCGCCTTTTTGTCTGCATCAACCACCAACTGACCTGATTTGTCCTGCAGGGGCCCTATGCTACTCTGTGCCTTCTTTTTGCTCACTATGTATCTGTAGAAGGACTTTTTATTGTCCTTAATTTTTTATTGTCCTTTTTATTGTTCTTGTTGTAGCCAGCCTAAGCTCCAGTCCTGCCTTGGCCTGCCTAACTGACTCCCCGCAATAGCGTGCCAGAGTGGTGTATGCCTCTTTGGTGGCTGCCCACTGCTTCCACTACCTATATATCTCTTTCTTTGCCCCCAGTCTTTCCTGAAGCTCCCTGTTCAGCCAAGGGGGCTTTTTTATCCCCTTAGCCCCTTTCCTGCGTAAGGGCATAGACTCCTTTTGTGCTACAAGGATCACTCCCTTGAGAAACTTCCAACCCTCTTGGACTCCCATTAGCCCAATGCTCTTGAGTTCGGCCACCTCACTAACTAGGTTCCTAAGTTTAGTAAAGTTGACCCTTCTGAAGTCTAAAACTCTAGTATCACTGGATATTTTTGTCACCCTCTGCTGGATAGCGAATTCTACCAAGTGGTGGTCACTTATCACCCAGGTTACTGTGTACCTGCAGGTCCCCCACGAGATCATCCCCTGTTGCTAGGACCAGGTCTAGCAGGGCGCTACCCCTGGTGGGACTGGACACCATTTGGGTTGGGTGGAGGTCCTGCACACAGTGTTGGATGATCCTCCTGGGATGGTTTAGTCAAGGATGATCCTGCCTTAAGTACGGGACTGGACTAGATGACCTCATGAGATCCATTCCAGCCTTGATTTCCTATGAACCTATGAATAAGGAGTCAATCTGAGACAACCTCATCATTCTAACTGTTGGTTAATAGGAATCAATTAATTGTTGATTCCTCAAGAAAATCCCTGGTCTTCCAATCACTTACATTTTCAAGTAACATTTTAGCACTCTTTTCAGAATTGCCAGAGCTCTGTGGGATTATTCACATATATCAAGTTACTCATGTGCTTATCTGTTTTCACAATTACTACCTTTGTTCACAACTACTATCAGAACTACTATCAGTGTTTTAAAAGAGACTGTTTTAACATTTATTCTTCTTTGGTTAAAATTGGCATTGGGCCCAAGTATCATATATTCAGCCTCATATTTTAAACCCCAGAACTACTAACATCAAGTCTCTACTAGGAACATGTAGCCTTTACAGCTACACTAGTTTATGTACAGTTAGACTGGCAAAGCATACTTTCATCAGGATAGTTTACTGCCACTGAAATAAGTTATATTAGCAAAAGAACAGTTTAGCTCATAAAACTGCATCTATACCAAGGGCTTTTGCCAATAAAGTTAAATTATCCATGGAGCACATCTCTTCATACCCCTGCCAAACTAGCTATGCCAACAGAAGTTTGTAATGTGACTAGATGGAAAAATAAGTATGAGAAAGTTTTAGTAAGGACCAAAAGAGTAGCATTTGGAACATCCTCCATACTCCCTGATTCAGCAAAACATTTAAGCACATGCTTAACTTTAAGCATGTCTGCAGTGCCACATACTGTGCAGTTCAGTGTTCTCTGCACTGCAAGGGTGTGCTGCCAATGCATGTGGTGCTCCGGGTTTTTTTTCCATGGATATCCAGGAGTCAAAAAAAAAAACCCAACCCCCCCCCCCAAACAAACAAAAAAACCCCAAAAAACCCCAGAGCAGCACACACACAGGCAGTGCATGCCACTGAAAAGAGGAGCTGGCCACCCGTAGCCGCACTGTGGCTGCCAGCCAGGTTCCGCCCAGC
Source organism: Alligator sinensis (assembly GCF_000455745.1). Taxonomy (NCBI): domain Eukaryota; kingdom Metazoa; phylum Chordata; order Crocodylia; family Alligatoridae; genus Alligator; species Alligator sinensis. The sequence goes on along the minus strand of NW_005841976.1, from coordinate 1,962,475 downwards.
AGGAGCACCACTGCTGCAGCCCCAGAAGGCCCCCAGGACCCCAGGTAAGGCTGCTTGCCCCAGCCTGCCCTACCGCAGGTAACTTGTGCGTGCCAAAGTCCACGTGCCACAGGTGTTCCCTGTGGAATCAAAGATCCATGCTCGTTTGGACACAACAAGTGCATGCATCTACACATGCCATTACAGAAACATGTTAAACTACAGCGCAGTTTGGGTCAGAGTCAGCTGCTCCTGGGCACAGAGTCTGCATATGCACCCTGGACTGCAGCAGTTTGAGCTGGGGCAGAGCATCCCAGGCTGACAGGGAGCCTGGGGGCTCAGCCCCGAGTCTAGGTGGCAGCGTTGGGTGGTGGAGGGGCTGGCTGGGGCACAAGGGTGCTAAAGTGTGGGAATAGGTGGCAGGCAGTCCCCTGTACTTCAGCCAGCCCACTGAAATTCACTGCCTACATGTGCATTTCAATGCACATAATTACTGTAGGATAGTACGGTCCCTAACAGTACCACCCTACAGCAGAGTTAATTAATTTATTGCACCCTATTACCAGCACATGTTTAACTCCCACTACCTCTATGTGTGTGTTGTACTGTGGAGTTGACTAATTAGCTCCACAGTAAAACATCTAAGTGTAGACAGTGACACTTTACTGTGGAGCTAATTAGTCAACTCCATAGTAAAGCACACACGTAGATGTAGTGGGAGTTAAACATGTTCTTAAATGCACCGATGAAAAAGGTTTGGATTACTCATTTCCTTAAAAGTTAAGCACTCCCCTACACGTTTTGCTGAATGTGGATCTTTGGTCATTTATATGCAGAATTTTCAATGTCATCCAGTTGCATCTCTGGATATGACATTAAACCAGATGAGGCAAAGCTTCTGCTGAGGCACACAGATTAGGAACAGCAAGATGTCACTGGATCCAGCAATAGTTCCTATTGCTTTTCATAAAAGGGCATCCCTTTTATTTCTTGCACAGATGTTCTCAGACTATCTAGTAGTTCTAATCCCAGAAAATCAGAAAGCAGAGATTTCATATAAGTAATTTCAAGGTAGGTTCAAAGGATTCTAATTAGTTTACCCCTATGCAAATGTTACAGTTAAAGGACAGTGCCTCTGAAAAATGAATAGAGAGTAAATCTCAGAAAACTAATGACATCGCCTGCTAGCTTTCTGAAGAGATCAATTTCAACTATATTAATCTTATTACCAGACTGATAAGTTAAGTTTATCCAAAAATCTAATATGAAAAGTTAAGAGGAAAGAGGTGGAAGAGAGGCAAATTATTATATTTGCTTTATGTGTGGGGGGAAAATCATAGAGTATGTCATGGTTCTTTTTGAAACAAAAGATATTTTCTTCTATTCCAGTTTTGGCATTTCCAGGTGCCTGTCTGGTTTTAGCATCTCCTTCAGACTCAATAAATTTGTTAAAGTAAGACTGTGTCATATGTTCAATGAGTCACTGTTGAAAAATAAATGTAATCTCTCAGTGGGAAAAACGCACTCAAGTTTGAGGCTGGATAAAAATGGTATTGGTTTTTAAAATGGATGATGATACATTTTAGCGCACACGTTCTTTCCCGGATCTCTTTTGTTTTGAAACTGTCAGACAATTTTCACATCCATTTTAAAACACAAAACCTTTGCTAGGCTATAAGCAATGGTTAAGAAAACGAATGTACTTATTCATTATGTAACAAGAGTAAGCTTTACAATAGGAAGACTCATAAGTTTAAATCGAGATTGAGGGTCACATTTTTAGCTCTGAATACAATAGCTGCAGCAGTGAAGTTGCTTATGTGCTGGTTGCCTATATCACCTCCTCACTGTTACATGTGTGAAAGGACACAGATATGTGTCATTTTTTGTATTTGTGGATGGAAATGTCAGGGTTGGGTATCTGAATCTACTGTAGAGACAGCCTTTTGTGCTTATCATTGAAAATCTGCTCCATAAGCTTCCTCTAAAAATTGGTTCAACTTCCTAATATATTTATTTCTCACATTTTATTTATAGGCACTGCTTTGGCACTGATCAGTGTAGAAGGTGAGTGCACCCCAGCTACTAGTGAACACTGTGCATGGTAAGGGAGTACAGTTATCCTTTGTTTTGTGGATGGAGGATCTGATAGTCTTTGGGCAAACCACTGAATCTGTGCCTGCCTGGTGGTTCCCCTGTGTCAGTGCCTTAATGACAAAAGCATCCTTCCTCTCTACTGTGCCTCCACTTGTTCCTGTCGTCACTGTTTCCTCAGATAGCCACTGCTGGCAGTTCAGGAACTCTGGGTTGCAGAGTACTAGTGGTCCATGATCTGGAAAGATCAGGCTGGCTCCCACTCCTCCTCACTTGCAGCTGATAAACTGGATTAAAAGAAACTAAGGATACCCTTAATTCTTTCCTAATATAACTTTCCCATGCAGGCATATTGCCAAAAGAATCTTATATTACTTTATATATATAGGAAGATATATATAGGAAGGAAGATATATATAGGAAGAGAACTGAACTGTACAACTGCAAGTGGAAGGTCATGGGGTCCATGGTCTGGAAGCAAATCTGGTGATCAGGGGCCTGGGTCTCTTGCTTGGAAGGCCCATGCCTGCAGCTCTTGCTCAGGCAAAACTCCCATAGGTTTCAATGGGAGATCTGCCTGATCCTGTGGGATCATGTCCAGGACTGGAGTTAATTGGTAGTGACTCCTACTGTCTAGCCACAGATGGCCCACTGGTTTATATTCCAAACCTCAGCTTCTGGGAAGCTGACACATAAACCCTTCTCTTTTTCTAATATCTCTTGCCACTGCTTGCAGATGATTTGGCAACATCAGTATGGTCTTTTTTTTAAAAAAAAAACCTCTGTTGTGTCCTGCTCCTATTATTTGTTTAGGATTCCAGATCTCTTCTCACACATGTTGCAATGAAGGTTTAGTCAAATCCTTTTTGGCGGGGAAGGCTGGTTAGATGGTTGGATTGCCTTGTTGCACCATTGTACCAGGCTTTCCTCTTTTTTTCATCCTGTAAAAATATTCAGTCATTGTAGAATGATTTATTCTTCAAAGTCTCAATATATCATAAAGCTCTGTATAGGGACTGCTGAATACACCTAAGTCCATTATGTCAAGAAACAGAGCATATAGTAATGTATTATAGAATACAGAATGGGCTTCCCCAGCTGAAATACCTCCATGCTTTAGATGAGAGGAAGTTATGCCAAATAATCTATTTTAAAACTTATAAAAGAATAATAATGCTACAGACCTTTGATAAGGGGCCCAGAAAGCAATTTACAAATGACTGCTAATTAAGGCTCAAAACCCTCTCAGTCTCCCTCTTCCCACTCTCTCTTCCCATAGTATATACATATTACAGCTGGAGAAATTAAAGCCAAAATACATTACGGCCCTAATTTAGCCACCCACCCTTATTCTGCAAAACTCTTAAACATGAGTTTCAACCCAATCATCTTCTATGAGGTTTAAGAACGTGCTAATATTTTGCCCATGCTTACGTGCTTTGCCATAAGTTTTACTTGGCTGGGGCATCATTATGTACCCAAGCTCCTACAGGAGTCTCTGTGTCAGAGCTGAGAACAGGATGAAAGCCAGTCTTCTTCTCTAAATATTAATTCCATCCTCTTTCCTTCCTCCCCCAGCCACTTTCTTTCTTCCTTGGTCTAGATTTCCATCAGTTCAGTATTGTGATGTGTTTCTATGTAACAGTATCCCAGTAGTTTGTCTTGATTCTAATATTGGGTATATTCTATTATACAGAATTATACTCAATATCAATATAAAATGCATACAGATGTCTCTAATACTCACCCAACAGAGCCCTCCATGTAACCTATCTTAGCTTCCTGAACTCATTGGCCAAAGTTTCTGTTCTCCATTTACTAAGCATGTTTTAAAAATCCATTCCAATAATAGCTTTTAAAATTGGATCATTGCTGGGGAAAAATCAGCTCTCTTTTGCAATGTCAAATATTGTTTTGATGTCTGGATGTCTTATGTCACTGCTTCCCCCTGCCTCCCATATCAAAAATCTTCTCAAACACCGCACACTACTTCATCTGCATCAGTCCTCCCCTTCTTGAACTCCAGCCTATTATCCTTTATCACATTAAAACTTTCTGGAATGCTATTTAATCCCCATCTCTTATCAACATTTCCAGCATCCTCCCCACAGACAGAATTTGGGCCTATGAGCTCTTCAATGTCTGGAATGAATCTCAAAGATCTCAGATGTCTGGACGCTTTCTGAACCATGGCCACAATGTATGAGTTCCCAGACATGGTGCCTGTTTGACCCTTTTGGCTACACTAAACATCATAAATCTTCAGGCAGTGCTTTAAAACCAACAGGTGCAGCACTTTTCCTTCAAAATAGGCTCTCCCATAGACATGAAGGGGAAAATCTTCAAGAATATCTGCCCTAGGCTTTCTACCCTTTGTCTTGAGAAGTCATTTTAGCAGGCACTGGTGCCTTCATTTAATATTTAATCATAATTTAAATAAGACTGGGTGCATCTACACATGCACTGTTACTTTGCAATAACTTAAGATACTGGGCAGTAACTGGAAATTACTGTGCAGTACGAGAGTGCATCTACACTCATTCAACATCAAGAAATTGAACTTCAACATCAAGAAACACAAAGTGCTCCACCTTGGCACGAGCAACCTCTAACACACCTACAGGCTTGGCGGCACCAAACTGACTAGTGCCACAAATGAAAGGGACTTGGGGGCAATAATAGACCACAGTATGAATATGAGCTGGCAATGTGATGCTGTAGCCAGTAGGGCAAATAATACTCTGGCTTGCATCAATCAATGCATCTCCAGCAAGCCCAAGGAGGTGATTCTTCCACTCTACTCAGCACTGGTGAGACCGCAGCTGGAGTATTGTGTCCAGTTCTGAGCACCACACTTTAACAAGGACATGGACAAGCTTGAGAGAGTTGAAAGAAGAGCCATCCGTGTGATCAGAGTCTTAAAAGGCAACCCATACGAGGAAAGGCTGAGGGATCTGGGACTCTTCAGCCTGAGGAAAAGGAAGCTGAGAGGGGACCTGCTAGCAGCTTACCGCTACACTAGGGGAGCACATCAAGGGCTCAGTGAGCAACTATTCACCAGGGCACCCGAGGGGAAAACCAGGGGTAATGGCCACAAACTCCTGGAAGATCAATTCAGAGTCAACATTAGGAAAAACTTCTTCATAGTCAAGGTGTCCGGTCTGTGAAATAAGTTCCCTCCAGAGGTGGTGCAATCACCTTCCCTGAAAATCTTCAAGAGGAGACTGGACAGTCACCTTGCTGGGGTCACCTGACCCCCACTTATCTTTTCTGGTTGGTGCAGGGGGCTGGACCCGATGATCTTTCGAGGTCCCTTCCAGCCTTACAATCTATGAATCTATTGCACAGTAACTATGGTTATATACGCCAACTTGGGAGTAAATTTGTTACCTGTATGATGCAGGTAGCAAATTTATGCCCGAATAGTTACTGCACAGTAAGGCATGTGTAGATGCCTTACTGCGCAGTAACACTGTTTGTGTGGACTGACTTGAGACTAACTTTAGTCTGAAGTCAATTCACACACAGCATTACTGCACTGTAGTGCCTGCCCATGTAGACACCAGCACAAAAGCAGCTTACTGCACAGTAAGTTACCGCACAATAAATGCACATGTAGACTCACCCACTGAGTATTAACAGGCCAAAGATTGTTATTATTCCAATAACAGGGCTCAGAGGTGTAACTGGATTGTTCTGCACCCTGTGCAGTGGCAGTGCACAAGGGAGGAGCTGCAGTAGGGCTGCAGGTTAGCAGCTTGGCAGATGCTGTTTTTGTGCCCTCCAAGTCAGTGGTTAGGACAAGTGTCCCATCTCCTCACTCCCCTTTAGCTATGTTACTGTAGGGCTAAGAGGCAGTTAGCCATTTTACCCTAAAATTAGATAAAAGGCAAGCCATCATGCCATCTTAGGATGTCTGAAGACATGCAGGATGTCTGAAGACATGCGGGATGCCTGCTCCAACACACTGTCATTACAGCATGTTGGAGCAGACTCAATACATACTCCAGCAGCCTCAGCGCAGAGTATTCGGCATCACTGTACTTCAAAATGGTGGGGGTGCTTTAATTAAAGCTCAGCAAACTAGCTTTAGTTAAGGCACCCCTGTCACCATTTTGAAGAATGGTACGCTAAATACACAAGATGCTGAAGGTGCTATAATTAGAGCAGCTCCCAAGAGCAGCAGCTCTATTTAAATCATCCCCCCGCCCCCAAAGCATGTGTAAAGATGTCCTTAGAAACTAACTAGTTTAGAGACATGAGCTTCATTAGGCAAATGGCTATTTAATCAGATGCTACTAATAGACAGGACCAGGGTTCATGGGCAGTTTCAATGGCACCAAAAAGTCAATGAACCTCTACCCCAAATACCTTATAATCTAAGTAGTCTTTAATTTTAGTCTGAAATCTAAGAAAGATATGAGGTTGGGATCTGAGTATAAATCCTAATATAGCTGAATTAATGGGCAAAGCACAGGG
>NW_005841976.1:1915462-1955892 GCF_000455745.1 Alligator sinensis | reverse complement strand
TAGGGAAAGGTGGATGATAAATGTAAGTTCTCTCATGTCCCTGCTGTTAATTGTTTGGTTATCACCCCACAGTGATGATAAAAGCAGGAATTACTATGTATAATAAATTATCCAATAAATAAGCAGTCTTTCTGCTCACTGCTTCTGATTTTCTTCAAATGTATTTTTTATTACAAAGGGGTACTCATGTATCTGTCCACTTTCACACTGTTCCATGGCTTGGAATCAATTGAAGAATGAAGAGATCAGAAGTAGGCAACACAAGAGAGGAAGTGGTTTCAGAAAACAGCTTCAGAGATACCGGGGAGTCCAGCTTGAGAGAGTCCAGAGGAGAGCCACGTGCATGATCAGAGGGAAAGAAAACAGGCCTTATGAGAAGAAGCTGAGGGGAATGGGACTCTTCAGCCTGGAGAAGTGAAGGCTCAGGGGTGACTTGGTGGCAGCCCATAAGTATATAAGGAGCATTCATCAGGAATTGTGAGAACATCTGTTCACCAGGTCATCCCAAGAAAAGACAAGGTCTAATGGTCACAAACTGTTTGAAGACCGTTTTAGACTAGAAATAAAGAAAAACTTCTTTACAGCTCGAGTCTCCAGAGTCTGGAATAGACTCCCCCAGAAGTGGTGCAAGCACCTACTCTGGATGCCTTTAAGAAACACTTGGATGCTTATCTTGCTGGGGTCATCTGACCCCAGCTGACTTCCTGCTCCTTGGGCAAGAGGCTGGATCCGATGGTCTCAAGAGGTCCCTTCCAGCCCTAATGTTTATTAACTCTATTAAACCTATGAAACAGTCCTGTAATAGTACAGGGAAACCAAGATTAACCCAGGCTCTTGCTTCTTTATAAGCCCAAAGACTTTTAAAATTCATGGGACAAGATTTTTCAGTGGCCAAGGCAGACGTGGGAAGCTTTAGAAACAGGGATTGTGTATATTCAGGCTCCTTCCCTTATAATAGAGAGAGACCAGTAAGAGGTATGGGCTACCTTTGATCTTCCCTAGCAAAGGGAGAATTGGGTAGTTTAGACTGAGAGCTTGGGCAAGTTGATAAGTCAGTTTTGGAATTCGGGGACCAAGAGGACTCCAGAAAAGATCCAACCAACTGCTCTGAAAGGCAGCAGTGATCCTGGTCTGAGGATACCAGGAAAGAGGAGGGCCTAAGGGACCAAAAGAACCTGTATATGTGAAATCGGCTAACTTAAGGAGATCCATGGGAGGCAGAATAGAAGTAAAGCAGGCAAGGTGCTTGCAGGACCAACCCTGGCCCTGAGGCAGTACGCATCTGCAGATGTACCCATTCACTTTTTTTTTTCACTTTTTTTTTTATAGGGTTGATGTGAGCAGGTGGCTGCCGGCACAGCCTGAAGTGGTTTGGAAAATCTCAGCCTCTTATTATCATTCTATAATAAGATACTGCTTGTATCATAGTACTATGTATGAGCCCCAGTCATGGGATCCCACTGAGCAAGGTGCTGTACAAATACAAAATTAAAATCTGGTCTCTGTGTCTAGGAACATTACAAGGTAAGTGTAAGACAAAAGGTGAATGTATATAATGGGGTCCCTGCCCCATTACTGAGAGGGGGAGGGAACCCAGGGCCCATTGGCTGGCCAGCAGCCCCTTAAACACATTTAAGGGCAAGAAGAGCCTTAAATACAATGGCCACCTGCCCCAGGTATAAATGGTGATTGGCAGGCCTAGGGTGGAAGTAGAGGGTCAGGTGACCCAGGGAGAGGCTCATAATTGTAGGGCTTGGCCCAGAAGGGGAGTCTGGCCATGAGAGGTGCAGAAGGAGAAAGGACGCTATATCACACAAGGGTGGAAGAAACCCTCTACCACAAGCAACACAAGATAGTGCCTTGAGCCTTTTGCATTGGGGCTTCTGTTGGGTAAGATTGACCCTGACAGGGGAGCTTGTGCTTTGTGAGTTTTATGTCTGGGGAGGAGATGATCATGCTTTTGACCAGGTGTGGCTGTAAGGGGAGTATTGGAGGCCACCAGGTGCTGCAGGGGCACCCAGTACAGAGCACCCTCAGGCCCTGAAGCCTGGTGGGCTGTGTAGAGCAGAGATGTAAGCATTTTGGAGGGAGGACTGTGGCATGGCATAGGACTGAATACCTGACAGCAAAGACTGAAGGCACAAGCCCAGAATCTGTGAGCAGCATAGCCAGGAGGCCAAGAGGTCCATAGCTTGAGGGGCAGGATGGGGTCCATAAACTTGGGATTCAGACACCCAGCTAGATTAACACGGGCCAAGGCTGAAGGAGGTCTCAGCTTAACAAGAAACTACCCCAAAACTCATTCCTACCTTCTAGGGGAGCCTTCCTATGAATTGTAACATCAAGGCATGGTAGATGAGATAATAGTGTGGGCAAACCCTGGAAGGCCAGTGGGGGGTAATGAGATAGGACCCAGCATGAGACCTCATCGATCCAGTGATGGGCACATTACAGTGCACATCAAAGCTGTTGCCTAAAAAGCCAGCAACAGTTCTCATGTAAGTGTACCTTCTCGGTGTTCTGAGCAAACAACACAGGGATTTTTCAAATAAAAGACACAAGTTAGTATATCATTTACTACTTTAATCTTCCCTTAACACCTTTACACTTTTTAAGTGTTATTAAGACATTTTTATCATCTCTATTATTGCGAGCTTCCAAAAAACTGATTTCTTTCTCCTGATCATTTTACAACCCTGCTATTCATCCACACTGGTCTGCTTTTATCCCCGTGTTCATTACAAAGACAATCTTTATGAACAAAATATTTTTCCTTTGAATTATCTGCCTCTCACGCACTATCTCATCCCATTTCATTGTTTTCAGTAAATCTGACATAGTCTCCGAATATAATGTTCTTATCAGAGCTAGTGTTTTTCTCAGTACCACCCTCTCACTGAATTTTTTTTGTGCAATTATTTCATGGTCTAGTTATTCTTTCTGATAGGATGGCTTATTGCACATCCTTGCTTATTTTATGTAGAATCTCCCAACTTTTAAAACCCGCTGTCAGTCTGCATAATACAAGAAAATAAAACTGATAAAGTGTTGCAGACATACGATAGGGATAATGAGGACTCAAAATCTATTAAAATATTTTTAAACAATTGTATGATTGAAGAATCATAAAATTCAGGGTCTTTTATGGTGCTGCAGAGAATTGGCATTAAGTGAAAATACTTTCCCATCAAACTTTTCATTTAGAGAAAAAGAGGCAAAGAAAACATGAAAATAAACACATTGTATGACTACAAATTCATCTCTGGAGCCTATATTCCTGTCATGGTGACCTTTATGCCAGTATTCATCTGGGATGAAATTCTCCCCCATTTCAGAGGGCCAGCACAATTCCTCAAGATCTTTTTTTTCTTTCAGGGTTTCCTACCCAGCCCTACAGTATGCCAGTGCCTTCTATGCTAACCAGATTGGCAATAGGTAATCCTTAATGGACTTCATGGAAACCCCAGCACCTTGCTCTTCTTGCATTATGGAAAATTGCTTTGTAAGGGGAGGAAAGCAAAGGACAATATCTTACAATAAAGAGGACATTGTCATTGCCAGGACTATTGTCACTATTGACAGTTGTCATTGTCAGCATTATAAGAATAGGAATTAGACAGTCCTTAGACTTGAAATGCAGTTCTGCCTAATGATGACTTTACTCTCACCATATATTTGTATTGACCTTGTGGATTCAAAACCCACAATTCTATTTCCAAATATTGTCCTTGTTGTAGATACCAGTGTTAAACAGGATAATCATGGCTATCCAACACCTAGGTGGTTGAGGACTGTGGGCCCCTTGGTTTGCACACCATGTGAGTGCCCCTCTGCTGCACTGTGCATGTGGGAGCCCTCCCTCACTGTGAAGCATACACTGTTACCTATCAGCTCTGTCTTCCTGAGGGAGGCCTGGCACCCAGCTTACTGGACTTACAATGGACTTTTTCTATTTCCCCACACACACACCTCATCTAACCAGAACTAAACAGAAGTAAAGTTTAGAATCATAGAATCATAGAAGTAGGGTTGGAAGGGACCTTGTAGATCTTCAAGTCTGACCCCCTGCCTGGGCAGGAGAGAAACTGGGTTCAAGGGACCCCAGCCATGTAGGCATTGAGCCGCTTCTTAAAGCCCCCCAGGGTAGGAGCCAGCACCACTTCCCTTGGAAGTTGGTTCCAGATCCTAGCCGCCCTAACTGTGAAGTAGTTCCTACGGATGTCTAATCTGAACCTACTCTCCAACAACTTGTGGCCGTTATTTCTTGTTATCCCGTTTAATAGGTATCTCGGGTTGTACATTCCCCGGTCCCACTATGGGAAGCCTATTTAAACTTGATTGACTAAAACTCGGTTGCCGGGTTACGGAATGCTGAGGCAAGAGACCGAGTCAGAGGCGGTATGGGCAACATTTGAACAATGGTTAAGGGTTCATCACAGCATCCAGCCCATTGGAGTCCTGACCCCAAATGCTGTCATACTTTTCCCGGGATGACTGGTGGAAGTCTTCCCCACAAAGTTTATGAACACTCATGCTAAATTGAGGCTTATTCACAACAGGTAAAATACAAAACCCTGATGTGACAAGCCATCTGAGAAGAAACAGAGGTATCCTATCCAGTATATCTACTATCCATAAGAATTTCAAGCTGGCTCTTAAGCGTCTGGTTGATCCTTAACCTTATGTTTTTCCTGGTTGTTAATCAGTTTCTTGAGATGTTCCAAACCAGATAACCCCTTGTCACTAGAAAAGACAATTATTTACACAATTAAAAGAATGCTTTGAAGAAGCTAAACTGAGGGTATAAAAAAAGCTGTAAAAGCAGCAAACAGTGTGCTGCAAGACAGAAATATCTCTGACACTATCTGCTCTTGTTCTTGAGAAGCTGGAAGAAACAGATTGTCTCCCTTCAAGGATTGTGCAAAGAACTTTACCTGTCAGCATTGCAACCTGAGTGCCTTGGACTGGTGAGACCCCAGCTCGCTCTCTCTCTCTCTCTCTCTCTCTCCTTCTCTCTAGGCATAGATTTCTGAACCTGAATTGTATTAGTTAAATTGAACTAAGTTTTCCCAAATACTTAGTGAAACCAGGGTAGTATTGTAATTGTTTTAATTGTTTTCCTTTGCGTGTCTATTATTACTAGTACCATTATACATTTCATATACTTAGCAATAAATAACTTTTATAGTCAAACTGGTAGTAACTGAGTATATTTTTCCTTCTCTGCTTCTCTTTCCTCCCATGCTCTGCAGCAACGCTTCTTTTACCTAAGCCAAAGATCCCTGTGAAGCCCAGAAATACTGTGGGGTCCGTTCACCAAGAGGCTACCAATACTAGGACAGTTAGGGCAAATGATTGGGACGTACTGAGTTTAAGACACATAAAGGGATCAGCTTGTATGGGCTGGTTGATCCAGTTTGGCTCAGATGTGCCCTAATGAACTGAATGCCAGCCCATGAAGGTGTCAGCTGGACACCCAGCTGGATTCAGAGGTATTCTGTTCACCTGTGTGCTTGTGTCTGATTGCATTTTATTGTCACCTTAATGAACTGATTCCTGGCATATGAGGGTGTCAGCCTAACCATGTTGATCAATCCGGCCAGGTCAGGCGTGTCATGTTAATGTGTGTGTGTTTGTGTGCATGACTGATTTGGTGACTGGAGGAACTCAGCCCCATTGAAACTGAGTCTGGCAAGATAGCTCCATTAGTTGTGAGGACTTGCAGAAGGGAGAGATACAGCTCCATATAGAAACACAAGTAATACAAGCAGCTCATTGATAGAATGACAAAGACCCTAGAAATGTATCCCTAATAAATGAGCACACCCCAAAGTGATGGGCAAATCTAGTAACAACACCCCCTGGAGATGGGGCAGGAAACAGAAACCAGAAGATGACGGGAGAGCCCAGAGACCCAGCTGCTGTTGCAGCTGGTGTGATGGAAAGAGCAGCAGCTGGGTGGAAACCCAGGGGCTGTAAATCAGTCTCTCAAGCCACATGGGGACCATGTTCTATTCTTTTCTGGTCATCTAAATGGGTACTTTTTCATCATCTACAGGGCATTTTTGGTACTTAGGTGACTTGGGGAATTCTGTTTCTGTATGTGTAACCCAACTCGCATGGATGACTGTGTAGTTGTACAGATCAAACATGCGTGTCCCTTGTGGACCTTAGATGTCTGAAAATGGGGTCAGCTGAAGGAATAGAAAAGGGCCTTGTCTATTTGTAAGATTTCTTCATCATTGTGGCATGGACATGGTACTCTGTATAAGATTTGCCATTATGAATTAACAATGTCTACCCAGCCCTCCTAAGCATTCAGAACTATATTACATTTCCTCTTCCATTATGCTTTTCTTCTTGTATAATTTATACACTTTCATGTTAAAGATAAGATTTGTCAGCAATTATTTTTAACTCCCAAGTTTACATTGTGCACATAAGATCACAATCTCCCAGTGTGAACACACTTCCAGTTATTGTACAGACTTTGTTAAGCTCCTACATGTTGTGTATGCAGCAGCCCTGCTAATAAGTTCTGTTGTTAAACATATTTCCTGCTGCTAATGTCCACAGAAGTCTCAAAGTTAATTTGTCATTTTACACAGTGCCTCAAATTTACCATAATTCTCCAGTCATATTCATTAGTTTGAACAAATAACATTATGCACAGCGAGAATTTGCTAACATAAAACATAATAGCATGCAAAAAACTGACAAAATAAACATGTCTTATTTTTCATCACCAGATGACTGAGCCCACAGGGTGCTGAGTGCCATCAGTTCCCATGGACTTCACAGGCTAAAGCTCCCTTTTCAAACCTACATTTAACAGAGGAAATTCCTGAATCTCAGCTAAGTGATTGGCAGAGGCTTCATACAGATGTTACATATACAGGGGGTTGTATATGCCGCAAAATTGACCTTTAAAGCAGCTTTAATGACCTTTTGCAGTGCTTTAATGGTGCTGCTGTTTACACTGCCAGTGGTGTATTGCACGTTTAATCACTTTGGGACATAGCAAAATAAAACATGTTCGAGGTGTTTTAGTTTGCTCCTTTACAGCCGCTGCCCATGGAGGCAGCCCAGCAGCAGCCCATGCAGGCAGGCTCCACTGAAGGGGAAAAAAAAGAAAAGAAGTGGTGATCCTAATTTTTTTTCCCCTCCCCGGAGCCTGCCTGCCTGAGCTGTGTGGGGGCCTGGTGCTTCCCTCTGGGGCTGTGGCACCCCCCAAGACTGCCCAGGCCAGGTGCTTGTGGGCAGGTGCCACCTGGGGGACACCACTGCCACCGCGGAGGGAAGCACCACCCTGCCACCCCCTGCCGCTCCCCAACTCAGGGATTGCTCATCCCTCCGGCAGCTTTCCCTCCCGCTGCCGATGTTTTATACTGGCACCCATCATCACAGTACTGAGCATGTTCTATCAATGAATAACAACAGCAACATTGCTAATAAACTTTAAGGAGCCTCTGGCACTTCAGCCTTTTCTGGATAAAGTGATTTCTAAGGTAGGGTTTCTTAAGCTGGTTTGTTTAGCCTACTGACACCCTCCCTTGGCATAGTGAGGCATGCCCTGTTTGCAACTAATGCCAGAGTTGGTACACTACAGTACAGTTAACTCTGCAGACTGGCAAGGAAAAGCCCAAGTTCAAAAAGCCCAAGGCAGAATAAATTTAAGTTACACAGTTTGCTGTAAGCAGCATAGTTTAGATCGGTGGCAAAAAGAACACACATTCACCCTTTGGTGGAGAGCGCAAATCTTAGACCAGGTTCTGCCATTTTCAAGCCACTCTGTGCTCCAAACTTCTGGTATGGGTATAGACTAGTTTCCAATCAGTTATACTGGTAAAAGTATGATGTTTGTACTTGACCCATATGTCTAAACAAAATATGAATCTGAGTAAAAAGCCACAGGTTTCCATACACCTTCTACATCTCCAGCTCTATATGTTCCTTTCTGGTTTCTGTCCACATTTTGAAACATAACTGACAAAGACCTGCGCAAGACCTCCCATGAGAGGCAGTGTGGTCTAAAGAAATGAGAACTGAACTGGATCTTAGGACACCTGGAGTCTATTCTCAGTTGTGCCATGGACCTGCCGCGGGACCTTTGCTGTTTCATTTCAACTCTCCCTCCCTTGTCTTTCACTGTGTGTTTAGACTGTAAACTCTTTGAGACTGGGACTCCCCCTACTTCTGTGTTTGTAGCTGCCTAGCAGAAGGATAGGTGTCATGTCTGATAAGAGTTGATGAGAGTGGGCTGTTGTCTCACCTGAACCTGTGCTCCAATCCCTGCCAGAACGAGGACAGGATAAATCAGATTTGAGAGAGAATATTGGCCACTCTTATCTGCCCAGAAAGGACAAGTCAATGAATGCACACGAGTGCCTGCCACTATAATCCCACTGTGAAGATGCTGACACCATTGTGGGGACCGAGGGTCGGTCTAAGGCTATGGCCAGTAGCCCGGACCATCAGGTGGGGTTTTTCCACGACGGAGTAGAGTTAGGCACGGAAGCGTATTGGTTTTACAAAGAAAGCTTTACTTACACTGCCGATGGTCACAGTGCAGGAAGGAAACTTGCTTGAGTTGCAGTTGCACACAAACAAACACAAGTGAGATCTCTTCCGAACCGCACCGAACCGAGATGAGTCGTCGATGTACAACTCCACGAGCGCTTTACACGGTGGATACGTCAAATTTCCACTATGACGGGGAGTGACTAAGAGCTGATCAGGCCTCTATGTCCTCCTCCAAGATGCACGCAGAGTTTGCTAGGCTCCACAGCGCGCTCAGAGTTCCCCACGAGATGGTTGTGGAGTCCTCCAACTTGGCCGGAAACTGCTCTAACCTTTTATACGGCTAGCGAGCCAATTGCTAGCCGCCACGTAGGAATAATTTAGAATTGACCAATAGTGGGACACTAATTTGCATACGTGCGGCGGGAACTCTTTTGCACCGGGGATTTCTCTCTGCAGCTGAGAAATCCACCGTGCAAAGAAAGCTCCACGTGGCGGGAAAATTCCAATGTGCCGAGGCACTAAAAATCATTGGGTTATGACAACCATAATATCCGTAAAGTTTGGTATCTACTAAGGAAAGCAGCTACAACCTACTGAAAACAGTGTGTACAATTTTGCATTCAGTGTGCAAACTGTAAGCTGGTCTCAACCATATTTTAGTTACCCTTTCAAATGTTTCCTCAGTAGTAGACTGCACCATCTGCCGCACTGTTTGCCTACATGTTTTGCTTGTTACACTGCTCCCCCCACAGCAAACACAGGAGGAACAATGGAGACGATGCTTTTCAGTAAGACGATGCTTCTCTCCCACCCACTTCCTTGCACTCCAGCCGAGATCCATACTACACATGTTTCTCCAATTCTATTGCACGCTCATTTCTTTAAAGTCCTACTCCAAAGTCTGTTGAAGCCTGCAGAAAAATGTAAGTGGTCTTTGGATCTGGCCTTATTCCTTTACAAAGCCTTGTGAGACTAAGGACCAAATCCGGCAGTATTGCATAACCTGAATTTTCATTTGGGTGAACTGAAGCTTTCTGGGGATTTCCCTCAGAGTGATCCAAATTTGCAGTTTCTGGTTTTCAGAGGTTTAAAATTAAGGAGCATGTCACCCCTGCTGTCACTGGGGAACACACTCCAGGTAAGAGGAGGGAGAAAAACTGAAGGAAAGCTGAGTGGGTGGGCTGGGGATACCTGGGCAAATTAGAAGCAGACAGGTGGCATTGTGAAGTGCAGGGCCTAGCTCAGTGTCCAGTTCAGGCTGTGCAACCAAGGAAACATGCAACTATTCACTAACCTTCTACCTCTGATAAATGTCTGAAGCAACAGAGAGACCCAGACAGCAGAGAGCATGTTTTACATGATAACAGCATCGAAAAATGCTAATGGCCTAATGGGACAGAAAGGGGAAGTTGAACTGGGAAAAGGGAGGGCTATATGTCTTAGGGGCAGCAAAGGAAGCAGGAGGCAGGCCTGTCTTCTCTCAGGCACTTAGAGGTACTGTAACTATCATGTAATAAAACTGTCAAGAATTTGGAACATAGAGCTTGCATGTGATTTTTTTCATTGGCCCTCTTAGCAATTATATGGTACAAACGTTTCAGTGGATGACTGAAATCCTGGTGTTCAGTGGAGTTTCCCTTGCACTGTACCCAGGGATGTGCAGCAAAAAAGAGATGAAAGAACCAGGACTTGGGAACAGCATGGCTACCTTCACCTAATGACAGGTGCATCCCAACTCTAGATCTCCATGATTACTAGCTACATTGGTCACTGGCTCCTATAAGAATATTTCCTTTCATTAAAAAAAAATAAATGTTCACAACCTACAAAATTCAGTGCGACAAAAAATGAACACAGTTAGGATCATCCTTCATTTTGCTAATTCACTGCCCAGAATCTGCAGATCCCTCCAGCATATCTTATAACCTCTTTCTGAATACATGCATCAAAACACATTATAGCCCCTACACCCTAGTGCAGCTCCATTGGAGCTGTGGTCTGGGAAAGGCACTGTTTTGTGCTCTTCCAGACTGTCAAGCCTCAGTATTCTGACATCACATACACATATTTTGCCTTTGAACTTTAACAGGCTCCACCTTCCCTTATATACATACTAACACCCTCCTCTGCAGCAGGACTGCTATGTATATGACAATTTTTACTGCCTTTTCAATCTTTTTCATAACTGTTTCATATCTGTAAAGATCAGGGTGGCCAACCTGCAGCACAAGTGGCACAAGTTGCTCAGGCCACCTTTTTGTGTGGCACGCAGCAGATCAAGGAGAGAGCAGGGAGCGCAGAGACAGATAAGGCAGGGAGCATAAAGCAAAGTAGCACATCAGGTAGGAAGCACAAGGCTTGAAGCAGAAAGCAGATCAAGGGAAAGGGAATGGAGTGAAATTCAGAGAGGGTGAAGGGCTAATTTATGGCACACCTGCCAAAAAGTTTGGCCCCTACTGCTATAGATGATGGTATCTAACATTTTACTTCCATCATTAAACTCACAGACTACACTTATTTCCAACCTAACTGCTGTTTATCCCCTGGCAAGCAGCCCAGTTATTCATATAACCTACAGAAAGCAGCTGAGATGAGAAGAAATGAAAGCTCTATTATGCCTCACACTATAAATTCCTCTCTTGCATTTTATTGCAGATGCAAAGGTCCGTGAGAGGGGCTCACCCCTCCTTCAGAGGGGCATGGTCCTACCAAAGAATCAGAGAAAAATAGGACTAGACCAGTAATTCCCAAACTCTGACAGGTTGTGCACCACTGATTTAAAGTGATACAACCTTAAGTACCACCAGCGATTTTACATCATATAAAATAATTATAATAAATCTGTTAACGTGTACCACTGACAGGTTGTTTGTGTACCACTGGTGGTACCTGTCCCACAGATTGGGAACTGTTGAACTAGATGAAACCTCAGGATGTCACCTAATGCAACTTCCTGCTCAAGACAGAATCATCCGTGGGCAGATCCAGAGGGGGGGGGAGGGACGGGGGGGGGGGGGGGGGTGCAGAGGCACATTTGCACCCCACTTTGGTTGGTGATGCATGCTCAGTGAGCTCTGCTGTGAGCTCTACAGGCTCTATGAGCTCACAGCTGGTTGTGCAGGGCCTGCCCACAATCCCTGCTTTCAAGCAGCTCTGGAGCCCAGGAGGTGAGTACTTCTGCTGTTTGCTCTTCTTCCTCCCCTCTTAAAATCAACAACAGGGCAAAGGAGGGGACACTTACCTCCTGCTTTCATGCAGCTCCAGAGCCTGAGGCTGCGTACCACCACCACTCATTCCCACCTTTCCCCTGCTGAATTGGATGGGAGGGTGGGGAGAGGAAGAGTTAACAATGAGGGGTTAACAATGGCAGCACTCACCCCCTGCACTCCAGAGTTGTTTGCAAGCACAGACTATAGGCAGACCCCAAGGTGATGGGCTTATAAACTGCCAGCATATGTGAACTCCAAACAGGAGCTATGCTGACATACCAGTGTGCTCTGAGAGCTCGCTGGCATCCAGGATCAGAAGCCCATTTGGCAGTGTAGCCCCTGCTCCCTTCACTCCGCATCCACCACTCAACCAAAGTGGCTGTGGTCGCATCCCCCATGATCTTGGTTCTGCCCATGATTATCCCTCCTAAAATATTCCAGCCAAGTCTTCATGTATCCTGCACTTCAAAACTGGGGAGCCTGTCCCAATGCTTAACCAGCTTTATAGTTAGAAAGTTCTTCTTCATATCCAGCCGATGTTTCCTTTATTGAAATGTAAGACCATTGCTGCTTATCCTGCCCCCTGAGTCAGTAGAGATTGCTTTCCTATTACAATTAAAGTTCTGTGAAGCTGTTCCAACTAATTCTTCCACTATTCCATGGAGGCATGCTTAATATAAAGGATGCATGCATATCACCTCCACTGGTTACTGTCAGTTCCAAGGAGGCAGAGTTAAGAACGCATAAATTTGTGCCTTTCTCCTGTATCTCCTGGTTTTCAGAGGTTTGAACTTGAACTCCTGAAACTCTTCATTTTGGGAAGTTTCAGTGTTACTGACCTCAACACAAGACACCACCAGGTAGCCTGAACTGTGTGTTAATGATATTTTTTTATAACTGAAAAGACTTGTTGCCCCAGATCTTCAGCTACTATACATCATTGTGGCTTCAGTAAAATTATTAGACCTATATCAAGCTACAGCACCTGAGAATTTGTCCCATTACGCACTTTACTCAAATTCAAGCTGTGACTCATTGGCAGAGCCAGGTACAAAACCTCTTAGTTGTAGTTCTCCATCCTGTTCCCCAATAACCTGCAAATGTACAAAATGTATTTTTATTCAATGGCCAACTTTCCAGCCCTTTGCAACATTTTAGGATATGTTTTTACTCCCACAAAAAGAAATATACTTAGAATTACAGGATCATAGGAAAGTAGGGCTGAAAGGCACCTTACGAGGTCATCTAATCCAGCCCCCTGCTCACGGCAGGATTATCCCTGACTAAACCATCCCACCCAAGTGTCTATCCATCCAGCTCCTACTAATGTCCAGGAACAGAGATTCCATAATGTCTCTAGGTAGCTTGTTCCAATGTTTGACCACCCTCATAATCAGAAAGTTCCTCCTAATCTCCATCCTACATTTCCTCTTAAATTGAAGAATGTATTTGTTATTAAAAAACAGTAATCCAGATTGACAAATTTAGAAAAGCTTGAAGAGGAGAAAAAAAATCCAAGGTCCAGAACTTCAGTTGGTATTAATGGCAGAGCCAACAGAGCTGGAACTTATAGTAGTTGAGGACCTAACCCCATATCAATGAACCATTACAAAGTTTCCATTTCGTCATCTGGTAAAAGAGCATAGGGCTTTTCGGCACCCAGAAACTACAGGTGCTTTCTCATCTGTATGGTCTCCAGTCCAACATATCTTATAGTGTCCTCTTTTAAACACTCACACCTACCCCTCCCCAAACATACACAATTCCCCACCACACACACACACCCTCTGTTTCTCCCTTCATCAGCACAGTATCAATGAAGTGATTCTAATGGGGATCCCTTTGGCAGGATCTGCCCTTTATCACCATCATCAAAGTAGAGAAAAAGCTACAAATCAATATTGCTTTTGTGTTTAACTCCAATCTGGCTGTTTCTCTCATTTAAGTTATTTAGAGCAAATTATGTAAAATGATTTTATTCTAAGCATTTTATGAGATGTGCTGGATAAATCCTGCAATGTACATTCACGAATTATTAGCTCTGTAAACTGAGTGAATAATGGGAGGAAGGGAAAATTTAATGAATAATGCATTCAAACACTATTGCAGAATGTGTGGAATAAATTATGCAACAAATAGTCTTCAACCAGTTCTATTTTTAATACCACAGCATGGCTCACTTGTGCCATTAAGCCCCATCTAACAGCAGGAAGCAACGAGGAGGTGCATTCATCCAACAGGAAGCTCATTTGCTCCGGGAGAGCCAAGCCACTGTTCCACTATGGGCAGATCTAGGATTTTTTTAAGCAGAGGGAGGTGCAGATGTGGTGCACCATCGCATATAAACACAAGACATATTTTTCTCCAGTTAAAAAGAAATTAGATGCTTTATTAATATTGTACAGCCTAGGGCTGTATTATTCAGTTTAAGATCAAAGCAGAAACAAATATAACTTTATTGGAATGTGCATTAATTATGTATAAAATAAAACAAACTAGGCAAAAATAATCAAAATATGTTGTTTCATTTGTCCTAGTGATTAGAATTAAGTGTACATCTATTTTTTCAGATTTATAAAACAAAGTTTAGGCTTCTTGAGCACCTTGACAATGTATCCAATGCTTTATTGGAAGTTATTTCCACACCTGAATTATTGTTTTTAGCTAGAGTTAAAGGTGCCAGACTTCAGACTTAACAGGGCTGTGCAATATGAATTACATTACCAGAAGCAGCAAACACACAGCAGAATTGCAGGATAGCTTGATTAGTGGAACATCAAGACTATTACAAAGAGAGAGGGCTGTTAAGACCTTTGGAATGAAGTTTAGAAGGTTTAAAACTTTGGTTGGAGTAGGAAACAAAGGGGGATGTAGAAACATCACTGTCCCCTCCCCTGGCAGATCTGCTACTGGTTTGACATTTCTCTGAAGAGTCTATGTCCTGCAGCGGCACCAGTTCAGTGAGGTATAAGAACTATGCTTCTGCTCTTGTTTTGATTTCCAATCCTGCCCAGAGGTCAACACTATGTTATAAAACCAATTAAGATTTGTTTTTATTACATTTCCATTTCTCCTTAGTTCTTGAATAATAGGAAAGCAGGATTGGAAAGGGAGTTCACAAGGTCATCTAGTCTAACACCCTGCTCAAAAGAAGATCATCCTTGTCTTGAACATTTCCAAGGATTGAGATTCCATAGTTTTTCTAGGCTTTCTATTCCAATTCTTGACCAGCCTCATAGTCAGAATGCTCCTTCTAATCTCCAACCTAAATTTCTGCAGTTTGAGGCCAGTGCTTTTAATCCTATCCCCTATGGCCACAGAGAAAAGCCCATCTCTGAAGATAAAGTTGGTATCTTAGAAATCTAATTTAACATCTTAACTTTTCCCTGAATACTACAAAAAAGATCATGATTCTTACCCTGCTTCCCAACGCAGGGAACAAGTAAAGCTAATTTAATATCAAGCTGCAACATAGACTTCAAAACAAAGCTAAGATGTTTCTTATGAGCACACAGCACCTTGACTGTTTGCACGCAATATTTTCATGCACCGCTTGTGTAAGTGACACCCAAGTAACTCATCTGTATATGCACATGAAAAACTGGTTTCATCAGACCTGGTTGGTTTTTTTTTATAGTAGCCTAAATACATACAGCAAGCTTACCTAAACTAATTACTGAACTAATCCTAATTTACTCCTATATCATGAAAACAATGACACAACCTCAGAATCTAACGAACAAAGGAGTTGAAGAACAAGTAGACTGCGTGTTGTTCCACCTCTCTGCCTAGGTTAGAAGTAGCTGACGGGTGGTTGCCCCTGTCCTATCCCTTTAATGCAGTAGTTTCCAACCTTTTTAAGCAGGAGATCACCTTTGGCATTTAAAAGCAACCCAAAATCTACTCTGTGCTGCTGCCCCACCCCCTGCCACAGCAGGTACGTCTGTGGGGAGGGAAGGGGGGAGGGCAGACTGAAGCAAAGGGAGAAAAAATTATTTGGGGGCACACCTCCCCAGCAGGTAAGTCCCACCCAGCTGGGGCTCCACTCAACTCACCCCTGCTCCTGCTTCTGCAGCACTGTCCCTCACTGCAGGGGCCTCAATCAAGCCCCCGCCCCTTCCCTCCTCCCATGGACTGACCTGCTGGGCTAGGGTGCACACGTGCATTCACGCGGGCACTCAGCCCCCACTTCCCTTCCCAGCCTCAGATTGACTCCAAGAGGCTCCAAGATCTACCAGTGGATCGAGATCCACTGGTTGGTGACCACTGCTTTAATGGCTTCGAAGAGAGGTAAATCTAGTGCACAGGCAGGGAACAGAGGGTACTGATGATCAGAAAAATTCTGACCCCAAGGGCACAAGAACACCCAAGAGTGAAGTACAAAGAGGCCATTGCTTAAAGAAGAAGAAATGGTTACAGATAGATGGAGAAAAAAAGCAGAGACAATATTGGTCAGCATAGCAAGCAGCTATCACAGCTCCTTGGCTGCCTACTACAGTTAATTTTTTTGTTGGCATGATGGCAAAGGACAGTTTTAAAGAGTGATACACAAAAGGGCAATGCAGTACCTTTGATGTTGATGGGGTGCTCCTCCCAAGCTTTGATAATATAGCAATGCCTTAGGCATAGAGAATAGATTAGATAGATTCAGATGATTCATATTGCGCTGGTGAATGCAATATCTCAGATGCTCAGGAGAGATGTAAATCTGGCAAGAACAAAATTCATTAAAATTAAAGAAATTTTATGCCACTGCTTATGATTTCAAGTCATGAGACAAACAGCCGTTCAGCTAGTCTTGGCAGGAGCCAGGTCTGTTTTCTGTTTAGATTTTGAAATGTACTGTAACTGACACACAATGCAATAAAGTATCTCTGAAGCCTCGGTGATTCTATTTACCTTTCTGGCAAGAGGGAATTCAATGCATCTTACTACCCTGGGGGACAGTATTTTGTACACAGCCTTTCTTAGAATTTGTTCTGGGTTTTGTTTCTCTACTGTGGATACTTTTTAATGAAAGGTCTGCAATCACTGCACAGTTGCCTATGGCAGTGGATAAAGATCATGCTGCATGTCATAAGGACTAACAATTTGCTAAAAGAGGGTAGATGGAACCACAGCTCAAACATATTTTAATGTGAGGATTAGTTGATGGTGTCTCCATTTGACTTCTGGGCTGTTTTTGTTGGTTTCATAGATTTCATAGACATTAGGGCTGGAAGGGACCTTGAAGATCATCAAGTCCAGCCCCCTGCCCCAGGGGCAGGATGTCAGCTAGGGTCATAGGATCCCAGCAAGATAAACATCCAAATGTTTCTTGAATGAGTCCAGAGTAGGTGCCTGCACCACTTCTGGAGGGAGTCTATTCCAGGCCTTGGGGCTCAGACAGTACAGAAGTTTTTCCTTATGTCCACTCTAAAATGGTCTTGGAGGGTCCTTGGGCCCACACTGTTCAATTTCTTTATTAGCGACTTGGAGGGGGTGGTGAAAAGCACCCTGTTGAAATTCACTGATGACACCAAGATTTGGGGTGAGGTGGGCATGCTAGAAGGGAGGGACAGGATACAGCTGGACCTGGACAGGTTACAGGGGTGGGCGAAAGAGAATAGGATAGGATTCAGTACTGACAAGTGCAGGGTACTGCACTTGGGCAGTAAGAACCAGCAGCATACCTACAGCCTGGGGAACTCCTTTCTCGAAAGCACAGTGGCAGAAAGAGATCTTGGAATCATTGTGGATTCCAAAATGAACACGGGCCACCAATGTGAGGGTGTGGTCAGTAAGGATAACCAAACCTTGTCATGCATCCACAGATGCATCACAAGCAGGTCCAAGGAGGTGATCCTCCCCCTCTATGCGACACTGGTCAGGCCGCAGTTTGAGTACTGTGTCCAGTTCTGGGCACCGCACTTCAGGAGGGATGAATCCAGCATTGAGAGGGTCCAGAGGAGGGCCACTCACATGATCTGGGAACAGCAGGGCAGGCCCTATGAGGAGAGGCTACAGGACCTGAACCTATTCAGCCTTCACAAGAGAAGGCTGAGGGGATCTGGTGGCCATCTATAAACTTACCAGGGGGACCAGTGGGGAATGGGAGAGACCCTGTTCCACCAAGCATCTCTCGGAGTAACAAGGAACAACAGCCATAAGTTGTTTGAGAGTAGGTTCAGGCTGGACATTAGAAGCCACTACTTCACAGTCAGGGTGGCTAGGATCTGGAAGCAACTTCCAAGGGAAGTGGTGCTCACTCCTACCTTGGGGGTCTTTAAGAGGAGGCTTGACAGTTACCTAGCTGGGGTCATATGAGCCCAGTATTCTCTCCTGCCCATGGTAGGGGGTCGGACTTTAAGATCTACTTAGGTCCCTTCCAAACCTACATCTATGAATCTATGAGTTTAAGACTGTTGGTCCTTGTTTTTCCTTGGGGTGCTCTAGTGAACAAACATTCTCCCACACCCTGATGTACACCCCTTACGTACTTATAGGCAGCCACCAGGTCACCCCTGGGCCTGCGCTTTTTCAGGCTGAGTCCCATGGCTCTTAGCCTCTCTTCACAGGGCCTATTCTCTTGCCCTCTGATCATGTGTGTGGCTCTCTTCTGGACTCTCTCAAGTTTCTCGACATCCTTCTTGAATTGCGGAGCCCAGAATTGAATGCAGTACTCCAGCTGCAGCCTCACCAAGGCCAAGTACAGTGGAGGATGACATCCTGAGATTTACTTGAGAAGCATCTATGGATGCAACCCAGAGTTTTGTTTGCTTTACCAGCTACAACATCGCATTGGTGGCTTATGTTCATCTTGTGGTCAGTCATGACCTCAAGTCTCTTTCAGCCATGGTGTTAGCAAGTGTAGCACTGTTGAGCATATAAGTGTGCAGCAGGGGGGCGGGTTTCCTGAGGTGGAGTACCTTCCATTTTTCAGTATTGAATGTCATCAGGTTTATATCTGCCCACTTTCTAAGCTTATCCAAGTCAGCTTGGATCACTAGCCTATCCTCAGGTGTGGACACTATGCTCCAAAGTTTAGTGTTTTGGGTGAACTTGGCCAGTGTGCTTCTGACATCAATGTCCACATCATTGATAAAGATGTTGAAGAGCACTGGTCCAAAGACAGAGCCCTGGGGGACACCGCTGGTCATGGTGCGCCGTAATTATTCACTTTCATCAACTACTATTCTCTGGATCCAACCTCAGAGCCAATTTTCCAGCCATTGGACTGTGGTGTAGCCGAGGCCATGGTTGGCCAATTTTTTCTATAAGGAGATCATGGGACACCAGATCAAAGGCTCTATTGAAGTCCAGATATATGATGTCAATCTCTTCTCCCTTGTGCAGGTGATATGTCACTTGGTCATAGAAGAAGATGAGATTGGTCAGGCAAGACCTACCCATGACAGACCCATGCTGGCTGTCCCTCAGGATGTTGCTATCATCCAGCTCATCAAGAAGGGTCTCCTTGATAATTTTCTCCAAAATCTTACCGGGATTGAGGTCAATCTGATTGGCCTGTAATTCCTGGCATCTACTTTCTGCCCTTTCTTGAAGATGGGTACCACATTGGCCTTCTTCCAGTCTTCAGGTACTTCATCTGAGCACCATGAGTTTGCAAAGATTTTTGCCAATGGTTGGGCTATGACACCTGCTAGCTCCTTGAGTAGTCTAGGGTGTAATCTGTCAGGACCAGCTGACTTGAAGGTGTCCAGCCTCTCAAGGTGATCCTTTACTAGATCAATACCAATGTTGGGTATACATATGCCTTTATCCTGGCCATCCCCCGTCTTTCTAGGCAGAGCAGTCCCATTGAACTGATGAAAGACCAACACAAAATACCCATTGGCCTTTTCCTGGGTGTCAGTTATCAGCTGTCCCATTTGATTCAGCAGGGGTCCAATGTTACCCTTGCTTTTTTTAGGACTCCCTACATATCTGAAAAAGGACTTTTGATTATCCTTGATATGTAAAGCTAGATGGAGCTTGGTTGCAGCCTTGGCTTTCCTGGTCTGCTCCCTGCAGGTACAGACCAGTGCTGAGTACTCCTCCTTGGTGGTGATTCCAGCCTTCCATCCTTTATAAGTCTCTCTTTTTAGTCAAAGGAGGTCTTCAAGTTCCCTGCTGAGTAAAGGGGGTTGCTGTGCCTTTTTGCTACCCTTCTTCCGAGATGGGATGGACAGCACTTGTGCTGTCAGGATCACTCCCTTAAGGAGCAACCACTCCTCTTGGAATCCTCTTCCTGTTGATTTGTGGTCCCTTAGGGCCTTGACAATGAGCCTCCTGAGCTTATCAAAATCAGCTTTCCTAAAGTCAAGGTCTTCTGCATTACTGACTGACTTGCCAGCTTTGCAATGGATAGTAAAGGTGATTGGCTTGTGATCACTATCACCCAGCTTTCCATCGATTCTTAGGTCACTGACTAGATCATCCCCTTTGGCCAATACCAGGTCCAGCAATGCTGAAATTTAAGGCCTACCTGGAACATGCAGTGTTGACAAAAATGTCTATTTGGTGAGTTGATGACAAGGACGAAAACCAAATCCTCTTGCCTTATGTTTCTGCATAATGCAAAACAGATGTCTGAGATGCTGAAGGATCATATAGAAGTTAGTCAGTATGGCTGGACAATTCTTTTTTCTTGGACAATTTTGACTATTGTGCCAAATAATTAAATACTATGATATTTCACCTAGAAAACCACAATTTGATTTGCTATAGGGCTCAGGGGAGTTGCAAACAGGGTTCCCTAATCTAACTACATCATCTGTTGTGCATCACGTTATCCACTCTGGTATATCATCAGGATCCAAGCACATCATGCATCTGGAGATGTGTAGTCCATCAAGGACTCTCGCCCACAGAAGGGAATGGAGACATGAAACAATCAACCTACAATTCCCATGATGCACCATCACAGCAGATCCCTTTTTGAACTTTGGCTGACACATTTCAGTTTCAGGCATTCTGTTTTTAATTGGAAAAAAAAAAAATCAAAGTTTAAAAAACAAAAAGAGCACACACACACACGCAATTACTTTAAGTGAAAACTGTGGTTTGCATCAAGAATAGATTTGATGGAAAACTTTAAGCCAGATCCACTAGTCAACAGGTCCTGAAGCCCACAATCCAGGTCTCCCCACCTCGCTGTGCAGCCATCAAAATCTGATGTCCAGCACCTTTAATTTGAGAGTACACTAGCCTTCCTTGCACACCCACTGGATTTGAAGAACACACTCTGCATTTCCCAAACAGAGATCATGGTATCGGTAAGTCCAGTTGGAGTTCTAGACTAGTTCTTTGAAGAGGCCACCCCCATTGGGGTGTGAATCTTCAACACCAGCTACCCCTGTCTTCAGTTCACTCCGGCATTTTGAATTCTACTAGGCAATTTTGGAAGACACCTGATAGCACATCTTCCCTGCTCTCTAGTTTTGGACTAACTGAGGCAGAATCTACGAACATTGACTGGAACCTACCAAGTCTGTCATCTTCTGCTCTGCAGCCTAGGGATTGATGGGTACTAAATGCATATGAAAATACAGTACTGTGATAGTTACAAGAGTTCATAGTAAAATAATCCCTGCCCCAGAGACCAGAGTTCACAGAGATAATCCCTAACCCAGAGACTTTACAATAGACAAGACAGATGAATGGCAGGAGAAGAAGAAATCATAAATGCCCCTTTTTATCTCTTCCCTTCAGTTCAATTTGGCATATGTAGAAGTGAACTTGGTTTAATTGGGGTTTGGAACACTGGTGTACTATAATTAAGTATCATAATGCCTCTTTAATTTATAAATAATGGCTCAAGTCTAGCCTGTCAGGTACAGATTACAACTATATGAAAAATTGTTAAACAGATACTTTTATGACTGACATCTGGGCATTTAATATGTTGTATCTCTCAAAACTAATTATATATTATCCAAAAAACTGAAAACTCCAAAACCCTCCTGGTCTCACAGTTCAGCAATACCCATTCTATAATGGGGAGACTGGGAAGTTCATTTAATATGTTGTCATTTCTGATTTTGAGCTTTGATTGTTAAGCCTACTTAGCAAACTCCTCAGGTTAAATATAAAAATCATTACATTATTTAACACTCTGACTTAAACAGACAAAAAAAAAAATCAAGAAATTCAAAGTTAGAGCTGGCATCGCTACCATAAAATTTTCTCAAAGATAAATAATTACTATTGGGTTTCAGAAGGTTTTTCTGCTTGCCTTCCCTTCATACACTGATACCAGAGGGACCACATTCACAAACATGTGCATGTGTGCACACATATACACACAAAGCAGAACAGAAGAGACTAATTAGGTTTTAGTGTGCCATAAAAACAAGTAGTGCCAGTCTTCAGAACATGTAGCTGCTGATGTCACCAGCTAAGGGAGTAGTGCATGTCTGTCCTATAAACCATAAACTATGCTCTACATTCAGAAAGGATAACACACAAATCAGTTACTAGGAATTGCACAAGAAAATCCTAAAACAGATTTTTAACCTAGAAATTAGATGAAGGGGAGGTTTTATCCACGTGTCCACAACTCCTGCAAAGACATGTTCTAGTGTTTTTGTTTAAATCTATTAAGAGAAAGGGTTTCCATTATTTCCCTTGGTAGCATACTCCACAATTTCAGGTCATTCTTCTTGCTATTTCACATAATGTTTTTCTGCTCTTAATTTCATCCCAGACCTTGTAGTACCTCAAGTAATTCTCTTTCCTTGGTTTTCTACAGGCATTAATGACACATATACTTACCATTCCCCCCCATCTTACCATGCAAACCATCATTAGTGCTATTATACCCCCCTGAGCCAAATAGTTTGTGTTGCTCTTCTCTGAACTCCTTCCTGTTTGAATCTTTTCAGTAAGCAAGTACATCCCAGTGCATTTTCCTGTGCCATTTCATCAGAATAAGATTATTCATGACCTAACACCCTAGTGCAGAGAGCTAAACATATCATAGACCATATACTAAATCACAGCCTCAGCTGGTACAAATCAGCATAGTTGCACTGAAGTCACATCATTTTTAACTAGGCGTAGGATGCAGCCTATTGCTATTACTTGGACGGTAAAAAGGAAGCATCTTTTAGTTCTATGTTTGGAGGCCACCTGGCACAAAGAGGCCTGTTCTCTGAGCATCTTCAACACCTCCCCAATAAAAGTAATAATGGATAACCCTGTGTCCTCATGCAGTATTGAACAGTACAGGTGGTTTGTCTCAAAGAATCATAGAAAATTAGGGTTGGATGGGACCTCAGGTGTCATCTAGGCCAACCCCATGCCCAAGGCAGGACCATCTAGCTCCATCCATTTGAGAACAGTCTAGCTCCATCCTCTTTGAAACTACCTGTCAGGTAGTTAAAGGCTGCTATCAAATCCCCTCTCAGTCTTCTCTTCTCCAGACTAAATAAATCCAGTTCCTTAGCTTCCCCTCGTATGTCATGTGCCCCAGCCCCTGAACCATTTTTGGTGCTCTCCACTGTACTCTTTCCAAGCTGTCCACATCTTTTATATAGTGGGGGGCCAAAAACTGGACACAGTACTCCAGATGTGGCCTCACCAGTGTCAAATAGAGGGGAATAATCACTTCCTTCAATCTGTTGGCAACACTCCTACCAATGCAGCCCAAATGCCATTTGCCTTCTTGGCAACAAGGGCACGCTGCTGGCTCATATCCAGCTTATTGTCCACTGTAACCCCCAGGTCCTTTTCTGCAGAGCTGCTGCTTAGCCAGACAGTCCCCAGGCTGTAGCCATACATGAGATTCTTCCATCCTAAGTGCAGGACTTTGCATTTGTCTTTGTTGAACCTCATGAGATTTCTTTTGGCCCAATCCTCCAATTTGTCTCAGTCACTGAATCCTAGCCCTACCCTCCAGTGTATCTACTATACCCCTCAGCTTGGTGTCATCCACAAACTTGCTCAGGGTGACCTCCATCCCATCTTCCAGACCATCAATAAAGGTTTCTTCCCAATCATACTGTTTTACTAGGAATTTCTGCATTTTAGTAAGATGAAGGGGGATTTAAAAAAAAACAACAACAAAACTTCAAGGTTATCTACCCTCAATGCAAGTCCTTTCCTTGGGGCCATTGACATCAACGTACTTTAGAATAGTTCATTTCCTGCGCTGACTGGGAGATTATAGCATAGCTGTAATGTAATGTACTACAGCACAAAAGCTGCCAAACACCTGAACACAATGCAGCACCTCAAAATCATCTTTAATTGACACACGAAGCATATGCATTTGTCAATGCTAACCTCTTCATCTAAGAACTCAACCCTACAAATGTCACCCCTTTCTAAGTTCAGTATAAAAGGAGACTCTCTTTTGAAATAAAGGGAATTATAAATTAACTTTGAATGAAGAACCCTTTTGCCACACAGAAAATTGCTGTAGCTCCACCCCTTCAGGAACTATAGTCTGTTTCTTGTCCTTCACTTTATGTGATGATAATTACATACCTGTCACCTACCTACTGCATTTAGAAGGCAAGTTGCACATTTTCCTCAACAACCTACCACTTAGTTCTCTCCCACTTTTTAAATAGTGCTGACTGGTAGTTTTTAATTAAGATTTGACAGTTGAAATTTGCATTCCAAAAGCCAGCTGAAGTCCCGGGAATTAGATTGTCTATTATTTTACACTCAGCACACTTTACATTCACACAACATTGCAGAGTAAGACTGTCCTGCTCTAGTCTTCATTGCTCACAGAGACAGCCACATGAGAGGGTGATAGGCTACCTCTCCCAGACCATTGTGAATTGGCATTTTGCGGTTTGATGCTCAGCTAATGGAGTGTAATTAAGCATGCTGTGTCATCTGTGTAACTCAGATAAAAACATTCTTCTTGTCTGATTAATTATTCATTCATACCTGCCAGCTCAAGAAACTATTACTATCAAATGAGCAAAATACAGTAGTATTATTGGCACTGAAATCTGGGGTGGCCATGGGGCTAAAACAAGGCACCATTGCATCTTACTAGGACATATGACTGAATTTTATATTCCACTGAAGATGCCCTGGCCATGACTTTGACTCACTTGCATCAGTTTAACCCTGATTACCATTGAGTTCAATGGAGCTGTTTTTGATTGATGCTAGAGTAAGTCACATCAGAATTATTTCTCAACTGCTAAAGCCTTGGATTTGATTTTAATAAAACAGCTGTTTAAGCATAACAGCCATACCTACATGTTCTTCATAAAGCTAAACCTCAATTCTGACTGCCATTGAAAAAAAATAAATCAATACTCCTGTTTAACCATTCCAGTTACTCACAATACCATTGGCAGCTGCTTACCTTTCCAACAAGAGAAAACCACAATGCTATAAATATCATGAAATACAGAGAGCACTGTCAGGTTTATAAAAGATTTCCCCTTGCAAGTAAAATGAGTGTCTAAGTTTAGGAGAGAGGCAAGGTTTTCCTAGGGTGACTGAACTAACTCCATAGCTGGGATAGAGTCAGACACACTTTCTAATGTAGGAGTACGTTTAGGAGCACATTCCTTTTCTACTTTCTAAAGTGCTAAAAAATTGTAGAAAGTGTCACCAACAAATGCATGACACCTGTCTGAAATGTCATATTTTATTTCCCACTTTCAGTGGCCAAATATGTACTCTCTCTCTCTCATGTGCTAAAGGGTCCAAAACACAATATAGGATGTAAAATCCATTATAGGTGCGAGGTTATACATAAAGCCATATATCAAAGTAGGTACTGACTATATGCAAAGGAAATATCTCAGACTCTTAGAAAGATCATGTTCTTTATACCAAAGGTCTTATTCCAATCTGCTATATCCATCATGCCATTTACATCAAAAACTTCTGGAATATTTATTTTGGATCTATGACAATACTGAACACATGGTTGGGGCTTATTAAAAGCATGATGAAAAAACAACAGTGGTTTAAAATGTAAGTTAACAAAACATCCTGGAATATTTCTACTTTACCTGGATGTATTAAGGGGATTTTGCAGGTGCAATAATTATTGGTAATTAAAATGTTTGTCTATACCGAATGACCTTGCATGGTCTGGGTAGTGAAGTTATACAGTATAGAACAATGTGCTGAATTTCATTTTCTGCAGTGCTTTATAATCAGGGATCCTGATTTTCCATGATAAAAAAATCACAAATTCTATGATAAAAATCCCAAAATTTGTGGTTAAAAATGAAATGCCTTCCACAGCCCTGTTGGTGTCCCTTACTGCCCCCCCACCCCACAACCACCCAGCCCTGCTTGTGCTCTTTGCCCCCCACCCACAGCCTCTGCCCCCCAGCCCTGCAGGAGGGGGCCCCCAGCTGTCAGGGCTATAAGGCCAGAGACCCAGGTCCGCAGCCCCCTGCCCCCAACAGAAGTCAGTGACTGCTACAGCAGCAGCACGAGCTGGCTTCTCCCCTGATGCCTGCCTGCTGCAGGCTTGGGCAGGTACAGCTCTCAGTGGCAGCGTGAACTCCTGGGGCGCAGGAGGGACTCGCACCCCCCAGATCTGTGTGGCAAGGCGGGTGTACACTGCCCCTGTGCACACAGAGGAACTGTGGCCAGGGCAGTGTGGAGCTTGCAGCAGTAGGCAGCTTTTGTGTGTGGCCCCGCTGTGTCCTGCCATGCTAGTCACACATGGTGTGCTAGGGAGGGCCTGGGGGAGAGCAGCAGGGTGGGGAGCACAGTGTTTGTGACCCAGGGTTTGCAGCTGGCCAGGCACTCTGACTGGGGGAGGGGGGTTTTGCAGTTCCTGCTCCGGGCCGGAGTGCCTAGCCAGCTGCAACCACCCCACTCTGGGCCAGAGAGTGCCCAAGCTGGCCGGGGGCTGAGGGAGCAGGGAGACTGAAAACCTCCCCTGCTCCCAGCTGGAGTGCCTAAGTTGGCTGGGGGCTGAGGGAGCAGGGAGGTTTGCAGGAGGACGGGTACTCCGGTTTGCAGCTGGCCGGGAGTGGCAGGGGTTTGCAGACGGCTGAGCACTCTGGCTGGGAGTGGGAAGGCTGCAAATTCCCTCCCCGCAGGAGTGCCCAGCCAACTGCAAACCTCCCCGCTCCCTCAGCCCCTAGTCAGCTTCCCCCCACCAGCCCTGCCCTGTAACCCCCAAGCCCCACTAATCTCTAGCAAGAAGAGCGAGCTGGAAGCAGCCTCCGGTAAGTGCAAGTGTTGGGCCCTGCCCTTCCCCCTCTCCCTTCCCCTCTGGGCAGGGTTGAGGGTTTCCTGCCCCTTTTGCAAACAGCTCTTGTAGGCTGGAACTCTGCCAGCCTGCAGACCTCTTTGTAAAAGGGGGAAATCCATGGGTTTCTCTTCTAAAAGGGGAAATCTGTGTTTTCTGTGATAAAAATGGGAAATCCATGGTTTTCTCTGTTTTTACATTGGAAGAAAATATCCATTTATATTCCATACAAAAGTGGCTCCTTTTATGAGTGGGACAGGCTGGACAGATCAAAAGCTTTCCCTTTCCTGCATCTGTGACGACAAATTTCTGCTACAGAACACCAGTCAATCCTTAGCCCTGTATGGTGATATCTGGCTAAGGAAAATAATACAGAATTAAAGCCCAGGCAGACAAAATATTTTCACCAGTGTTAACATTGCCTAATCCATTGAAAAATTAACCCAGGAAAAATAAGGACACAACTCCAATGATGAAGGACCAGGGGCCCAGAGACAGGCTAAGGCCAAGAGCATCAAGAGCTTGGCAGGCCCAGAGAAACAGATAGACAGGGCTAGAGGGCCCTGAGAAACAAATCCAGATAAGGCCAGGGGTCCAAGAAACAGGCAGAGCCTTGCCAGGGCCAAGGACTTGGTGGGCTGACATACAGACAGGGCCAGAGGGCCCAGAGAAATGAATGGAGGGTAAGACTTGTGAAGCATGGATATGGCTATGGGGGAGGATGGAGGCCATGATTAATGCCCTTAAGGCATGATTATAACCAAAAGGGCCATGGCTATCATCCTAAGGTGATTAGGGCCTTGTTGGGTAATGATCCATGCATAGAGGGCTAGCTCAGTGATAGGGCATGAGTGGTGTGAACCAGAGTTAGAATATTTTTGTTAGCAGACTACAGATCTGGTGACGAGAACTGAGGGTCTGGAGAAGTAAATAAAGCGAGACTATGGATGGCATCAGTACGATCACTTCAAGAGTCTGGTGGCAGCCTCCCTATGTGCTATAAGTTACATCAAGGCATGGCAGCAAAGATAGGAAAACAGGGGTACTCTGAAGAGCTGGAGGGAGGGGAACGGGAGAACCAGTAGGGGGCACCACAGTGGCCCTCGAAGCCAGTCTTGTTATACTGTACATTCCTGATCCTGCTATAATTTACACTGGCCACATCTACACAAGGGGCTGACTACACAGTAGCCCCAAACTATTGCACAGTAGCATCATATGGCAGAAACTTTGACATGACGCTACTGCGCAGTAGTCTTGTGCTATTGCACAGTCAGCATCATTAAAAAGCCATTCTTTGGTGCTACTGCACACTAACACAGGTTACTGCACAGTCATTTAGTAATTATATAAGCAAGGAGCTGTTTAGTTTCATTTGATATGTGATGTCACTTTCTCTTTCTAGGTTGGTGGATGCCAATACATTTTGGCTTGCTGCTGCCTGATGAACTGTCTGTGCTCATTGTTTGCTCAGGATGCTGGCTCCAGCCTTGGCCTTCTTACGTTTCAGATTTCACTTATACTTCTACTTGTGAAATAGATTCCCCATCAACCTCTGTCCTGCATCAAGAAAGCATAGAAGGCCAAGAAGGTCCTTTTCAAATCTTGATCAGGTATGGAGTAGCAGCATCTACTTGTACTTGTATAAACAAGTACTAAATGAGTGTGCAGTAATGACTGTGCAGTCAGTGTCTCATGTAGATGCAGCCACTGATACACAAAAACTATCTAAATTACACTAGAGTATACATTCATCTGTCCTTACCCTAAAGGTAATCTAACAGTTCCCTCTCAAAGGTAGATATCAGTTATGTTAGGGGTGGAGGGGTGCATAACCAGATGCTTAAATGAAACCTCTTCAAATTCAAGATTAATCAGATTTTATTCTAGAAATGTATAGGGCCTATTTTCCCATTCTGATTTAAATACAATGAGGTAATATTGGCAGCTACACTAGGCAGATTATATACCAAAACAGCACAGGAATTGAAACTAAATAAAACTAAACAGCTCCTATAATATTGCCCCATTTCATCCAATCCCACCCTGGATTTGAAACTGAGCTCTACTCCAAAAATGTGGTCATGTCTACACAATACACTGACTATGCAGTAGCGTAATATGACTGCGCAGTAGCGTTGCATGACAATAACCATGATGGAACACTACGGTACACTAGTATTATGTTACTGTGCAGTCAGCATCACAAAAAAGATGTTTGTTGGTGCTACTGCGCAATAATTTGGGTTACTGCATGGTCAGTTATTGTCCAGTAACAACTGCACAGTCAGCATCTCGTGTAGATGCAGCCACTCCATACCTGATCAAGATCTGAAAAGGACCTTCTTGGCCTTCCATGCTTTCCTGCTGCAAGGCAGAGGTTGGTGGGGAATCGATTTCACAGGTAGAAGTATAAGTGAAATCTGAAATGTAAGAAGGCCAAGGCTGGAACCAGGATCCTGAGCAAAAAGTGAGCACAGACAGTTCATCAGGCAGCAGCAAGCCAAAATAAATTAGTATCCACCAACCTATAAAGAGCAAGTGACATGACATATCAAACTAATCCTTCTGTGTAACGGCATCAGCCCTTGCAGCTTAAATGCTGCCAAAGCTGTGGCTGAGAGAAAATGATTCAGAAGCAAGGAGCTCCTCAGGCCTTGAGCAACAAAACCCTTAGCTACTTCACCCCACGACAGGGTAACAGCAGAATTACCAGCAGCATTAAAGTCAGCACAGCGAGGGAGTCACCTGTTTTGCTGAAGGGCAGTGAGTCTTAACAGTGGTACTCCAGCCATGCTGTGAAGCTAGATACAGCTAAATGTCATGCCACAGGAAAGAACTGACTGCTCCTATATTTGGACAGCATGGAAAATAAATTGGGATGTCCTTTCCCTCAAAGATTTTGAGCAGAGGGTCTCTGACTGAGACATGGAGACTAGCTGCACCAGGTAGCCATGTATCAGCATTCTTTTGAAATCATGAGCTATCATTTTTTAAATGGTGGATCTATGAAAAATAGTGGAGCTTTGAGAGAGTGGTGATAGGTGGGTAAGTAGTGTCACCTGACCATCGCTGCTGGAGACGCCAGAGATTTCTAAAATATACCAGTCTTAATAAGAGCTGGTTCCCATCTCCCCTTCCAACTTTTCTCCCAAGACGTATCTGGTTCCAGCTTTTGCACACTTGCAGCTATCCCAGGTGTGACTATCCTGCCCTATCCTATCACATTAAGTGCTCTGCTGTGTTTCTTGGGTCCTGAATCAAACAACTTTTCCAAGCTCCTCTCCTGGAAAAAACCAAAAGTGAAAATGTAAATTGAAATTATTAGCTTGCATTTCCAGGGATGGAAGTGAGAGTTGAAGGGCCTTTTACAAAGATGTTTCTCTTTAAATATTAATATCTGCCTTATGAGGGGAAGAATGAAGTTGCACAGCTCCTTGGGATGCACATGGTATCCTGTGGCACTGATACAAACAGCATCTTGCTGTGAAGAATGGAGCAATGTCTCCCCAAAATTTGCTCAAGAGTCCATGACTGAGACACAGTCCATGGAAAACTTTGGTGCAACTGATTGCTGCTATAAAGTGACTAAAGAGCATTTTTAAGACTGAGCTGGCAAGAGAGTACATGATCTCATTGGGCCTTAAAAATCTAGGGTACTTGTACACGTGATGATGTTACGATGTAAATGTGAAAAGAATTTGGGTTGGGTGTGTTAATAGTGTCACACATTAGACATTCGTGAGTATGAGGGTTTTGAATGAGTCTGCATTAGCGCAAACTAAATTATATCCTGATGTGGTTTAATTTGCAACATTGCAACTTGAAACATTGCAGCCATTAGTCAGCTCACCCCTGACTGCAAGAGAGGTCGGCAGCCTCTGCAGAAAAAAAAAGGATTGGGCTCCTCACCACTTCTGCCTTCAGTTGGCTTCTGCGGCTGACAAGATGCCTGGGGTGACCTAGAAATGGGATGACTTGCCACTGTGGTAGTATAGAGAGGTGGCAGGAGGGCAGTCAGGTGTGCTGGTGGCCAGAGAAGGCAGTGGGGACAGTGCACGGCAGAAGCAGGGAAGGGCTCAATCCTTTTTTCTACAGAGATTTCCTGCCTCTTCTGCAGCTGGGAGGCGAGCTGACAGATTAATGGCTCCCTAGCTGTGGGAGAGACAAGCAGGCTCCACCAAAAAAAAGAAAGGATTGGGCCTCTTGCCACTTCTGCCTTCAGCAGGTGCCTGTTGTCACCAAAACAATAGCATATATACAGTGATGGAAAAATAAAAGCTACCGTTTCAATTAAAATCTCACCATTTCAATTTAGGAGGCATAGAATGCGACCCTAAGGATTACAATCCTGTCATGTGTACAAGCACCCCTAGAAGCCAAACAACAATGCCTAAAAAGACACAGAAAAAGGTAATAAAAATATTTTAGTTGAGATTAGAAAAGCCAGAATGGCTTATATTTATTTAGCCTGGAGAGGAGGAGAGATGTATTCAGAAGGGCATAGAGCAGAGCTTTCCAAACTTTTCATGTTGGTGACACACTTTTTAGACATGCATCATTTCGTGACACAGTAATTCAGTTCTGGGGGAGGGGCCAAGGGAAGCAGACGCGAGTAAGGGAGCTCCGCGGTGCCCTTCCGCAAAATTTTCTGCATTTCACGCGACACACCTACACACTGCCGCCGACACACTAATGTGTCACGGCACACAGTTTGGAAAGCTCTGGCATAGAGAATGATCCCTACCTCCTCTCAACTCTCCCCTAACATGAGGACAACAGGACACTCAATTAAATGACAAGGCAGTCAATTTACAATGAATACAGAGATAAGATACTCCAGGCAAGCTGTAGCCACCCACTGGAATTTACTGCCACAGGAGATCATTAAGTCAAATACTGGGGCCAGATTTTTTTTAAAGGTTGGATAATTTAATGGTTATTAACAGCATATGTTGCTAGGCAAGCTAAGGTAATAAAAATGATAATAAAATTTCATACTTTGAAATGTAAACCAGTCACCTGTGATGGTCAGTTAGGGGGTGTCCTTCTTTCCTTTTTTTTCCTTGTGAGTATTACATAATTACTTTCACGTTTTAAGGTAAAATATTATTGTGAAGAGTGGGACATTCACTCCAGCCAATGATGCAGTGCTGGTCTACAAGGACCAATAGCCTAATCTGATATGGCAGCTCTCAGGAACCAGTATGTGAGCTCTGAGGATGCAGGAAAAGTAGACAGCAGGAAGGCATTTCCTCATGCACAGCTCTAGAAGCTGAAGTAAGATGTTGATGGGAAAGGACTTCCCCCCTCCCCTCCCCCTGGGTGGCGGGACTGGTCACAGGGGGGGCATGTGCCCCCCCTGACTAAGGTGGCACCAGTCGCCCATGCTTGGGAGACCTAACTGCTCCCATTTTATCTTGAGCATGAAATAAAAAATAAAAACATCTCAAAACAATGCTTTAGACAAGACTGATAATATGGCTGTCAAAAGGGAAAGCCAGTGCAACAAGGAAAGCAGAGGGAAGTTGTGAAGGTTCCTAACAAATGACAAGCTTTAGGCTACCTTTTATAGACAGCAACTGATACAGGGGTGGCCAACTGGTGGTACATGCCACAAATGGCACAGGTAGCCTCTGTACATGGCACACGGCAGACTCAAAAGTAGGCAGGTAACACAGCAGCAGATAGGGCAGGAAGAAGAAAACAAAGCAGCCAATTAATCAGGGAGCAGAAAGCATTGCAGCTGATCAGGGGATGGGAGGCAGTTGGGAAGGGTGTGGGGCTAATTTCTGGCACCCCAAAAAGACTGGTCTCCCCTGCTTTAGTACACCCTTCAAATCAACAACAGGTGGTGTAAATCTGTGTAGATCTACTGCAGCCTAATACCAGGAGCTGAGGATCTAGCCTGTTACATTTAGAATAGGAAACTGGGGAAAGGGTTTTTATTTCCAGCATATTCTTTACCTGTCGAATGCACATAATGGTTGGATACTTTATTTTGTAAATGTGACAATCAATGTCTTCCCCATGTTTTGTAGGGGATTAAAAGAGGGAGATGGAGCCACTAGCATCATTGTCAGGTTTCCCAACAAGTCAGTCAGAGACAGCAGGCTCTCTCTATTGAGATGGCACCGCTTTCATATTCATCCTCCACATGCAATATTGAAAAGGTTTGCAGGATTCTCAGCAAGTATCACATCACCTCACAGTCACAGGTTATAATTATAGCTGGTTATTTGTCATGGGAAAAAAAATTAGAGAAAATGATGGGAAAAATATGCAAAGCTCATCATTTCAGTGTTTAAGAACTGGGGAAGTTTTGGCATGAGAAGTTTTTCATTAACAGTAAAATTTATTTTTGTTAGAAAAATTTCTTTTGATAATTTTAAAAATTGCAAAACTGAATAACCGAGCATGCGAGTGAAAGAATGAGTCAAGTTCATGATGATTTTGCTCAGAAATCAGCAAAGAAAGGCGAACAATATTATGACCATTTGTGGATAATAATAAAATGGCCTAAAATTTCAACAAATGACCCTCAATTTGGTTTCCAATTCGGAGACCCTCCCTTTTTGGATTTCCAGCCTGAGATACACTGGAGAAGGCAGGTTTTCTGAGGCTGGTACTCCACATGAAAGCTGGTTGAGAAAAAGTAAGTATTTGAGATAAATAAAAATGAGGAAGGGAGATTTCCAACCAAAAAATTCAACTGGTTTCTGGGGAAAAGGACCCTTTACATCTAGCCCCTCCCCCATCAGATTTTAACAACTGAACACCAAAACTTTCAGCCAAAAGCTGGGGGGAAAAAAATGTAACTGAGTAATTTCAGTTTGGGGATCTTAAATTTTCTGATAGTAAAAGCAAACAAAAAAAATGGACTGTGCATTACACACACACACACTCACACACAAACCATTTCCTCAAAAATTCAATTTTCTGTCGAAGAATTATTCTGAACCTTTTGCCCAACCCCCTGCAAGTACTTGGAATAAACTTCCGAAAGAAATTAAATTTCTTGGACTTA
Organism: Alligator sinensis; assembly: GCF_000455745.1. Classification (NCBI taxonomy): domain Eukaryota; kingdom Metazoa; phylum Chordata; order Crocodylia; family Alligatoridae; genus Alligator; species Alligator sinensis. The sequence continues at coordinate 1,921,958 of NW_005841976.1, read as the reverse complement.
TTTTTATCAAAACAAAAAAAAAATGTCATTTTAATTTCATTTCAAATGGATTGATTCCAATTTGCTTTGGTCTTTTTAAACTAAAAGACAGCTTTTGTTTTAAGTGTTTTTACCTCTATTTTGGGGGAGAAAGTAAAAAATGAGAAAATGAGAGACAAGAAGGGATGGAGGGAACAACAGGAGAAACCAGCCAAACACAAAGCCTAAAAATCCAAACCTGATATTTTTTAACTTTTACATCTAAAACTAGATGGGGTATTTTTATTTCAAATTAAGAAAAATGAACATCTTTGTATTAATCTCAACTGATTAAAAACCCTAACGTTTCAGAGCAAAATATTTATGAAACATTATGATATATAAAAGCATTGATTGATTTTGCCAAGTCATCTTTGGTGGAAAAAATATTTTGATGAAAAAAATTCAGATCAGCTCTATTTAATAATTTCTAAAACTCATCTCTCTTTCAACAGGTCTCAGGAGGAATGACACAAAAATAAGGCAGCTCAAAATCTTTTTAGCAGGCAGAACATGATTGGCCAAGTCATGATGAATGCTTATGTTCAGTCAGTACGCAATTTAGAGGTGCCCCTCTTGTCAGAAGGAAGCTGTGAGGTTGGGTCTGATTTATCAGTGCATTGTTTGGAGTCGCATTACAATGAAGTTGGAACAATGCATCAGTGAATCAGGTGCAGTATTCCCAAGAGCAGTTGTCAGATCATAGATATATCTTGTAATGATCAGCACAATTGTAGATGCTGCCAGAAAAACTCCAAATCCACATTTAACCAGTTTCTAACAGCATTTGTTCCTTTCCAAAGAAGTCAAAACTGAAATGCTATTAATATCTCCACTACAGTGTTTTGATATATAGGGATGCAAAATGGTATACAAGAGCTAGGTATGGTTCACTCTGAATACATAGAAGCAACCAGAGTGAACCATACCTAGCTCTTGTATACCATTTTGCATCCCTATATATCAAAATACTGTAGTGGAGATATTAATAGCATTATTACAATTTTTAAAGATGAGGAAACTGAGGTACAGAGAGGGGAAGTCACTTCCTAAAGTTACTCAGCAGGCCACTGTGGAACTAGAAATCGGACACAAGTTTCAAGAGTTCCACTCCTGTCCTCTCCAGTGCTCTGAAGTAGAAAGGATAACAGTTAAAGACAAACCTTCACATTCAAGCTTCCTAAATTTTGAGTTATCATCAAGAGGGAAAAAAATATAAGGAGAGCACAGAGGGAGAGAACGTAACACACCAGCCTACAGAGGAAAGCACAGCACATTTGAGGGCATCATTGCTAGGCTCAAAAGTTTTACTGGGCAGACATGGTTTTAGCTATATGTTGGTTGCTCCAGTGAACAGAAAACAGTATAGTGAAGTAAGGATGGTCTTGTGTTTAAGGTTTGGGACTGGGATTCAGTTTCTAGCTCCACCACAACTTTTCTGTGCAACTTTGGGCAATTCCTGTTGTAGGTACAGATCCACAAAGGCATTTGGTAATTCACTGTGGTGTAGCACTGATTCTCATGGGAGTGAGACATTCAGAAAGGAAGTAGCTACTTGAATAACTGGGAATGAGGCAAGGATGTTTATATCTTTTACTGGACCAGCTTTATAGTTGAGAGAGCTGTTGGACAAGCTTTCAGGCATTAAGTGCCCTTCCTCAAGGCAATTAGCTAAGGATTTATTAGCTAAGTGGCTTCTTCCCCTTCTTATGCCTTTAGTCCTGAAAAGTGCCTGGTGGCTAACAGCGACCTGGGAAAAGGCATTTGATACCCAAAAGCTTGCTAAGCAGCTCTCCTAACTATAGTTGATCCAACAGGAGATATCATTCAAACTCTTTGCCTCTCATACATTTCCTGTATCATCATGGCTACAACAGAACACACTACTATATTTGTGAATATGGGTCTTCATTGTCCTGGGACTTTTCCTGGTCTTTTTTTTTAAGATATGAAGAGTGGAACCACACTACCCAAGGGGACATTGTGATGAAACATTAATTGGCAGTTAGATATCACATTGATGGGGGAGCTCTAAGTACCCAGAGAGAAACAGCAGAGTTAAATGAGGCATAGTGAATCTGCAATCTGCTGATAGATGAATAGATTGTAAAAGTTGTAATGAACATAAAATCCAGGAAGAACATCCCTCCTCCTTCAACTTGTATGAGTCTTATGGAGACGTGGGAGTTTCCTGAGCTACAGCTGAGGTCATAGAAAACTTCAGAGTTCACCTGGCAACACAAGAGCATCTGTAGCTTGGCTCAACCCTACAACTTCATTAGCTAATAATAGTAAATGAGAAGGCTTCCTAGCGCTAGTAGTTCAGGATTGAGAGGGTCAACACAGAGATGTAACTAGGAATTTTGGTGCCCTGGGCAGAGAGGGGAAGGGAAGGAGGTGCCAAGTGCTGGGCAGTATTACCTTTGCTGCTGCAGCCACTGCTGCTATGGTATGGGCTGCTGCTCCTGTAATATGGGCTCCCTAAGGGTTGCCATTCTGGTGCCCCTCTAAATGGAGGTCCAGAGCTAGTTTGGGTCTAAATTAGGGTCCACTCACCCACCCCTGGTTACACTGCTGGGTTAATAAGTGCCCCTTCCTCCCCAAAAGTCTCTTTTCAGAACTAAAGGTACAAGAAGGAGAAAAGCCATTTAAGACAGTGTTTCCCAAACAGTGTGAAGCGGCACAAAAGCGTGCCATCAGAAATGAACGGGTGTGCCACAGACGTTTGCCATGGCAATGAGCTACAATAGATATGAAGATGGGGAATGCCTTAACTGGTGTGCCACGGAAAATTTTTAATAATGTAAGTGTGCCTTGGGCTGGAAAAATTTGGGAAACACTGATCTAAGACACAGCAAACTCCAGGCCATAAGAAGCCATACTGTCCTGCCCTGAAGATGTCAGAGTGAAAGGAAGCCTGAAGTACAGAAGTCCTCACATGCCACAGAATAGTTCAAAATGGAAACCGTTCTCAAGTCGTTTTATAAATGGGAAAAAAATGAGGTGGAGAGGAGTGGCACGATTTGCCTGTAGTCTTTCAGCAACTTAATGGAACAGAGCCCTTCTCCTTGCAGAAGCTTCAACCCAAATACTCCCCACTCTAGCCTGGTCCAGCTGTATGCTCCCCTAGTTTCCCCAATCTCCAGCTATATCCTCTGGAAACCTAAAGGAATACTTCAGCCATCACTTCTCTCTTCTGAACCAGAAAACTGCTCTGACTCCTGCTTTTTCTCTCTCTGCAGTTTGCTGTGCTTTCAGACTGAATGCACAACTTGTGGGCTCTTTCTGGTTACCAAGGGAACTTGATGTCTGTGTTACTTGAGTCTATCACAATGGGTACTCCCTGCTTATTTATAGATGCTAACAAGAAACAAGCCTGTTTTTATATCAATGAAGGGCTTAACAGGAGACAACTTTGGGCATGTGGCTCACATCACTTGTATGCATTTATTTATCTGTTTTTAAATTCCTTCTGAGAGTGGAGGTCCCAGGCATAAAACAGCTGCTTAACTGCTCTGGCAATTTGACCTTCACATCAACTACACAAAATCTGGCCTGGCAACAAATAGCTCCAGAGAGTCCTCCATTGCAGTCTCTCTCTTTTATATCCAGGAGGGATGGCTTCCACTGTCTATGGCTTTAACACTTCTGGGTCATGCACTGAGTTGTGCATGGTTTACTGCTGTGCATTTTGGTTTGCCAACAAGGGATCTTTACATGTGGTTTTTCTGGCATTTGCTCCTAAAGGGAGAACTTTAGATTTTAGATTTTTAACTGCCTCTCACTATTTTTAACCATACTACAATAACAAGGTCCTTTCTTGGACAGTAATGACAATTATAATTCATACCTCGCTCATATACAACTTCCTACCCATAGATTTCAAAATGCTTTACTCAGGAAGAGCCAATAACATATCCTCATTTAGGTACTGTGTCCTGCACCTTGACAGTTAACCAACACATTTGTTTAAAATCCCCTGGTTTAAAAACCCAGTCCCCATGGTTCCTGATGGCACCAGTGGAAGCTGTAGGTTTTGACTACATCTGAAACTATGTCTGTGATGGTTTTAATCAGGGATGATCTTGCTTTGAACAGGAGGCTGGACTAGATGACCTTTAGAGATCCCTTCAACCCCGCTTTCTTATTATCCTCCATGCTTTCAGACATGTGGGATCAGAATGTAATGTTTATGTAGAATGAGCTTTGGATATTTTGCACACTTGACTCCAGCACATCTGGGGGGAAAAAAAAACCCAGGACTGATTTTTTGTTAAATACACGCACCCGTTCTTCCATAACAAAATCTAATGCCACTTGAACACTGTCTGCCAGGTAAAACAGCCACCCATAACAATTTAACATACTCACTCCATGGGGAAGTGGCTTTTGTGGTGTCTGTGAGATCCTGCTTCCTGCACAGTTCAGATAAGAACTAGGTAAACAGTTTCAGGTGAGACAAAACCTTGTGGGACACCTCTTTCTCTGTCCTCACAGTATTTTTGTTTTGGGGCTCAAGGAATTTTTACTGAACCTGAGCGGGTTAAGCCTGATTCCTGGCTGGCTGACCTAGGTTTGGGGTCCCTGGAAGCTCTGAATCCGCAGTCTGGAGAAATCTGCCTTATAGGTGGTCCCCAGAGCAGGGAATCCAATGTTGCAGGAGCCCCAGCCTTTGTCAGGAATATATTTGCAGCTCTAGGACAGACCTGCCACACACACACCCCAGGGCTGTCAGATCTAGTGCTTCTGGGTGACAGGTGCTGGAGCAGTCAGTTTCCAGCATCTCTACTACAGATCAAAGGTTGTAACTGGGAATGTTGATATGCTGGGCAAGGTGCTGGTGGTGGGGGGTAGAAGGGAAGAGTTGTAATGAGGGCAGAAGGGGGAAGGGAGGTGGGTTGCTGAGCAAGGTTACTGACAGTCTTACCAAAGACTCAAACAAACCTGGCTCCTGCTGCTGCTGCCACCACGGGCTGCTCTGCCACATGGGCTCCCTGCTCAGCAGAAGCTGTTCTTGCTGCCACCACTGCTCAGGCTACTCAGGGGCCACCATTGTGACACCCCCATACATCAGTGCCTGGTGGGCACTGGTGTCCTATTCATCCACCCTTTGTTATGTTACTGCTTACAGTTTCCATGTCCTTGCTGCAAAGCTGTAAGTCAGAGCATGCTGTTCAAGTCTGTGGCTTAGGGGAGAGGCAGGATGGGGGTACCCAGGAGCCAAAGATCCTGGCAGATCCCTCCCTCTCCTGCTGCTCAGTGAAAAATGGTTCTTATCAGTCTGACTGTTGAACGTGGCTGGAAAAGCTGAATCTCTCAGCACTTACAGGCCCCCAGAAACTCCTGTCATTTGGGAAGCCAGTGTTTCCAAAGGGAAACTTTATCAGAATTTCTCATTTTCAGGAATTCCCCACAAACCAAAAACCCTCTTTCTGGCCATCTTGAAATTGTGACTCCAGTTCCAGTCATAGGTACTTTCCTAGGGTAGTCTCTCAGATTCAGATTACTTAAGCACACATCTGCCGATATTATTTCATAGGGTCTTAACTGAGTTTAAATCCCCTTCCTAGTACATGTCCATATCCTCACATATATAATAGCAAGAGCAAAGTATAGATATGTAGGTGAGACCAGATCACAGCTAAAACAGGTGCCTGCTAAAGGCAGGAAGATGTTCAAGCAGGAAAAAAACAGTCTTGTCTTATGTACGAGGTGATTCTCTCTGAGAGATCCATATTTTTCATTCCGTATGGGGGAGAAAAATATAAAGGTGGCACTATCTGTGGGGTTCTATGTAGGAAACATCACTTCCTACAGACAGTAATACCTCAGAATAAAATCTTTCTGAGCTGTACAGTTGTGGGTGGGGAGAAGCTGAATAATAGGCAGAACAGGTAGTGCAATGTCTAGAATTAAGCTTGCTCTGCATTTTCCAGGGTGAAACCATGTTTTTTGTGGCTTTTAATTTGAACAACATTTTAGCTTAAGCCTATATTTTTCATTCTGAATGTCTGTCTCAAGTTGAATATTAAAAACAAATCCTCTGAAACAATGTAGCTGTTTCTAAAGGGGAGATATGTTAAGGGTTTTTTTTTCTATATTATACTTCTGTTTGCAAACATTTTACTGAAAAGTTTCAGTTTTTTCAAGAAATTTAGAAATTTAGCCAGAAAGGGCAGGATCAGCCTGGAAACAAGGATATGCCTTTTGCCTTTACCCCCAAAAGACAACATTATCCAAATCTGCCTGTTTTTTAAGCCTCTGAAATATTTTATTTCATACCTTATCTTACACCAGGTGAGATTTCTTTGAGTTCAGAAGACACAGTTCCAAGGAGACTTTCTGCACTGATCATATTCCACCCTGTAACTTCCCATGCCTTTCACCTGTGCGTCAAGTTCATGTGTATTTCTCTAGCTTCACCATCGCTTTAAGGGAAGAACAAGCTTGTTAATAGACTGGACCTCAGTCGTTATCC
>NW_005841976.1:1803550-1915452 GCF_000455745.1 Alligator sinensis | reverse complement strand
CCTCCCCTGCCACGTCTTTGCTAGAAAATTAATTTTGATTGGCAGGAAGATGATTTATCATGTCCATTCTGGTACCTTCCTTTGGTCGTTCCGTTTGTCCTTCCTGCTTGGGGCTCCACCTCCCCTACACCCCACCTAACACCAACTGAAGACATTGTTACTTGAGCCACCTGGATTATTATGACGTACTCTTTTGATGTCTTGCACCTTTAGATTTACTGCAGCAGAACCAAGACGTTTATTCTTTTGATCATGGCCACACCTTGACTTACTTACATGTCTTGTGGGTCAACAAATGTCATGTTCCCTGGAGTCCAGCCCTCTACTGGCATCTTATACTTGCTGTGGCTTGGTTGTCTTCTGGTACCTGCTCTCCCTAATTGTGTGGCGATCCAGTCTGTGCTGTGGATCTCTTGTCCCCCACAATGCCTCCTCTGGTAAATTATGGAGCCATCTCTGGCTTAGTCTTTTCAATGAAACCCCTTCCTGAGGTAGCCACCATGTCTCTGTCGTGGGACCACTTTCAATATCTGGCCCCTGCCAGGCTTTTTATCCTGGCTGCAGTGTTCTGGCCCATGAGTCAGCCCCAGCACGCTGTTATGAAGCGTGACCACACTGACGCAGGAGCTGATCCCGGCTCCTTCTGACTCAGCAGGTTTTTTTTCTTTTCCTTCCTCACTGTGGTGGGCAGGAGCTCTGCGGTCTCATTTTCACACTGTTCCACTTCTGGCATGGCATCCCACCAGCTTCTCTCCTTGTCTGATGGAGGTACATCTTTCCCACACACCCTCTGCATGATTTGTAATAGTGCCTTTAAATGTATGATCAGACTCCTTGGATATGCGACATATGTTTATGTAAAGGTAGATAGATTCGTTCACTAAAAAGATAAGTCTTTCCTCTTAGCTATGGAGAAAGGGGTCAGTCCTAACTTAATGTTTAATAGGGATGTGCGAAACAGGCCCTATTCAATTCAGATTCTGCCTGAGTCAGAGTCTACCCTATTCAATTTGGCTGAATCCAAAGATTCGATGCTGATTCAGAGAATCAGCGATTCAGCCATTGAAACAGCTTTAAATGTTTTTTCCACATACCTGGAGGTACCAGGCACGGCTCATGAATGCTGCAATGTTGGAGCAGATGAAGCATCCTACAGGAGTGTAGGGACAACCCCCGCATGCTCAGTGGCGAACCCCAAAGTGGACTGGAAGTAGTTCTGGTCCACTTCCAGGTCCACCAGGGACATAGCTGGGGGCTCTCCACCATGCCACTCTGGCTCAGTGATCAGCCATGGCAGGGCCCTGGGTGCCCCCCCAGACCCAGGAGGCAACAGTCACTGAGCCAGAGGGGTGAGGGGGGGCCCCCCAAGCATGCTCAACAATGGACCCAGAAGTGGACTGGAAGCACTTCTGGTCCACTTCCGGGTCTGCTGCTGAGCACACTGAGGACCCCCCTCCCCCTCCCCCATGCTCCTGTGGGACACTCTATCTGCCCCACCATCACAGCATTCCCAAACCCCCCTGGTACCTTGAGGTATGTAGAAAAAACATTTAAAGCTATGTCTATGACCAAATCGCTGAACCTTTCTAAATCTCTCCGAACCAATTTGGAGGGTTCTGATTCAATTCAGAGACATTAAAGTGTCTCCTGATTTGATTCAGATTTGAAGATTCGGCTACCGAACTGGGCTGAATTTCTGCTGACTCAAATCAGTGGCTGAAGCTTTGCACAGACCTAATGTTTACTGTTATAATTCCATGGAAATCGATGAAGCTATGACAATTAGCACAAGATTGATGTGGGCATTTTTTAAGGATAGATGAGATCATGAGATCATCTGATCTGATCTCTTGTGTACCAGAGGTCATTCCATTTTATCCAGCTATCTCTGCATTGAGCCCAGCAATTTGTGGTTAAGTGAAGCAGATGTGACAATCGTAGAATCACAGAAAAATGGGGTGGAAAGGACCTCAAAAGTTTATTCAAATCCACCCCCCTGCGCAAGGCAGGATCATCCCTGTATAAAGCATTCCCGATTTGCCTAACATGCCCTTAAAAATGGAGCTTGAGTTTCCACAGCCACTTCAAGTGATCAGCTGTCTAACCTTACAGAGAGAAAATTCTTCTTAATGTCCAACCTAAATTTCCCTTGTTGCAAGTATGATACTTGTTCTCTGTCCTGTCACCTGTGGACAGAGCTAATAGTCTATCACCATCCACTTTATAAGCACCCTCCAGATATTTGAAGACTGTTATCATATCCTCTGTAAGTCTTCTATTGTCCAGACTATATCGTCTTAGGTCTTTCAGGCATTCTTCATAAGTGCTGTTTCCCAGACCTCTAATCATTTTTGTTGCTTTTTGCTAAACTATACAATTTATCCACTTCTTTCTTGATCCATTGTGCCCCAAACTCAAGACAGTTCAGTACTGAGTACACTCAGTACTCTGAGTGAGGCTACACTAGTGCCAAATGGAGTGGAAGATCTTATAGAAAGACACTTGATTTGGATCAGAAGACCTCAAGATATAGAGAGTCTACCACTTCCCTTGGAGTTTTCTTGGCCTTGACAGGTTTCTTTTTTAGAGACATAACTAGCCAGTTCTTCATACTCGGTGGTGGCAGTGAACTGTGTGGTAGAAACATGCAGTAGTTTGCTGCTGTGGGGGAGTTGTCACCTCATTTTTTTTTGCTACCACCATACATGTTGAATAACCATTTAAACACCAATTTTCAATAACAAAAAGGAGTTAACATTTACCCTCATAGAAGCAAACCTCCAGCTGCTGCTCTTTTGTACCATGCACCACCAACACCTAGGGCACTGTGCATCACCACTACTCTGCCCTCTCTGCTGCCAGGCATGGAGCCACTGGAGGGAAGTAGCGGGAATGCCAGGCAGGGAGAGGGGCATCTATGCATCCATCCCTAGATCCATGCCAGCATCCCCTTCAGCAGCACCCAGTACTCGTGCCCTGCTTATCCACCCATTATTATGGTACTGTTCTCTTTTCAGCGAGTCTAATAGTTAAGTGGCCAGGGGGCTAAGGTGATATAATTCCTGCTTTGCTGGTTATTCATGGAGACTTTGAGCCAGTTTGCTGATCTTTCTCTCTCGCTCTTTCTACCTCCATTTCTTCATCTGTAAAACTGGGTGCTTCTATTTACTTACTCGACACCTAAAGCTTTGCTGTGAGTTTTAATAGACCTGGAACTCCACACCCAACACCCCCAAGCATTAAATCTTCAAGGGACTAATACACAAAAGAAACTTTAGTACTCGATCGCTCTACCAATGTGATGGAAAATGAGCTACTTTTTAAAAAATGTGTTAAAAATTAACACAGACGCTTAACTCTTTTGTGTCGATATGACATAGAAATTGTGTGCTCTAATTACTGTGGAATTATGTAGCCACAGAGTCACTATTTGCTGTTAGGAGTGAAGGTGACTTAAAATGCAAGTGTTTGTGGTACTGAATTTTCATCACAATCCCAACAGTGTACAGAATACAAGAGTACTCCATTTTACTTCCAGATTCAAAGCAAGAAGTAGGTTCTGGCCTAAGGTCTGTATTCTGAGCCTTGTTAAGAGCAGAGTCCATACTGAACTTTGATATTCAAAGATAGCAAGTGGAAAAGAATTTACTCATCTTCCCAGGTTTCCCCTTTCCCAGGCATTATTTTTCCTCATGTAGCTTGATCATAGATTCATAGACTGTAAGGCTGGAAGGGACCTCAGAAGATCATTGGGTCCAGCCCCCTGCACCAGGCACAAAAGATGACAGGTGGGGTCAGGTGACCCCAACAAGATGACTGTCCAGTCTCCTCTTGAAGATTTCCAGGGTAGGTGATTGCACCATCTCTGGAGGGAGCTTATTCCACAGTCTGGACACACCGACTGTGAGGAACATTTTCCTAATGTTGAGCCTGAAACAGTTTTCCAGGAGTTTGTGGCAATTACTCCTGGTTTTCCCCAAGGGTGCCCTGGTGAACAGTTACTCAACAAACCCCTGATGTACTCACCTGACATAGTGGTAACCTGCTACCAGGTCCCCTCTCAGGCTTCTCTTTTTCAGACAGAAGAGTCCCAGGTCCCTCAGCCTTTCCTGATATGGCTTGCCATGCAAGCCTCTAAACATATGGGTAGCCCTTCTCTGGACTCCCTCAAGTTTTACCATGTCCTTGTTAAAGTGTGGTGCCCAGAACTGGATGCAGTACTCCAGTTGGGGACTCACCAGTTTTGAGTCGACTGGAAGAATCATCTCCTTGCTCTTGTTAGATATGCATCGACTGATTCATGGCAGAGTATTATTTGCCCTGCTGGCAACACAGTTACAATGCCACCTCATATTCATGCTGTGGTCTATTATTACCCCCAGGTCTGTTTTATTTGTAGTGCTGGTCAGGTTGGCATTGCGAAGCCTGAAGTTGTGCAAGGGATTGTTCTTCCCCAGGTGGAGCACTTGATATTTCTTGACATTGAACTTCATCTGACTCTGATTCGCCCAACTTGCTAGCTTGTCTACATCCACCTGTATCTGTAGCCTATCTTCAAACGTGACCATGCTTCCCCATAACTTGGTGTCATCTACGAACTTGGCCAGTGAGCTCTTCACCCCCTCATCCAAATCACTAATAAAGATGTTGAAAAGTACAGGACCAAGCTCCTACCCCTGAGGGACACCACTGCCCACTTCTCGCCAGGACAACATAGGACCGTTCATTAGGACTCTCTGGGTCCTACTGCATAGCTAACTTCATACCCACCTAACTGTTTCACAGTTAATCCCACTATCTTCCAATTTTCTCATGAGAACATCGTGGAACATCAGATCAAAGGCTTTTTGGAAGTCAAGGTATATAATTTCCACCACTTCTCTCTTATTCAGGTGGCAAGTTACCTGATTGTAAATGGAGATAAGGTTGGTAAGACGAGACCTGCCCATGATGAAGCCATGCTGGCTGTCATTCAGAATTCTGTCTTCTGCAAGCCTATCGCACATAGACTCCTTAATGAATTTTTCCAGGATTTTCTCTGGGATAGAAGTTAGGCTAATTGGCCTATAGTTACCCAGGTCCTCTCTCTTCCCCTTCTTGAAGATGGGCACAACATTGGCCTTCTTCCAGTCCTCAAGGACCTCTCCGGAGCCCCATGAATTTTGAAACAGTTTCACCAGGGGCTCCACAGTGACATCAGCCAGCTCCTTCAGCACCCTTGGATGGAGTTCATCCAGTCCTGCTGACCTATATATGTCTAATTTCTTTAACTGATCACACACCATTTCTACGGCTACAGCAGGAAGGCAGTCATTTCTGCCCTGCTCATTCTGTACCCTATCCAGCACGACTTTCCCCGTGGCCCGGTGAAATACCAAGACAAAGTAGTCACTCAGGAGTTCAGTTTTCTCCTGAGTGTCGGTAACCAGCTGTCGTGAGTTGTTAAGGAGTGGCCCCACACTCCTATTTGCTTTTCTCTTGTTCCCTATCTACCTAAAGAAGGACTTTTTGTTGTCTGTGATTCCCGTTGCTAATCTAAGTTCAGTCACTGCCTTAGCCTTTCTAATTTGTTCCCTACAAGTGCGGGCCATTGTTGTATAGTCCTGCTTGGGACCTGTCCCCAGCTTCCATTGATTGATTGTTCCTCTTTCTTTTTTCTAAGGAGGACTGTGATATCCCTGTTTAGCCAAGAGGGTGTCTAAGCCCTTTTGCTACCCTTTCTACACGTGGGAATTGACTTCCTTTGTGCTTCAAGGATTGTGTCCTTAAGGAGTGATCACTCTTCATTTTTTTCTTCTCTATTTTGTTTTCTATTTCTCAGTCTTTTCCCCTCAAACTAATTTTCAGCACAATTTCAGAATGTACAATAAAATGTTTAAAGACAATTCACTGAATTTTGAGGACATAATAAGTAATGCTGATTTTTGAGGGCACAGACCTTTTGGCACAAACTCGTAGTCATATAAGCACTTCAGGGATAATTTTATGAAACAGTTTGAGATTTTTCAAGTGCTCTGTATTATAATGGTTTCTAGAAGACAAAACACACACACCTGGGTAAACAAAGTACATAAAATTGCAAGGGCTAAAGAGAAATGCAGAAACTGAAGTTAGATCAAACATGTAAGTACAGTGACTAACATTCAAGTCAACTGAATTCATTCAAGGCTTCCCCACTGGAAAGGTGATATTGAGGACCACTGAGTGCACTAAGGATGTTTCCAGTGCAGCCCCATTACAGGAACACCTGTCTGAATTCACTCTGCTGATTCATTGTAATCATTCATAAGGATCAAGAGCCCTCAGAAATATCTCCTTCCTTGCCTGTAGTGAGGTGGTGTTGGTGGTAAAGTGGCTTCAATATGAAATATGAACAATTGCTTGTTCAAATCTTCTTCAAGGGCTTTTATTTTATTTAATTCTTTTTACACAGCTTACCAGGAACACCTGGACTACTCCACTTGTGTCTCATATATAATTTATTTTTGTGTCAATTTTATACACCCTTGAAATAGGACAATAGCTGCTACTGATATAATTATAGGTTTGGGTTCCAAGGAAATCTGTATGTCTGTGACACACTTCAAGAGTGTCATATCACATTAGAACTAAATCTGCTTCCTACAGAAAGTTCTCCAAATTCACATGGTATTAAGCTTGCAGTAAGGATTTCTGAGTCACCATTTATCAGCACTACTGTCTTTTTTCAGCCAATAATGCTGTAAATTCCTGCTTGCAAACAGAATGTGAATTGATTTGGAGAAGTGTTTAAGCTTACAAACACACTAGTGTTACATCAAGCCTGGGATAAAGAAATTTTTTATGTACCATAATGAAAAGAACTCCTCAAAAGTTCTCTCTAATGTTTTCAAATTATGTCCTCTGGCTTCAGGTAGGGATCATTTTTTTTTGCACAGGGGGTATCAAAAAGTGCCACCTAATAGCTATGCTATACGTACAAATTAAAGCTGGATTGCAACCAACTATAAAGTTAATACACATTTTCCAGCTCTAACTTTATAGCTGGGTGGACCTTTTTATGGTGTAATAGTTAATTTGCATCTGTAGCCAGTCTAATAAACTGTGCAGTTAACCCAGTAATCACATGATATATGTAACATGTAGAGGGGACCTAAGTGATATAAGTGCTTCCATCATACTAAGTTGAACCAGAACCAAAAGTATCCTTCTCCCCCATAGAGTAAAAATCCTCCCCTTGTGGCTGAGTACGGCTTAATAGCCCAGATCTGATCCTCCATTACATCAGGGGGAATCAAGGAAGTGACTGAAATTCTGATTCCACTAAAGTCAATAGCAGAAGCCACATCACAGTAGTGACATTGCAAGAAAGGAAAGTGGGATCTTAATAGGTTTCTATTATGCTCTGCTTAGTTTATTACACTGTGGCATCTGGCACCGTGGTATCCAAGTATGGATAGAGGAATTCTAGACCTTCTCCTCATACCAGTGAACTGCAAACAAAATCCTTTGGGTACCCTTCAAGGCAGTGAGTGGTTTCACTACTAGCACCTAGTGCTCTCTGGAAATTAAGAAGTCAGAACTGCATGCAGGACTCTGAAAATACAGGATTTGTAGACTTCAGCTTCTATCACGGACTTTGTTTTCTTTGGCCCTACCAAACTCAGTAGTTCCAGGCTGTACTTAGATGGGCAATCACCTGGAAGAGGAAGGAGCTAAGGGCCAGAACTGCTACTTAATGCACTTCACAGTCATCACTAAATCAGTGATGCAGCCTGGTGCCAGAAGCCCCCTTTAACACGAGATGAGAAGAGACCTAAAACCCTCATTGCTTATGACCACGGATCCTGGTTTTCTCTGATTAAAAAAAAAAAAAAATTGCAAATTCTCTGATTTAAAAACCCCACAAATTATGTGATAAAAAACCCCAAATTTGCAATTAAATTGAAATGCCACTATATACATAGGTGTTAACTAAGCACAATATTTTATTGGTATAGTTACACTTTTAAAGCAATTTGGAAACCTACCAGCTCCTCAATCACTATAATGAAATAAATTCTAAGTACCTATAAATCTTCGTCTTTGATTTGAGGTTTACTATGAAAAAATATGAGCACCCCTTGCCCCTTTAACTCACAGAACATAGGTACAGGCCCCTCACTCCCAAGCCACTGCCCCCTGGCCCTGCTGGTTCCCCTCACTCTCCCTTCACCCCCCACTACAACCCCCCAACCCTGCTGGTACCCCTCATTCCCCCCCTGGCCCTGCTGGTGTACCTCACTCCCCACCCACAGGCCCCCCAGCTCTGCTGATGTACCCACAGCCTCCTTTCCCCCAGCCCTTCCAGAGGGGGCCTCCAGCTGCCAGGGCTATGGGGCTTGGGACCCGGGTCCACAGCCAGCGACCAATCCCTGGCTGCTACCCAGGGGAGGCAGTGGCTGCTGCAGTGTACCAGAGCATGGAGCCTGGCTACCCATCTCCCATAAGCACCACAGCTGGAGCAGAGCCTGTGTGTGTGGTGGGGTGGGGGGGGGGGGGGGGGGGGGGGGTGTGCAGCTAGCTTCTGCAGGCTTGGGCAGGGAGGGGCCAGCTCCTCTCTGATGTGCACACTCTCAGGGCTCCCGGGGGGGCCCTGTGCCCCCCAGATCTACATGTAGGGTGGGGGTGGGAGCAGGAGCAGGCTGCCTGCTGTGGGCTCAGGCTTCCGGACCTCCTACCCCTCCCCCGGGAGCTCAGTGGCCTGGCAGAATGGGGCCAGACAGGGAAGCTCCTTCCATACTGGGTCACACCTGCTGGGCTGCAGAGAGCCTAGGGGAGGGCAGCAGGGCAGGGAGCCTGAGCCTGCCTCAGGCAGCCCACACCTGCATGTGCCCTCATCCTGTGCACAGCTCTGGGTGGCACAGTTCCTCCCTGCCCCCCTAGAAGTGTACAGAGCAGTGGAGAGCCAGCCCTTCCCACCACCTATCCCCTGGATGAGCCACTCATGGCCCTGTCCTGTTTCATGCTGGGGCCCTGCGGTTGCATGTTCCAGCCTTGGACCCCACGCACAGCCCCGCTGAGCAGCAGTTTCAGCTTTGCCCAACTCCCTCCTTCCCTATGAAGGCTCAATTCCTCCCCCCCAACCAGACTTACCTGCAGAAGCAGCTCTCCAGGCTGCCTAGCAGCCATTTGCATATACATGCACACAGTGCCCCTTGCCTGACTGCCCTCCTCCCACTCTCCCCAGCACCTTGCAGGCTGGAACTCTGCCAGCCTTCAGAGAGTTCTTTGCAAAAATGCAATATCTGCATGTTTCTCCATTAAAATGAGAAATCCATGGTTTTTTCCATGGGAAACAGAAAACCTGGATCCCTTTTTATGATGCATAAAAAAATATATATATATATCACACATTCTTTTCACAAGAAGAGTAAGGATGTTGGCAACAAGGCTCTGCTTTGGTTCCAACTTCATAAGTTCTTGTGGCCCAACTAGATTTCTTCTGTACATCAGCCGACTAGGATGTGCACTGCATATTATTCCTGTGCATCCGTTAAAGGCTGCTACATGTTGGACCACAGGATTGGAAGGTACCACTTGTAAGCCAACAGTGTGCCTTTGTTGCCAAGAAGGCTAATGGCATCCTGGGCTGCGTTTGTAGGAGTATTGCCAGCAGATTAAGGGAAGTAATTATTGCCATCTATTCAGCACTGGTGAGACCACATCTGGAGTACTGTGTCCAGTTTTGCTCACCCCCGCTCCCAAGAAACAGCATGGACAAATTGGAGGGAGTCCAGCGGAGGACAACAAAAATGGTTAGAGGCTAGGGGACATGACTTATGAGGAGAGGCTGAGGGAACTGGGCTTATTTAATCTGTAGAAGAGAAGACTGAGGGGGGATTTGATAGCCTTTGACTACCTGATGCAGGGCTCCAAAGTGAATAGAATTAGACTTTTCTCAGTGGTGGCAGATGACAGAACAAGGAGCAATGGTCTCAAGTTGCCACATGGGAAGTTTAGGTTAGATATTAGGAAAAAAAAACCTCTTTCACTAGGAGGCTAGTAAAACACTGGAACAGGTTACCCAGAGAGGCTGTGGAATCTCCATCCTTGGAGGTTTTTCAGACCCAGGTAGACAAAGCCTTAGTGGGGATGATCTAGTCGGAAATGGTCCTGCTTTAAGCAGGGGGATAGACTAGGTGACCTCCTGAGACCCCTTCCAACCCTAATTTTCTATGATTTCTGCCTTCCTGTCCTGCTACCTGGAACGGCAGGCAACTAAGTTACCAATCTTGAGTCCAAAAGTGCCAACAGGAACATCCATGACAGCCCTCCCTCTCCCTCCAACATGCATCCTGAAAGCTTTCCCCTCGTATCTCTGTAACAGATTTAGGAGCTGTAGTACAGAGAACCAAAGGCCTCAGAATAGCCTCAATGTACTGTAGGGAGTGAACAAGAGATACGAAGAGTAGGACTTATGCCTTGGTCCTTTGCAATGGTAGGAAATTTGTAACCTAAAACATGCCCAGATGATCTTAGTAGTGGTTTGTGTCTTCCTTTGTAGGATAGGGCAACACATCTATTCTGTACCACATCAATTCTGGAATGAAGAGACTCACATACATGGTACATTGAAACGGCCTTCATGGACTTCAGCTAGGATCAATAATTCCCCAATAGGAGCATCACCAGCAACGGATATGGTTGCTGTACTAAGTGATGTAGATCTAGTATGTTTCAGAGTGAGGAGCCCTATACACAGCATGTAAAGACCCTCTCTCATGCAGTAAAATTAAGGACACTAGGGAACAGAAAACCCGCCAAATCCAATAAGGCACATTTCTGCCTAATGCTCCATCCACTGGGGAAAGCTGCGGAGTTCAGGAGAGACAGGATTCATGGGCAAACTCTGCTCCAGTTCCTGTGGACATTGGGGTCTCTAGCATGGAAGACTTGATCCTTCCCATCGTTCTGTAGGCCTTTTTCCCTCCACATGCATCCTTCAGGAAAAATGCTTTCTACCCATACTATGTGTTAATTAGAAGTGTTATCTTCAGCATGGATTTGTGCTCAGGTATCTTCTGGGTCTTACAGAAAGTTTGACACCCACCTGCAACCTCTCCTTCTTCATACTACTAGAAATATGCTTGACTGAATAGACTAGAAAGAGCAGGGTATTGAGGAAGTGGGGCACATAGCATGATGGGGAATGAACACTTTGTACTCAAATTTCTAGGTCATGGAAAAGAGCATATTTGATAACGTTTATTCAGCATTTCTGGATCTCTGCATGAAAGACACTCTTCCTAAAATGTGACTCACAATCATTACCATCCACAGTTCTCCAAAATGATGTGAAATAAAAAAAAATAGCCTCTCCAGCCATCCAAAAATGTGTTCATTTAATATTTAAGCTTTCAAAGTGATTATACAATTGGACAGGGTTGTTCTTTGGCTCCTGGCTCTAGCATCCTGATATAGTGCCATATCCTTTGAAAAAGCGAATCAGATATTCTGATATATAAACCCCAGGCACATCTGACTTTGAATAATATATCAAGCATCTCCGAATAAAATCTCATAATAATTTAATCAACATCCTTGGAGCCTTCATTGTGGAAATCTGCCAAGAGAGACAGGGACAAGGTGGACGCCTCGATATGCCTCTGTGGCCTATGATGTTAAAGCTATGCTGATGTAATGCATTGCTAGTGGGCTTCCCATCTCTGCTAAGGCTGATGACAGCTTAACGAAGAGCAGTGTGAGAAGCAACTGCATGTCCTAGTTAGCAGATCGCTGGATCAAGAATCAGGAAACCTAAGTTTTATTCCCAGCTCAGCTACTGGCCTGCAGAGTACTATTGGGCAATTCATCATGCCTCCATTTCCCATTCTACTCTGTCTATGTATATTGTAAACTGTTTTGAGCAGGGGCTGCCTCTCCCCGTGTTAAAGCATGGAGCATGGGATCTATGGTGTTACTATGATAAAGAACAACATCTAAATATCAAGCGAGCTCCTACTCAGAAAAATGACCATATAAAATGATATTCTCTTTCTCCAGTCTTCGCTATACATTAAATGTATTTGCTAGGTTTAGCACAGCTGCCAAGTCCATCAGCGCTGAGGAACCCAGGTAAATGTCGGCAGGATTCTTTTCTGATGCATTGCAGTTGCCTGGAGGCAAGGAAGAACTCCTTTTAGTGCAAGATGTTCCATGACCTGCAGTCCATGACAGAGCTTTATGAATGACTGAATTTGGGGTTCATTGGCAATTCCCCCAAAAAATCAAAATTATTTCAGGTCAACCCGAGGGAAAGTTTTCAGGAGCTCTCAGCAAGCCATAGTAGCAACAGCAATAGTTTGATCCTAAATTACATGTTTTGTTTCCTTTTCAAACATTTTTAATTTCAATTTTTAAATAAAACTGAAGGAAACTGGAATCATAATTTCAAAGTAAAACCTCAAAATGGCCTGCTTAAAAATATATATTTTTTAAATTATTTAATTTAACCTTTTTTGCTACCTTAAAAATCAGACAAAACTGTGACATGCTGTGGTGTTGCCAAATACACATTTTTCATGGGAAAAATAGTTTTGCCCCATAAAATTCATACAACTCTATTCTGCAGAACTCAGATCATAAAACTCTACTGTTCCATTCAGGTTTTAGAATCAAAAACATTTTAACACAAACTTTAACTGATACATGCATATGTAGCACCACTCTCATCAATTTTTGGCTTCAGTTTAAGCAGGCAACATAGCTTTGGTTTTTCCTCTACCTATACAACATCACCAGACACACGCTGTCCTCCCCAAACAATACTCATGTTCTGATTGTGTACTTAGGAGGAAAAATATTGGCTACTGACCCAGATCTGCTTACCTGGCAATATTTGGAGACAAACTCAACCTACGAAAACTGAGCCTGGCAAGCAGCAAGACAGCCAAGACAGTAAAATATGCATCCTTTGGGAGACAATTATCTTCAAAGGGACCATCTAACAATGGCCATCAGCATATCATTCCATGGTCAATTCCCATCTGAAATATCAAGGACAGGATTTTTTTTTATATAACTCACTCATATTAGCTTGTTTTTATTTATTTATTAATTCAGCAGGCTACAGGTGGCTTTTTAGGAGAAGGAAGCACTATACAGTTTGTGACAGAAAGGATGAAAACCCCCTTGGTCCCTCAAGCAATGTCTCAGTTGTAACAATTTTTCAAATGCCAGCACTGTTGAGGGATGTCCCTTTCATTTTCACTTAAATAAATCCATCCAGCGGTGACATGAAAAGAGCAAACAACAGTTGATGCAGAGCAAATGCATTAGACAAACTCTCTCCCGCACCTACACGTATAAGTACCTTTGGAGACCAGAGGGATTATTCCACAGATGGTAAATTGTCTGACATGTATGCAAGCTGACAAGGGTTTTCAACCTTCAATTATTATACAGAATCATTTTCTATTTAACGCAGGATTTCTGCCCCTGAACTTCACTTTATATTATTATTTGTTGGAGGGCTACTGTCAGCTTCAGGGCAAGAGTACTTCCAAGACTGCAAAGTGCCATTTATAACTGCCTGCATAAAGATTAGGAGATAAAATTAGAATCTAGGGTGACTTAACTTGTTCAGGTAAAGCTGCTAATCAGCCCCAAGACACATACTCCTGGACAAACTGGACGACAGAAAGCATTAACGAGCTTCTCTTCAATCTTAATACTTTGCAATTCTGCTGCAGTCAGTACTGTAAACACCAAGTACACAGATGGCAGAGCATTGGTGTCAGCTGTAAGTACTGCCTCCAAGCTATTTGAAACATTCATCCATGCATTCCTTCTCCATCTCGCCTGGTATAACTCCATAGGTATCTCACTGGTGTTGGGACTCCTGGGGTAAACTGAACCCACTGCAGAAACTTGAACTAAGGTCTCTTATGACTTTGGTTGTCAGTAATGAGTGGTGGTCTATTGTGGGGAGATTTGGGGGTGGGGGAGAGGGGGTACCCTTTTTCCCTAGAAAGGAAAATAAAACTTATTCTGTTTATTGTCACCCTGCCTAGCCTGACACCTTGACTCAGTCATTTGGTCCCTTTTTTCTTTCTACTTGAAGTAGCCACTCTGGCCGACCATATTTTGGAGCTTTACAAAACAAATGGTACTGGCAGCTTCACACAGTGTGTTTGGTTAACAGATAGATTTTATGGTGCTACATAAAACTGATAACGGGTCATAATCTTAGTCAGCACACAAAGTGTATATAACTTCAGCCAAACATTTATGAACACAATCAAAATTAGCCGGAAGAAAGCAGTCTATTTTCTACTTGCCAGTAAATCTCCTCTTTGAACAAGAAATAAATCGCAGCAGTAATGGCACCATATTTATGCCATTTCCATTTAATTCCTCTTCTTCACAAAGGAATATTTTGGTTGTTAAACATAAAATAACATGCTCACAGCAGGTGTTGCTAAATATATAAGTGTGCCCAAACAGCCAAGCTGCCTCTATAGACAGAGAACTGTGCCTCAGCACAAAATGGCAGAATAAAGCTCCACTAGGAACTACATAACAACCAACTGGCGAATAACAACAATAGAAGAGACTAATGCTCATGAAAATGCACTGTCTCACCATCAGCTGTGTGTCATTCTGAGACAATCAAATGGACTGTAAGGGCAATTTCCATCCAAGCTTGCTATAATGGCAGGTTTGCTATTTGAACAACATATCTTATATCAGTTACCATAATCTATTTATTTATAATTGGGGTTATGTTCCATTATTTATAGACCTTGATTAGATTGCACTCATTCTTTTGTCAGCCGATGAACCAGAAACAAGAAGTGCAAAACACAATGGCCTCTGCACAAATGCCTGGAAATGAATGGTATAACCACTAGGCCTGCATGAAGCAGCTAGCATTTGCATCCGATTCAGCTGATTTGGGGGACACTGATTTGATTTAGTGATTCAAATCACTGTCCCAATTCCATTCGGCCTAATATGATTCAGAGATTCAGCTGCTACCGAATCTCCAAATCAGGCAGGCCAGGCCCGTCCCCACCCACTCTCCCAGCCCGGCAATGGCTGCCCCGCCAGCCCCAGCTCTCCGTTTTTGTTTTAAAAAAAAAATAAAAATAAAAAAAAAAGCTCCGACACAGTGGGTGCTGCCAGGCAGGGGGCGATCCCCACTGCCCCACACTATATGGGGGGCTCTGCACAAGCCCCCCAACCCCCTCCTCACTTCCCCAGCCCTTCCAGGTGCCCCATCCAGGCCAGCTCCAGCCCTTTAAGAAAAAAACAAAAAAAACCCATAGTCACCACTCATGCCAGTGGGGGGTGATCCCCGCTGCCCCATACCATGGGGGAGGCTCTTCCACAAAGCCACTGCAGGAGCAGTGAGTCCCGGGGCTTTTCTTGGTTTTTTTCTTTTCTTAAAGAGCCAGAGCAGGCTCAGGTGGGGCACCCACAGGGGGCTCATACAGAGGCCCCCATGCAGTGTGGGACAGTGGGGAGCAGCAATGATTGTTCTCCACCTGGCAGTACCTGCTGAGCACCAGGACTTTTTTTTAAAAGGCTGGGAGCTGGGGCAGGTGGGGACAGCCATGGAGGGGCTAGGGGAGCAGGAGAGGGGGTTGGGGGGCTGGCAGGGATCCCCCCATGTTCCCCTGCCCCAAGTACTTACCACCTCGGAGTCAGCTGCAACCGGAGGGGACTGCCCAAATCATCAAAGCTCTCCAGATCTTTTCCGAAGATTTGGAGAGTTTTGAATCAATTTGGACCTTTAAATTGGTCCCCTGAATCAATTTGGATTCGGAGATTCAGCCACTGAATTAGGTCAAATCTCCTCCAAATCAAATCACCACCCGAAGCTTTACACAGCCCTAATAACCAGGTCTAATTATGAGTTGATTTTACACCTGGTTAAGGGACCAGAGACAAGATTAACATTGCTGAAATCCTAGTTTTCACCACCATAACCTCTTCTAATTGTTACTCAGCACATCTTTTCAGAGCTAAATCTACCTAGAGGGCTCTCTAAATGCACAGTATTTTTGCCCTGCAAGTTTTAGGAGTTTTCCCCCCAGCCTTTTCCATATTAAAATTAATACATCATTTTTGGCTCATTGTCTTGCTTTAATGAGACTATTATTTTGAACAAAGCTGGTCATAAATGAAACAATCACATCCACAAAACAGCTCATTGCTCTTTTGGGATCAAAATGAGCAGCAAGATGAAAGCTCTGTCAGCCTTTAGATGGTGTGGTGCTTAAAAAAAAACAAACAAAAACCCAGGAACAATTTAAACATCTCCTAGAAATGTGATTCTGTATCTAGAAACTACCAAGGGATTGTTCTGCAAACTGCACTTCCAGAGAGCACAGGCTTTCTCTCTTCTACTGCAGAGTGTTAGCAACCAAAAGCAACTGTTATCAGTGACTTATGCTGATGCAAACTTTTCAGATCCACTCATTAATCTAGCATCTGGATGCCTCTTAATCAGAGCTGCAAGGTTACTTTAACACTCCCCATGGCTTATGCTCCTTGGCAAGTCTTGCTAGTTCATGAAACAATTTGTTACTGTCCATGTTTCATGGAGAAAGATGCTGAAAATTGTCACTGATCACACCGTCATTCAGATATAATGCAAAGCACCTGGAACCTACGCATCTAATGTGTTATGGGGATGGTGTTGGTAAGTACTCAACTTCTTCCTAGTCCTGTGCACAGTGTCAAAGGTTATTTAGCAGGCTGTTTGAACCAACACTGGTGGCACTTAAAGTCTTTATAGAGCTTGCATACTAGCAGCTTTTCTTCCAGGCTGGGATTGCAGTGATCTCACTGATAATCTCCTTAGCACAGCAGGTATTAGTCAACCATCTATGTTCATTCTTCCAAAGCTGCCACAGCCTCTGGCATTCTTTCATCACAATGCCTTGCTGACTAGCTCTGAGAGAGCTCCCACACAAGGGTCAAGGTTGTCTCCGGTCACTGTTGCCATATATCAGATGCGTAGAGCTGTTGCAAGAATTAGTGAAAAGGTTTGGGCTCATTTTCCACAGCCTGCCTGATCTGGGATTTATCTAGGAACATGTTGCATAGACTGAAATTTCAACTGGCAGACACAGGAGTCAATTGTTGGCCAGTGGGAGAATCACCTTGGGAAGCTTTCTACCCTTTCTGTGGGTTTAAAGCAAGTGCTTATGACATCAATAAGAATCATTCTATTGACTTAATGGGCTTCAGTACATGTCCTGGAATGCCTATGGCATCTTAATTGCTAGGTAATACAAAGGGGCAGCAGAAACCACAGGATATTCCCGCCTACCTTTTACATCTCATTAGGCAAAGATTTGTGACTTAAGGGTACTTGTGCTCCTAAAACATCTCTGATGCTTTTGAAAGGAGAGCCCTTACTGTTGCAAATTAGTTCACCATAAGCTACTTACTAAGTATTATAAACAAGTCACTTTAAGCGAAAGATCAGCTTTGAGGAAAGCCTACTCACATTCTTTTTTTCCTCTTCAAATACCTCTCATCACAACCTGCACTCCTTCCATTAGACTGAGTTGCGTCTGCTAGCTCCAGTTCTACTCTACAACAATAAAACTTTAACAAACATTTTGACTAATGAAATGAGAAAAAAAAGCTTTAAATGTTTCTGGTGACCAAGAAGAACAGTGTAAATGAGCAATGGGTAAGGCCCATCATATGAAGACTTGAGGTTGTCCTGGTAAAACATGGATTTACAGTTATTTAAAACAGGATGGTGCAAACACACTTTCACCTAAGGCAAAAACCTGAGTGTGGGGAAGCTGAGACAATAATTTAGTGGGAGGAAGAAAGGGGGAGAGGGAGGAGATGATAAAACTCTATTTGTTTAAATTATACACCTATGCCTCAAGTTTATGAAGGCAAGACTTTGGCCAGCCTATGACCTGGGGGATGAGAGATGATCAAAAAGAGCCTTTATCACATCAATCAGGGCTCCT
Source organism: Alligator sinensis (assembly GCF_000455745.1). Classification (NCBI taxonomy): domain Eukaryota; kingdom Metazoa; phylum Chordata; order Crocodylia; family Alligatoridae; genus Alligator; species Alligator sinensis. The sequence continues at coordinate 1,897,486 of NW_005841976.1, read as the reverse complement.
GGACAGAGGTGATATCTTTTATTAGACCAACAAGATTTTTGCACAAAAAAAAAATTAAAAAAAAAAATCTTTAATTGCAAGCTTTCAGGCACAAACACCCTTCATTAGGTATCAGAGAAAAGATTGTAAATGTTATTCTGGTTAGAAATGAAAGTTCATATTTCATAGGATTTCACAGAGGAGTCAAAAATGGGAAAAACCTCTGGGCAGCAGTTCTTAGCTGGTAAGGGGTCTCAGCTCTCCTGTGAGGCTGTGATGATGCAAATTGCCTTAGACAAAGGCAGGAGTGGGATCTCAGGTTTCAGGTGGTCAACCTTGTTTTCACACCATGCATTCTTGGCCAAATCATTCACAGTTGCCATTCTTGAGCTCATCTGAGTGCAAGCAGCTCAGCCCATCCCAAGAGAGAGCCCATCCCAAGAGAGAGGGGAAAGGGTAATGCAACCTGCTAAGGCTCAGGAGAGAATTTCGTGTATGCAAAATACAGTAGAAAGCCCTCTGAGTTCATCTTACTTTAAACCCACCACACAAAATACTTTCTAACACTTGCATTGGTACATTTAGACCAGTGAAACAAAGTAGGCTCAGTACACTTGCAAGAAACTTTGTGACAGGGAGATATTCAATACATGCAACTAGCTCTTTATCCCTATTATCTAATACATTATAGTCTCTTTTCCCAATTAATGTGGATCATTGAGGACCAGGCTCAATGACCCAAAAGGCTCCTTCCACTTCTATGTTTCTTTTAAGTTCTCAGAACACAATGTTAACAGGAAAATTACAGTTATTGTTAGTTAGCTGTGCTATATGCAAGCTGTTGGGGTTTTTTTTTAATAAGTGTTATTCTCTTATACAAGAGGTGTGGTGGCAGAGTAGTGAAGGCGTCTTTCTACCAATCAGAAGGTGGAAGGTCAAGTTTTCTCCAAATTCACACTGAAGGCTGCCATCACCTGTAAATGTGTGCTTGTCTATTATGGCTGGGGAGTGAAGGGTGGATATGGATGACATTAGCTACACTCTCTTGAGTGTTGTAGACTAAGAAACAGGCTTGCCTTAATATTGGCTTGATAGGCCATCTAATATCACATGAGTATTTGATCTTTTGATAAAAAAGTCTTAAGTTTTATCTTAGCAACCCACTTTGTAAGTCAACCCAACTTTGTCCTAAGTCACCTTGCCATACATTCCAATAGGGCTAAGTTAATTTCACCTGAAGATTTTAAGATTTTAAGAAGAGGGACTGGTATATCTGCCCTGTCCACACTGGTACTAGGATACAGAGATGAGATTCCACTATGCTTCCATTACCTTCACCCCCTCCAACCCACAGGTTGGAATAGAGGGTGCAATACCTCCACACTAAAATGTTAAAGCCAGTGGCTGTACCTGATCACAGATCATATCTTATGAGACCTTGGTCCTTTTATCATTCTTTGCAGTGGTCCCATAAACTTGGACTTGTAATTGAAGGTAATCTCTCTCAAACATACACATGCCTATTGCAAGACAGACTCTCTGCTCCATTAAAATCTTTAAATTGTGCAAAGTCTTACATTAGCCCTCTGCAAATGGGTGAATTTCAGCTTGTAGGAGTGAGTCTATTTGGTGCAATTTTCTTATAGCTGCCAAGCTACCGTCTTAAGTGAGCTGAGCCATTAATGTCTTGGTCCTTTGATTTTAGTACTCTGCAATCATAGCAGATGTTTAGAAAATTGTGTTCATAGGATTGGATCCATTGCATCTGCTTCTTCTGGTACACACCGCTTTTCTAGCTCATTGCACTCTCCTTTAAATTAAAAAAAGCAAAAGACAACATATTTGATCTCACGTTTGCTATTAATCAGAAAGTGGAAAAGGGATGTTTACATATTTTTACAGTAGCTTGTTTTTAAACCAGCTTCCAGAGTGCAACATTTGCTAAGGTACTCTTAATGAATATTGCTCATCTCTGTCCCAGACAGCCTTCCAGCTGGCTAGAAGAGTTTTATCATTTCCTTTTAACGAGCTGAAAACATGTAATTAAGTAATGGTTAGAAGATGGCACTTTATCATGGATTTATTCTAATGGGAGTAACAATAGACTAGGACAGGGGATGGCAACCTACAGAGCACAGGTTGGATATGGCCTATGGAGCCATTTCTTCTGGCCCGTGACCTTGGGGCTGCTGTGCTGTGTTGGCAGTGGGGGCTTCCCCTGTGTGACGACCAGGCACGAGGGAGAAGGGGCAGCCAGTTCAGAAGGGCCAGCTCACCTCAGACTGAGCTGGATAATTTTAGCTCCCCACTCCTGAAGCATTGCTGGCTTCTGGACACAGGGGACCTGACCCAGTGTGTCACCTTGCACTAGTAACTGCAATGCACTGCAATGCTTTGCACCTCAGCCCCATACCCTTTCTCCCCCATCTATAAAATGGGGATAATGATACTTAAACTTTTTAACTGGCTTTGATATCTATCAATAAAATATATATCTACAAGTGCTAGCTGTTACTGTTGTTATGCTCCATAGAACACACTGGGCATACTTTTTTCTGGGTCTTTATTTTCAGTGGTTTTTTGGCCAGATCTTCAGCTGGTGTTGCTCACGGCAGGTCCACTGACTTTAACCAGAAGTCAATAGAGATAAAATGAATGATGCTAGCTGAGGCTCTGGCCCTCTTGATTCATATTTCATCTGTGCAGAATAATTTTCCTGATGGCACTGCTTGTGGCTGCCAAGAATGAAACACCACTAAATGATACTCACTAATATCCTAATAACTAGATGTGGAAGAAATAGGTTTTTTTTTTCCTGCCCAGCACTCACATTGCACTGCATCCAGTAAATAATATGAAGAAAATACCCAACTCTGCATTTGAATGTTAAAACAAATGCACTTCAAATCTGTTTAAGCCACTTGTGAGTTTTCCTTTCATCAGTATATTAACAAATGAGTTTACTGGAAAGAACATTCACTTATCTATATATAAAATCAAAAACATGATGGATTTCAAATTGCAAATATCCAGTACTCACAATCAAGCTCTCACAGACAAGATGCATGCCAAAATGTACTTGAAAGGTCCTTTCCACTCTGAGATATTATCATTGCTTTTATTTTAAGTAGAGGAAATAGCGCTGTATAATGTAATTTCTTGAAAACTAGGATGATTTTTTTTTAACATATGCCCACTGCACTTGCAGAAACTCTAATGCTCTGTGATGAGTTATTCATTCCAATCTGCAGCTCAGTGTGAAACAGGAGAGCATACATTTATGCACATTAAAACTGAAGAAAGCATTCACATGAACCCCTGTGAAGAGAAACCCCCTACGTTTTACACAAGTGTAAAAAGACAGAGAGACACAAAGCAGGGGCATAATGATAAGGAGAAATAGATGGAAAGGAATCTAAGGGACTGACCAAAGGGATAGGAGAGAAAAGGAAGAAGTGGAAAGGATACAAGGAGAAATAAATGAAATATTAATCAAAATATATGAGGATTTTCCAAGAGAACTTGATTAAGGTCTAAATCTGCATGAGTAATTGGATAATAGATTATTTCTATTTAATCCATTACAGTGGACATGGCTAGATGTCCTTATGGGAAACAGTGGCCCCTAGATAGAAAGAAAATACATAGAATCGGGCAGTCTATCATTGTAGGGTCTATTCAGCGTTTAGGTGAATGATAGGTTCAGTTTCAGTGGTTTTACCTGTGATCAAAATTTTGACAATATTGCAGGAGGACACACATGCAGGAGGATCAGGCAGCTTGGCAGGCTCTGCTGGGGCTGCAAGAGGTTCATACCTGTTCCAAAGGGCCCCCAGGCCCACCACACCAAGGTCCCCACCCCGCTGGAGCTTTGCAACAGGTATGAACCTCTTGCAGCCCCAGCAGAGCCTGCCAAGCTGCCTGATCCTGTAGGCAACACAGGCTCAACTGTAGCTACCGCCCCTGCTCTCCCTAAGACAAAACGGAAAGTGTTTCTCGTGGGAGGCTCCATCCTGCGGGGGACTGAGGGGGCAATCTGCTACCCTGGCCCCTAAGCCTGGGAAATCTGCTACTTCCCCGGGGGCCTGTATCTGAAACATCATGGAGAGGATCCCTGAGCTCCTCCAGGCCACTGACCACTACCCTATGCTTCTTATCCATGTGGGAACAAATGACACAGCTCAGAGCAATACCAGGTGGGTCATGAAGCACTACAGGGATTTGGGAGCAGGGCTTAAAGTGTTAGGGGCACAGGTGGTGTTGTCCTCAATCCTCCTGGTTTTGGACCACAGGCTGAGGAGGGAGAGGACGATCCAGGTAGTGAACCAGACTGCAGCACTGGTGTCATCGGTAGGGCTTTGGCTTCCAAGACCACAGTCAGCTCTTTGGTGAGAGAGGCAGTGAGCTGCTGGGAAGGGACGGCCTCCACCTCTCTCTGCTGGGGAGGAGGCTCTTCTCAGTCAGACTGGCTGACCTGCTCCACCGGGTTTTAAACTAAGCCTGCTGGGGGACAGGGGGACTACTGCCACTGCTGGCCCACTGAGCAACCCTTGCAAAGCCAGGTGGCCAAGTCACTTAAGGGAGCCCATGCCTTCCCCAACCCTGGAATGAGGAAGGGACGGCCTCCACCTCTCTCTGCTGGGGAGGAGGCTCTTCTCAGTCAGACTGGCTGACCTGCTCCACCGGGTTTTAAACTAAGCCTGCTGGGGGACAGGGGGACTACTGCCACTGCTGGCCCACTGAGCAACCCTTGCAAAGCCAGGTGGCCAAGTCACTTAAGGGAGCCCATGCCTTCCCCAACCCTGGAATGAGCTGTGGGCAAGGCCAGGGCCCCCAAGGGGCCACTTCCCTGCCTGTACACAAACGCCAGGAACTTGGGGAATAAACAGGAGGAACTTGTCTTCCTGCTCAACACAAACAATTACGATGTCATAGGGATAACAGAGACCTGGTGGGACTCCACCCACGACTGAGCCACAGGTGTAGATGGCTGTACCCTGTACAGGAGAGATCGAGCGGATAAAAGCGGCGGGGGTGTAGCTCTCTATGTCAAGGAGAGCTATGCATCCTTGCAAGCCAGCATTGGTACCCAGGGTGGATGACTGGAGACCCTCTGGGTTAAAATCCATTGGGAACACAGCGCAGGGGACACAAAGGTGGGAGTCTACTACAGACATCCTACCCAGGATCAAGACCTTGACCAGGAGTTTGCCAGGGAATTGGCTGAGGCCACACACTCCTGGTGCATGCTTGTCATGGGAGACGACAACTACCCAGAAATCTCATGGGAAGAGTGCTCGGCCAAATCTGAACGGTTGCAAAGCTTCCTCACATGTGTGGATGAGCTTTATCTGACACAAGAAGTCTCCGGTTTGATGAGAGGTAAAGCGCTGCTTGACCTGGTACTGGTAACCGGGGATGACCTATTCAGCAACCTAATGATCAAACGAATCTGGGTGACAGTGACCACGAGCTGATCTCCTTTACCATATACCGCAAAGCTGGCAAGTCAGTCAGCAATACAGAAGTCCTCAACTTCAGTCAAGCTGACTTTGACATGCTCAGGAAGCTTGTCAGCGAGGCCCTAAGGGACCATGACCCAAAGGGGAGGGGACTTCAGGAAGAGTGGTTGCTCCTCAAGGGAGCAGTCCTGCATGCACAAGCAAAGTCTATTCCATCTCAGAGGAAAGGTAGCAAAATGGCACAGAAGCCCCCTTGGCTCTCCAGAGAACTAGCGGACTTCCTGTGTCTAAAAAGAAAGACCTACAAAGGATGGAGGACGGGATCCACCTCCAAGAAGGAATATTCTTTACTGGTCTGGACCTGCAGGGGGTGAGCCAGGAAAGCCAAGGCTGCGACTGAACTCCAACTGGCTAAAAATATCAAGGACACTAAAAAGTCCTTTTTCAGATATGTGGGGATCCAGAGGAAAAGCAAGGGCAACTTTGGACCCCTGCTAAACCAGATGGGACAACTGACAATTGGCGCTCAGGAAAAAGCCAACTTGCTAAATGGGTACTTTGTGTTGATTTTTCTCCAGTCCCAAGGGACAACCCTGCCCATTATGGGACGGGAAGGTCTGGGTGAGGGAGATTCTTTACCTTTCATCAATGCTGACCTCGTGAAGGAACATCTTGAGAGGCTGGATACCTTCAACTCAGCCAGCCCTGACAGTTTACACCCCAGGGTACTGAAGGAGCTGGCTAGCATCATAGCTCAGCCCCTGGCACAGATCTTCGAGAGCTCCTGGCACTCTGGAGAAGTGCCTGAAGATTGGAAGAAGGCCAATGTGGTGCCTATCTTCAAGAAAGGGAGGAAAGTGGATCCGGCAAACTACAGGCCCATCAGCCTGACCTCTATCCCGGGGAAGGTCTTGGAAAAGATTATCAAAGAGGCCATCCTTAACAGACTGGCTGATGGCAACATCCCGAGGGATAGCCAGCATGGGTTTGTTGCAGGTAAGTCTTGCTTGACCAATCTTATTTCCTTTTATGACCAGATGACCTATCACCTGGACAAGGGAGAGGAGATTGATATCATATATCTTGACATTAAAAAAGCCTTTGAGCTGGTATCCCATGATCACCTCTTAGCAAAACTGGCCAACTGCAGCCTTGGGTTCACCACAATCCACTGGCTGGGGAATTGGCTCTGTGGTCAGACCCAGAGGGTGGTAGCTGACAGAAGTCAATTGTTGTGGTGCACTGTGACCAGTGGGGTCCCTCCAGGATCTGTCCTTGGGCCTACACTATTCAACATCTTCATTAATGATGGGGACATTGGAGTCAGAAGCAGACTGGCCAAGTTCACCGATGACACCAAACTTTGGGGTAAAGCATCCACACCTGAGGACAGGAAGGTGATCCAGGCTGACTTTGACCGGCTCAGGAAATGGGTGGATGAGAACCTGATGGTATTTAACACTGAAAAATGCAAGGTTCTCCACCTTGGGAAGAAAACCCCTCAGCATGCTTATAGGCTCAGCAGTGCTACACTGGCTAGCACTATGGACAAAAGGGACTTGGGGGGTTATGATTGACCACAAGATGAACATGAGCCTTCATTGTGATGCTACTGCATCCATAGATGCTTCTCAGGCAAATCCCAGGATGTCATTCTCCCATTGTACTCAGCCTTGGTGAGGCCGCAGGTGGAGTACTGCATCCAGTTTGGGGCTCCACAATTCAAAAAGCATGTGGAGAAGCTTGAGAGAGTCCATAGAAAAGCCATGTGCATGATCAGAGGTCAGGAAAACAGCCCTTATGATGAGAGGCTGAGAGCTATGAGACTCTTCAGCCTAGAAAAGTGCAGGCTCAGGGGTGATCTGGTGGCTGCCTGTAAGTTTATCAGGGGTGCTCACCAGGATCTGGGGGAACATTTGTTCACCAGAGCTCCCCAAGGGATAACAAGGTCAAATGGACATAAGCTCCTCCAAGACCATTTCAGGCTGGACATAAAAAAGAACTTTACTGTCTGAGCCCCCAGGGTCTGGAATAGACTGCTGCTGGAGGTGGTTCAAGCACCTACTTTGAACGCCTTTAAGAGAAATTTGGATGTTTATCTTGCTGGGATCCTATGACCCCTGCTGACTTCCTGCCCCTGGGACAGGGGGCTGGACTGGATGATCTTCTGAGGTCCCTTCCAGCCCTAATATCTATGAAATCTATGAAATATAGGTAGTATAAGTCAGATACAAAACAAGCACATTGTTGTGAAGGGTTGTATCTGGTTTAAGATAGCAGACTGCTGGGGCACATCCCCACGAGCAGGAATGCCTCTGCATGTGCACTCTGGCACACAGCAACTTACCCCGCCTGGGGTAGGGGAGGTTGGGGCCAGCATCTGGGCTGGCCCCAGCAGCCTTAGCTGCAGTCCTGGTAGCCTCCCAGGGCTCTAGCAGTGGTGATGCAGCCATGGGGATCCTGATCTGCAGCCGGAGCATGGCACTGGCCAGCCAGGCTCTAGTTTCAGGCAGTACACACTGCCACTCTGTGTGCTACCCCGCTTTTTTCTGGTGAAGGTTTTTTAGACACCAGGATCTCCTGGTGTCAAACAAGCCCATCGTGCTGCAAATTAGCAGTGAAGGGAATGCCTCCATGTGTGGCACATGATGTTTGTGGTGCCGCAAATGGTTTTGCAGTGCCACAAACCACATATGCAGACTCAGCTGGACAGTCCCATGTTGACTTTCAGAGAAGGATCATGGCTAAAGCTTTGTGAAGTAACAGGCATAAGGGGTTCTTCCTCCCCATCCTTCACAGGTTTGTTTACATCTTTATCAAGTATAGACTGAGTGAAAAAATTCCATTGATCCCTGTCTTTCCATATTTCCTTTCCCACTAGTTCTCCCCCTTGCTCCATAGAGTCATGGAATCATAGAAAATAAGGGCTGGAAGGGACCTCAGGAGGTCATCTAGTCCAAACCCCTGCTCAAAGCAGGGCCATCACCAACTACATGAAACCAGGCAAGGGTTTGTCTAATGGGGTCTTAAAAACCTCCACACCCCATCTCGGTAACCTGTTCCTGTGCTTCATTACCTAATGAGAAAGTTTTTCCTGATAAACTTCCCATTTCTTATTGATCTGTCATCTGCCACCACAAAGAACAGTCTAGCTCTATCCTCCTTGGAACCACACTTCAGGTAGTTGAAGGCTGCTATGAAATCCCAACTCAGTCTTCTCTACTGCAGACTAAATAAGCCCAGTTCCCTCAGTCTCTCCTCAGAAGTAATGTGCCCCAGACCCCTCACCATTTTGGTGCCCTCCATTGGACTCTCTACAATTTGTCCACATCCTTTCTATAGTGGGGAGGCAGAAACTGGACATAGTACTCCAGATGTGGCCTCACCAGTGCCGAATAGAGGGTAATAATCACTTCTTTCAATCTGCTGGCAAGACTCCTACTGATTCATCCCAGTATGTGTTAATCTTCTTTGCAACAGGGGTACACTGTTGGCTCATATTCAGCTTATTATCCCCAGTGACCCTCAGGTCCTTTTCTGCAGAACCTGTACCTGTGTAACCCCCAAGTCCCTGGACTATACTGGTGTATGAGGTTGTTCCATCCTAAGTGCAGGACTTTGCACTTGTCCTTACTGAACCACATGAGATTTCTCTTGGTTCAGTCCTCCAATTTGGTGAGGTCTCTCTGAATCCTACCCATACCTTCCAGTGCATCTACTACTCCCCACAGCTTGGTGTCATCTTCAAACTTTCTGAGGGTATGCCCCCTCCCATCTTCCAGGTCATTAATGAATATATTGAACAAAGCCAGCCTCAGGATCAACCCCTGGGGGCACTCTACTTGATACCAGTTATCACCTAGACACCAAGCCATTGATTACTACACTCTAAGCCCAATGATCCAGCCAGTTTTCTATCTACTTTACAGTCCATTCATTCACCCTGTACTTCCTTAGCTTGCTTGCAAGAATGTTGTGGGAGACCATCTCAAAAGCCTTGCTAAAGTCAAAGTATATCACATCCACTGGTCTCCCCACATCCACAGAGCCAGTAACCTCATCATAGAAAGCAATCAGGTTAATTGGGCATGGACTACCCCCGGTGAATCCATGCTGACTGTTCCTAATCACCTTCTTCTCCTCCAGGTGTTTAGAAATGGATTCCTTGAGGATCTACTTCATGATTTTTCCAGTGACTGAAGTGAGGCTGACTGGTCTGTAGTTCCCTGAATCCTCTTTCTTCCTTTTTTTTAAAGATGGGAACTATATTTGCCATTTTCCAATCATCCAGGACCTCTCCCATTCACCATGAGTTTTCAAAGATATTGGCCAGTGGCTCTGCAATCACATAAGACAACTCCCTCGCACCCTCAGGGGCATCACATCCAGCCATGGACTTGTACACGTCCACCTTTTCTAAATAGTCCCTAACCTGTTCTTTTGCCACTGTTGGCTGCTCACTTTCTCCCCAAACTCTGCTGCCTAGTGCAGTAGTCTGGGACCTGACCTTGCCTGTGAAGATTGAGGTAAGAAAGTCATTGAGCAGTTCAGCCTTTTCTGCATCATCTCTCAGTAGGTTGCCTTCCCCATTCAGTAAAGGACCCACACTTTCCCTGATTTTCCTCCAGGTTCTCACCTTTGTCATGCTGACCTTTAAATAGATCCCACCAGGTCTTTCTGCTCCTCTTCCCTTTCTAGTTACCATCTCCTCCTCTCTTCCCGCCAAGATGAATTCAGTTCTACATCTAAACCTTCTCATGCTTCCTCCATCTCCCATGTGGTACATTTGCTTCTACCACAGCCCTCTCTCCACCTCCCACAACACTAACTCTTCTTCTGTTATGTCATCATCCCTAACCTCCCTCCCCAACCCTTCTTTCCTCTTCACCCTTTGTGCTATTTTTGGAATGCCCACTCTCTCTCTAAAAAGAGCAAAACTATCCACTCCTTCATTACTCACTCCACCAGAGTCTGGTTGTCACAGAGACCTGGCTCCCTTTTTGTATCTGCAACTGTCCACTCCTGTAGAGGCCTCTTCTTCCTTACTCCTAGTCATTAATCAGATTGTGGTAAGGTTGATGGGTTTTCTTCTTCCATCAGCTACTTCTCCTTTCAAACACTTCCAACCTCTACCCCTTTCCTTTTCCCTGTCCCACACCAACTGTCTTCTCGCTACTCTTTCTCATCCAGAGGATGTGTAATGATTCACAGTGATATCCTGAACCCTTGCATTTGGATTTAGTATGCTCTACTGTAGCTCTGTAGGCTATGGTAATGGTCATATATGAAAGGAAATACTTTTTTACCTGCATACCCATGGGAGAAAAGCCTATTTATTTGATCTGTGTTCAGGGAAGAGAGCCTTCACCTGAAAGAAAGTAATGATGAAACCTTGGTTGGTTATAAAAGATTAATGTGCATATACAACATTTAGTTCTGGAGCTGACTGGGAATGTAAGTGAACTCTAAATCCCTAGCAAAATAGGGATTCAAACTGTTCTTTCACCTCCTTGTTGAGCCCCAGCTCAAGTCTGGGATCGTGCCCGGTATGCAAAAGCCAATAAAGATACCAGAGGTGAAAGCATAAAGATTTATTGCTAGCAATACAAGGTGCAAGCGGAATAATTTCACGTAACAAGCACACAGATTCTTAATTCTAAGCATCTTTTATACAGGAGTATTGGACCTTCATAAGCATTCTTGTTTGCTAATTGGTTATAAGGGAGTGATGCAAGGAGTTCTTTACTGAGCATGTCTCTATACCTGTGTTTTAGCTATGTATCTCATTTCCATACATGTATGTTTCATTAGCATACTTTCTCCCCACCTAGGGGTGTGAATCTTAATATTTAAATCAGCTCTTTGCCCTAGTCCACTAATTCTGTTTTTGTTTTCAAGCCTCCTTTATCTAAGACTGTCTTCTCCTTATCATTGCAGTTGGGCATTAGTTACATAACAGAGACTTTTGCTTGGGCTATGTGTAGTGGTTTCTAGGTCAAACCTGACATCCTTACTTCAGTGCCCCAGCCATTGGCTATCCTGGTGTGGCATGGAGCAAGTCCAGGAGGTTCCTTTTACCCTTCATCTCTGTTTTCTTCATAGAAAATAGAAAGTGCTCTATTTAACTCTAGTGATGGGCTGGGGTTGGTTTTTTTTTTGGTTTTGTTTCGTTTTAAATCTCAAAATTTTTTGCAGGATGAGAAAATGATTTAATTGCATCCCTTAGCATCTGATAGCATGGAATAGTTGGCACCATCATGGAAGTTTCAAAAGAAGAAAATTTTAAGTGAAGCAACTCTTTAAATGGGCCATTGTAATTTAGCAGGTACTAAAAGATACAGGTGTTCTGGGTAATGATCTCATGGAGAGATTATAGCATTATTGTAGAAGGGAGGGACCTATGAGAGAGATTGCTCTAGAGAGGAAGGCTCTAAAATAGTAAACAGGGGGTTCTACCTGGTTGCTATTAAAAAAGGGATTTCTGCATAAACTCATTTCTGTTAAAAAAAATCCAATCCAATTTTCTGAGTTCCCTTTGATACACCACCTACATTAAGTTATGCTACATCAGAGATTCCCAAACTTTTTCTTATTCCATACCCCCTTCCAAGTTTACCAGCTGCCTGTGTACTCCTACCAGCATACATTTTACATTTTAATCTCTTAAATGCCAATTATTATTATAATGAAAGTTAAATCTGCCATTACACAATTTCTCCTGTGTACTCCCTGGAGATGTCTTACATACCCGTAGGGGCATGCATACCACAGTTTGGGAACCCCTGTGCTAGATGAAGAGATTTCAGCACCTCTAGAGATGGCTTTTTGAAAATACTCATTTTTAATTCCTTGAACTGTCTTTTTAAAATCTCATTTTTTTCATATTAAAATACTTTTTCAAGAGTAAAAATTAAGAGGCATTTATCTTCTCATATATTATAAATATTAAATAAACACATTTTACTTATGAAACTGTATTATAGCACTTTTCATCCAAACAATCTCAGAAAGGGTATGGGTCAGATTTTTCTTATCTTTCTTACTTCTTTTATGATCCCTAGTGATATCACTTGTCACAAACTTAGGTCAATTGCCAGGTTACACACAGCAGAGTTTTTTCCTGGAGACACATGCCATTTCATATCCACATGAGCAACTATTTAATAAAATGGAGGTTATTACATATACCTCCCCATATTAGTATGTCTGAGAGTCTGGGTATAGAAGGAATTGTATTTTAGAGAAGCTCTGGCACAAGCCAAACCATCTGCTCAAACACTTTTTTCTTACACAACATTTTCTAGGTACTAGTTAAGCCAGGGTTCAGCAATGTTTTTCAGTAGAGTGCTATAAACATCTGCAACCTCAACTTGTAAGATGTTGGTATGCCAGGGGTGGACATCAGGGAAGCTGCAAGGGCCTGAACCGTGTTGCAGCAGTGCATCCCTGGCACCTTCCCTGCCATCTGCCCAAAGGTGTGCGAAAACTGAAAATGATATCTCTGAGACACCCCATTCTTATCCATAACTGTCTTTAAGCGTCTTCTGAGCAATAGCATAAGGATGGGTGGGCAAATACTGCGTATGGAATGGAGTACTACCTGGAATGAAGTTAGGGAGCACCTTAGCTTCCTGTTCCTCTCCCCGCTGAAACTTTCCTGCTCAAACTCTGGCCTTAGCAGTAAGAAGGGCAGAGAAGTGGTAGTAGGACACAATGGAGAAGCAGGTACTGAGGGAATTGTCACCCCCTCTTATTTCTGCTGCTTTTGAGCATGTCTGTGGTAAGATGTATCCTGAAGTTTCTCCTCTGATGAATTCAAGGGCCAGCCAGTTGGATCTTCTCTGACCAATCTTTTGGGGGGTTAATGAGTTCTTTATTAATTTCCAAAGCTAGTGACAGGCACTACAAATAAACTGGTTTAAGTGATCAGAAACTGGTTTAAACCTGTAGCAGAACAGATGTTCAGTGCACATAAACCAGTTACAAAATGGCTGAAACCATTTTGGGACAAACCTGGTTGAATGTGGCATCAGACTTAACTGATTTGGCTCAAACTGGTTTATGCAATGTCTGTCCCAGATTCCTTGCTGGTTTAAGGTAAACCAGAGACACCCCAGCATCCCGGCATGCTCTTGGGCTGGTCCCTCCCCTCTGCTCTCTAGCTGAGCAGGGACTGGCACTAGCAGAGACACTGGCCAGCATGGCTCTGTTAAGGCAAAGTGTGACACAGAGTGGAGCTGCGGGCATAGAGGCAACCAGCGCTGGGCAGGGGCTGAGAAGTGCATCCCCACACAGCCTGCCCGGCCACTTCTAACCCTGCAGCTCCAGTCTCACAGAGGGGAAGCTGCAGGCTGGACTCTGCGGGGAAGCAGGGCCCACACTCCCTCCACTCTGGCAGAGTGCTTTGCAGCCAACAATGGGGGAGAGTAGGCACCCACACACTCCACCCTGCCCGGCTGAGCTCTGCACTCCCACTGCCCCTTTAGGAGGAAGATGGGGAAGAGTCCCCTTCCAGCAGGAACAGAGCCTCCCCCTGCCCTGGGAGGGTGGAGGAGTCGGGGGAAGAGTCCCCCTCTGCAGCTGGGCAGCAGCCCATAGAGCTCCCCCTCCCCACCCTGCAGCGGGAGGAGAGAAAACAGGGAAGAGTTCCCCTCTGGGGCCAGGCAGCCTCACAGAGCCCCCCTCCCTACCCCACGGTGCCGGCAGGGAGGGGGGAGAAGAACCCCCCAGCACCGAACAGGGCCCCCCTCCTGCCCCAGCCGCGGAGAGGGAGAGGAAGGAGGGGGGAGAGTTCCCCTCTGGGAGTTCCCCTCTGGGAACTCTTCCCAGCTGGACTGGATTGCTCCTGGCTGTCAGGGAGCCTTGGGGCAGGCCTGCCGGGGCCTGGCCATGCCCTCCCCACCCCCCACTCCGCTCCCTAGCTCAGCTTCCCTGTGGAAGGGAAGGGAAGGGAGGGCTGCTGTAGTGGCCCTGAGCTTCTGGCCTGAGCCACTGCAGGCATGTGCCGAACGTCTATCCCCTTGTAAACCGGTTTAGCCTAGCCAGGTTAGACTGACCTGCAAAGAATGAATCAATTTAGGCTAGGGCCTTTTGAATGTCTGTCCCTAGGCCAAATGAGGTTGAGAAGCCACTTGACGGGTGCCACATGTGCAGCTGCGCAAAGCAAAAAACAAGTAAAATCAATCTTTCCATTTTACCTACTCTGCATAAGCCGTGAGATTGACTCTTCCTCCTACAACTCCCTAGACACTGCCTGTTTCACTTGCTGGTGAACTTAGGACTCTCCCTTACTTTCTGTTTCTTTTTATTTCTCCCTCTCTCTAAGGCAGTGGCATTGTGATCTAGAAACCTCACCAACATGTTTCCTCTATGTATTGAGAAAATAACCAGCTGTTTCCTTTCCAAGCTCTCCAAAAATGCTACTACCTGGATGGCACTACCTTGCATTTCTCAGGGAGTCAGCTGAAGCTCATGTGTTTATAGCCCATTATAACCTCAAGCGAATGGGAGGCTTGCAACTTTCTCTATGGCTGCTAAATGTATTGCCCTTTGCGTGTGTGTTGGGCAAAGCTGTGCTGCATGAGCAAGGAAGCCAAGTTTCCTTATCCCACCATCTATTTTGCAGATGATTAGATCCAAGATGAGGGCCAAAGTCCATGTCAGAGCAGCACTATTTGCAGTCTTTCTCCTCTCAGGTGAGAGGGCTGAACAATTATTAATGGTTCTTGAGATACAAGTTAATTAAGGGTGGTAAGGGTATCCCCATTATCTTTAAAGCCTAAACTTCCCTCTCTCTGAAAATAAGGCAGCAGAATAGCTTAGTTTCCTTATACAAGGAGGGGAACCAGCATCCATCTTCTTTACCTGGGACCTTATTTATCAGGAATCTTGTTTAAAACTTTATATAGCACATTGGTAGCTCTAGTGTCTGAATATCATTATATATCATTATAATAACTGATCATTCTCCCTGGAAAAACTAGGATAAAAGTCTGAGCCAGCCACCAGACCCATAGGCACTGAGAGGAGGACCATTTTGAGTGGCAAGCAAATGAGCCTGTCCCCCTCTCACCTACAGGAAGTGGTATTGAAAAAAATGGGGACTATTTTGGGATTTGCTCCTGTGAAGGATGCATTGCAGCAGGGGAGGCAGGAACAACATCACTGTCTGGTGTTGCAAGCTTAGTTTAGTTTTCAGGTATGCTTGAAATGGGCAGTCCAGTTGAACCTCAGGAACTGTAAGTCTAAGTCCCACTAGATTCAGATCATAAAATCCACATGAACTGAAACAGGTGGTTTTCACGCAGCCATAGAAATATCTAACATGAAATATGACTTGAAACATAACTCGGGTCACTGGTTTTTTCATCAAATGTAAAAAGACTGCTTGAAAATCCATGAAGATAATCTCCTACCTATTGCTGAGAAAATTGTCCCATTGAAAACAAGAAAGGCCAGAACATGCAGGGTTTCAACACTTGGCTGAACAGAATAGGGCATATTCATCTCCAGTGCAATTCCACTGAAATCAATGAAGTCATGGTAGGGATTAATTTGGCCCTGTTTATTTGGTTCTAAATCCAAAGGTTACTGCTAAAAGAAAAATGATCCTACAGGTTGAATCATTACTTCTGACATCAAAGTTAAAAACACATATTTTACGGTTCCCTTAAAAAAAGAGATTTCATTTTAGATCAGTTGTAGTTTATAAATGGCTCCAGAGTCCATCCGATTATCTGTTGCACATACACACTGTCTTTTATTTTAAAACAAGTTTTGTATCACCATAAACACATGATGTTTTAGAGAAATGCAAATCACATTGGAGCTATGTTGGGGCTAACAAACAATAGAGTAACTGAGAGGGGTAACTGGGCAGCAACCCAAAGGGGGACGAGCATGCCTAAACAACCATCACTGCCACCAGCAACACAGCAGCCAGCACAGCCCCATGTTTTGCCCAGGGCAGGGAGCTGCCCTGTTATACTTCTCCTACCAAACCAAGGTCAGGACCTACTGTGCTAAACAATGGACAATACGTAGTCAAAGACTACAGGTGTTGCTCCCGCAATAGGATTCATTAGGCAGTATTGTTGCATCTGGTCCTGAGAAGGGAAAGGTAGCCTGGCCCCAGGGTGGGGGGAGAAGGGAGTATGGCCCAGCCCCAGTCTGGTGGAAGAGGAGGCATGGCTTGCCTTCAAATCAGCCCTGTGGATGGGGATAGGGGCATAGCTGAGTCTCAACCTGGCCCTGCAGAGGGAGGGGGCTAGATTATTTTTTCCTGAGACATGAGTATAGCCCTCCATGAGACATGGCAAAGAAGGAAACCATTTTCCAACCTTGCACCACATGATACACTGAACTATTTGTCTGAATATACCACCCCTACTAATGGGGATGTGGGCATAGCAAGCAAATGGCAGTTAAAGAATTGATCTGTGCTCCAGATACCCCTCCATCCCAGGGGAATGTAGAACCAGAGAGATATGTCAATGGGCAATTTATGGGCATCCACAGGCAGACATGGTACTTAAATATGTGCACATATGATGAGCGTGCAGAAGGGGAGATACTGATGAACTCTGTTCTAGTGATTGCAAATAATTGCTTGCAAAAATTTCCCAAAAGAAAATCACTCCCACTTCAACTGTAACTAGTCAGTTTGGAACATATGGTCTCTTTGTACATGTTGCTTTGCATACCATGAATATATGTATGTACATACTGTGTGTGTGTGTGTGTGTGTGTGTGTGTGTGTGTGTACATACAGTGTATATATGTATATACAGTGTGCAAATAGAGATATGTGTATTATATACAATAAACTCGAATGAGCCAGGTTCAGCATATTATTTGGCAACCCACTTTAGTGAGCAGGGTGGACCCACCAAGGAGCCTTTATAATGCTATCTCCTACTCCCAGCACAAATAGACAGTGCTACTGGCCTGGATGGAAAGAGGTCATGTCATGACATAATTCCATTAGGCTGGTTTTCTTTTTTATGGGCTCTCAAAAGGAGTCATCCCTGTCTTTCCTGGAGTATGAGGAATTTAAGTGTCCTTAACAGAAAGGTGATTTTTTTTCCCTTCCCAACCTGCAGACTATAATAAGCCCTAAGCCACTTACTGGCAATATGGTATAGTATTTGCTTGCATTTACTTGATCAAAGTTTGGGTAAGAGCAGAAGTGGGGAAGGAAATGAGCAGATAAGAACATGTCACAGGTGAGAATAATTTTAGAAAGTTCAAGAATGACTGCTTGAAAGAAGTCATCTAAAAGAGGCTTACAGTGCATTTACTGGTTTTATTCCAGTTAGATCTGATTTAGGAAATGATGTAGTTTAAATAGGGGATTAAAATAGGCACATGTTTATTTATTAAAGTAGAACCTATTAGGAATATAGATATATATTTATTTATGTTACTTTTTTAGTAAGCTTTTTGATATTGAGCCAGACAATAGGCTGTAACAATCCAGGTTCATCTCCGAATTTGTGCTCTTAGCTTTGAACTGTGGTTCTTACTGAACTGCCTATCTGCAAAGGAACCAAGACAAGCTCTCTTTTGAAACTTAATTTTAAACCTAGGCCAGAAGTTCTCTCCCCTAACAGACTGGCGACTGTTAGAGGCATTTTAAGACTTTAGAACGTAGAGCATTTAAGATTAATTTCTTTCAACAGTTAATAAGATTGATATTATTTCTTTGGATAAATGCACATTTTATAAATTCTAATCATTTGCTTTCTATGCCTTACTTGTACTATTTGGTCATGTGTATCTTGTCTTTATCTCATTTCTAAATTTGCTATTAAAATCTATCTATATTTATGCTTGTAAGTGTTTAGTTTTGGTGAGACTGGCTCTTTGACCATTTCTTGGTTCCCAGATTTCCTGGGGGGTCAACAGACCACAAAAGGAACAGGCAAACCAAACCCTGTAGCCCATATATAAGATGTATAAGGAATTTGAATGCCATAAAATAACATTGTTTTCATTCCAATTGTTATTTTTATTATAAATATAATGAGTTGGCCCAGCTGGCTTTATTTCTTGTTTTACATACACTAATTTTGCTTCAAATACCAAATCATTTTGTCATTCGCTCAAGCTGTTTACACTCAGGCACTTTGCCCAGGTTGTGATATCACATATCACCTAACAGAATAATATAATCAATTTGCTTTACTGCCGTGTTTTCCAGGTACAAAAATACAACCAGCCTCAATGGAAAAATATTTAAGAATCACTGGCTCTGGTCTCACCATGTATGTCTCAATCTGTCTTAAATCCCACTGTGTTTCTGTCAATACAATAAGTGCCTGTCCACAATAAGCATTACATTTTATCATGGCAGTTACCCACAGGACCTGTTAAGCTGACCTATCATACAATAAGTCTGCACTGCTTAAATACTATATTTTTGGCTGGTGACCAAGATGTTCCAATTGATTTTTTTTTCTTTTTTTTTTAATAATTCCCAGCAAGATCAATGCACTACTGAAATTCACTGCTTATGGCTCCTGTCATCTCTATAATCAGATAACTGGCTATAGCACACAGTAGACACAAGACCTTGTTACACAATAATTTTGGGCAGCTCCTGGAGCAATTAACGCTTGGATTGTCCATACCTTAAAGCGGCTTAAAGCACGTGTTATGCGGCTCAAAGTTATATCACTCTAGGGCAGGGTTATCTCTTGATCCACATAACCCAGCTCCAGTTCCATTAAAGTGTGGCCCTTCCCCAAGATGTGCCACTCAGACTGAAGGTGTGACTGCAAGCTAGCACTAAACCAATCAACATTTGTGCGACTCACTGTGTAACGTGTAACAAGGCCCAGAGTCATGAAACAAAAACTGGCAGAAGCCAACATAAGATATATTATCCCACAACAGGTTTCCACCAGCCAAACTGTTTTTAGTTTATTACTGTTGCTGCTTCCTCCAATACCTACACAAGAATCCTATGTAAGTACCTAGAGACTGAATGGTTGTACTGATTTTCACCTATATAAAGGTTCACATATTTTGATGCATGTATCCTGGGGCAGAATATGACAATATATATATATGGAAATTTATCATAACATGCTAAAGTAAGCATCCAGATACGGATATTAGATTCATGCCTTTAAAATCCCCCATTCATTCTCATGGTTTGATTACATGATGTTCCCTCTTTGCATCCCACATCTTGCTTCCTCTTACTTTCTGATTATTTTACTTACATTCAGGTAAATCTACATCGCCGGTACCTATTAAAGGTTCTGTGAACAATCAGAGGAATTACAGAAGAAGAAAACTTCTGTACCTGGTTAATTATAAAACACCTATAAGATACCAGGGGCCACATGATAAGATTTTATCATTTCTACAATAGAAAATCATACTCAATTTTTTTAATGTCTCAGTGAATAGTGGATGAAAGAGAAATGGTTGATGTCATTCGTTCATACTTTCAAAATCCCCGACTGCACCTTTCTGATGACAATGGCATCTTACTATTCCTTTCATATTTCTGTAGATACAAATGATTGTTAGCATAATGTATAGCACTTATTTTATGGAAGCAACCATAAGAAGATGAATTGGTTATTTAGATGTTGAAGTGTTATGAAATATGCCTGCTATTATTTGCAGAAAAAGTTAGAGGCGGTTTTTCAAAACAAAGGCTTTTTTCTTTTGATTTTACTTCAAATACACCAGTATTCTATGATCAAATTATTTTAAGTATTTTGCACATAGGAGCCTTGTTAATTTGACTGGGACTGTACAGCAATTTCAGGATTAATAAACACTTCATTCTTATTTGTCTTGTAGTACCCAAATGGCCGCACTGATCTAGGACTGATTTTTAGTATCATGGATGGTATAAAAACAGAGAAAAAAACAGCTAGTGCCTGCTCCATAGTATTTATAATCCAGTTTTAATTATGCTGTTTATTACTTTATCAAGCTATTTTACACAGGGTATGTATCCCCATTTTAAAGATGGTAAAATTGGGGCAGATAGGCTGACTAATTTACCCACATTCACATAGCAAACCCATGTTAAAGCTTAGATGACTCTGGCTCCCAGTCCCGTACACAGACTAAACATGGTAGTTGATACAACACATGTCTTCATTCATAAAATAAGACAATCCTATGTCCAAAGACAGTGTAGGCAAACAACCCAATCCTCCATGTGCATCTACATGGAAAGACTGCTGTGTTTGCATTCAGCCCATTTCATTTACAGAAATAAATAGAGCTCCAAGGCAGGAGTTTGTGTGCAGGTCATTGCAGGACTGCAGCTTAAAAAGGCACCATATACAACAGGCAGCTGTAGCATGCTGTAGGAATGGGGCAATAGTGCATAGACAGCATGTGGTGTTTCTTGCTTCATTTTCTTTTGTTTTAGGAAGTTAAGATACAAGAATCACTAAAGAATTACTATAGGCCCAGCGCTGCAATATGATCCTCATGGGTAGACACAGGTGCAGAACTCCTTTAAGGTCAACGGGGATTCACATAGCCGCAGGCCTATCCCTTGCATGAAGTTCATTTTAAGATCACAGCCCAAGAAGGCAGTTTTCAGGGACCATACCATTTGAACAGGCTGATATATTGTGATGCATGCCTTCTCTTGTACAACATCAACATTTTAGGAGGTGCCTTGTATTTTAGGGAATCTGCTAAACCTAAGTTACTCGGCTTGTCACAATGTTTTCCACCCTCTGTAACTGCATTGCTCCAAATTATATGTCAATAAAAGTCTATTGGAAATTGCCACATTTGCTTTGCTGAACTTTTCCATGTACATCATAACAGAGCAGTTCTGCTAAGCCTATCTGCTGGTGTTACCATGAAAATAAATCAGATCAAGTATAGCTCAGAAATAAATCAAGTATACCAACTGACACTTGCAATATTCAGTGTTTTCGTGGGATGTCAGCAGGCTTTTCATTGCTTTTGCTTATTTCTATTTCATTTCAAGTTTTCTCATAAACTCCATATAGCTAATGCCTCCCCAAATCACTATTCCCTGGGTTCTTGGATGCACAATATATCTCCTCAGCTGGATTGTACGTACGACCCTTGGGTAATATATTTTTCAGCCTGCATCATAGTGTACTAATTACTGTATAATGACTCTCCCTTTAAAAAAAGCCCATAATGAAGCAAGCATAGTAAGGGCATAGCATTTCCAGGAGTTAACACAGAAATATTTCCACATATACTTGCACCTTTAAATCATCATTGATGAGAATTAAAATGTAGCTTTTCAGAGAACTAAAAGGTCATTAATTCCCCAGTTATATGTCTGTTCCCATTATGAAGAAAGAAGATAAATAATCATTTCAAGGTTCAAGATTGCATATTGTATCGATATAACCAAGACTCTTCTCTCCAAATGAAATGATGAATATGCTCATAAGGGTCTGTCTTTAACACACTCCAGTTCGCAATGCATGCACGCATGTCACAAAAACGATTTCCTGACAGATTACTGAGAGTGAAAAATATTAGATCCAAGAGTATTAAAGTGTGGCATTAATAGCAGCAGAGTTTCTTCAGTAATCTTATGATTCCAACACTTTAAAATTCAATTTTCCAAAATCCTATGTTTGCACATTTAGGCCACCCACTTACATAATTTATTATTTTTAAATTATGTTTATTCACATAAAATTGTCCATTCATCATGAGAGGAATGACATATCAGGCACTGAGTACCGGAGTTAGCATTTTTTAAAGTAGGCATGCCTCTCTTGTATACGGAAAGTAGAATTAAGAGTACTAAATCATCCTGTCTCTAGAAACACATATGAACTGTAAATGAATGAGGTAAGCAATTTTGTTTAATTAGAATCAATAGTATCATCCTTTAATTAAACAATATTGATTGTATTATGCAGAGGGCAGCCTCTGGAAGGATATGGTTTAATGCAATTTCTGTTTGACTTGCAAAATTATGTCAAAGGTCAAATTGAACTTGGACATGGAATATCCCTTTGAATGCTGAGTGCCATAACACTGAATTTATCTCACTTCTTTTCATAGCATTTACATGAACAGAAAGCCAGAGGTGAGGTACAGGCCATGGGATAAAAGAGAATGAGTTTTCATCACTCATTTGCAGCTTCGTGGTAACCACCCATACTGACACTTTTACCTAACGGTAAGTGGAAACTAAACTCAGAAACTCTCCTCTCTTTCACTGAGGACAAAACTTACACTGCACATGTTTCCACAGAGCAGGTGATGTGTGGTAAATCCCCGCCCCCTTTTATTGAACAGTAATTTGCTTATAGGTCCATGCCCTGAATCCTAATAAGGAAAATGAGGTTGCTTTGCACTGAGAAGTGATTGATTTATTCACCTAAAATTCCTTTTCCAGAACAGCTTCAGAGAGGTACAGCTTCTCATTTTCACATCATTTTCAAAGTCAAAAAGAAGTACCAGAGCTATGAGTAGCATCAAAAACTTAAAGGTTCCCACACAATCTCCAATGAAATATACAGCGTGTGATTGCATGTAAGCTGGGAACTCGTAATTGTCTCACATGCTCCCAATATCATTATTTGCTTCAGACCTGATGGCAAGAAGTTCCAGTTGTCAGTGACATATACACGCCATTGTATATAAGATGTTCTTCTTCCCTTGACGTTATCAGCATGAACCCACTAAGTGATTTCAGACTTGCAGAGTTTTAAGCACCAGAAATACATTAAGCAAACAGTTAAATACTGGAGCACAGAGCGTTTTATTTTAGCGTCAGTAACCAGAGGAGTTCTGCTTTGAAACTGACTAATGAGACTCTCAAATGTCCCTGTATACTATACTAGTAGACCCTAGACAATGGGCAATTTGGAATAAGGAGTGTATGAGGATGGATGGTTTCATATCCATCAAGTACATGCAAGCTGGATATTAACTTAACTCTCCATGTTTACATAGATTATAAAAAATATCCCTTAAGTGGGTTTCAGGAAATATACTCAGGCCAAAGAAAATTCCATATTGTAACAAATATTCTGTGGTTGCTAAACAGATGCTTTGTGGTAGTTACTGCTTGCCCACTATCATTAATATCATTATTAGTACTATTATAATAGTACCCAAAGGTTCTATCCAATATCAGGGTCCCAGTGTATCAGGCCCTATACAAACAGAGTAAGAAATAGTACCTGCCCCCAAAAGATTTCAATTGAAAGGGGCAGCGTAAGGGAGGATGGGAAGCCAAACATCCAGAGACTAAACGTCTTGCCCACAGGTAGCAGGTCAGTGGCAGAAATGACACTAAAATGCAAGTCCCAGAGTCTCAGTCAAATCCCTCTGCTCCTGGATCATACTGCCATTCAGCCCTTCCCCTCAGATAGAATACCTCTGATCTTCTAGCCTTAACATTACAGGGGTTTCCATTTTCAATTTTAAAAAATCTGCTTGATGTTTAAGCATTGTAGATGTGTCTCCACATGGAGAAACATGTGTTTCCCCAGGGACAAACAGCAGCAGCACATATTTTTGCCATTGCTAGTTGTCTCAAGGGAATGCCCCTGCACGTGCACTGTGTTGCACAGCAAATTGCCCTGGATGGAGTAAGGGAGGCTGGGGCCAGCACTTGCACTGGCCCCAGCAGCCTTTTCTGGGGTCCTGAGGACCTCCCTGGACTGCAGCAGTGGTGATCCAGGCATGCGGAGTCTGGCCAGCAGCTGGAGACTGGTTCTGGCTGGCCAGGTCTGACTTTGGGCAGCGCACCTACTGCCATGTGCACTACACCACTTTTTTGGCCCTTTTTTTTAGATACTGGGATTTCCCAATCATTGACATGTGCTGCATGCATTTTGCAGCACTCAAAAGATTTTGAGGTACCACAAACTGTGTATTTCTGCTAAGGGGATGGGGATCCCAGTTAGGGATCTAAATCATGGTGATATGAAATATATTTTTGCAGGTCACTTTCAGTGCATGGAGCTGATTTTGCAGTCTTTTCAGGGTCAGCCCCACCTCACCGCTGATTGGCTAAGAGGTCAGTCACTCATCTTCAGACTACAGCATTGTTGCAGCATTATATCTAGCTTCTTAAAAGATGGCACCAAAACCCTGTCGCTTTTTTGAATGGTGTCTTCACTGAGCCTACATCACTGGCTCAGCCTCTCAGTAGCTCTTTCTCAAACCATGTGCTCTATAGCTGCAGGGATTCCCGTGCTTTCTTTATATTCCAGTAAGCTTTTATTTTTATTTTTTGGATGATTTTGCACAAAATCATGGAAAATGCCATCTTTTGTGGTGATTGTGGAAACTGGCATTTTTCACAGTTTCCAAGAAAATCACAAAAGTGTGATTTAATTAGGTCCCTACACAGTCCAACAGTTCTGATCAAGCATTTGGTTCAATTTCTTGTACAGAAGTACTGTCCATAGAGAACAGATGTACAAGAGATTATTTCCACTACCAGAACATAGAGGGATGCAGGACATACTATTCCATCACCAAAACATTATGGA
Organism: Alligator sinensis; assembly: GCF_000455745.1. Lineage (NCBI taxonomy): Eukaryota > Metazoa > Chordata > Crocodylia > Alligatoridae > Alligator > Alligator sinensis. Next base: position 1,872,552 of record NW_005841976.1, on the reverse strand, counting down.
ACACATATAATGAGCTGATGGGCATACCTTTCCATTAAGACAACACCCAGAAGGCAATGGTGGTTTGGTTGTTCCAGTGATGGGACACAGGGAAAGCAGTGGCCCACCTGCTGGCGCACAGAAGGCCAAGGATCACCTACCATTATGCCTGAAGAGCACAACAGAGCGATGTAATTGTGATTCTGACCTGAGAACACTAAGTGCAGTGGTGTAAAAAGACACCTGCCAGTTCATTACAGTATCTTGTATTGACTGGAAGTAACTTTCAGGTCACTTTTCCCTCCAGCCCTTTAAATGAAATGTAGTTGTTTAAAATGTGCTATTTATTCCATTGATCACATGCTAAGTCTCCTCCATTTCTAGATTTCACTTTCTGAGTTATTTCCCCTTAGCTGTCATTAATACAATGGCAAAGCTAATAGAGCACTCAATAGAATATGAATGCTAATGAGGTGAGTTGGTGTCAGTAGTTAGAAGACCTGTGGGGAAAGAAGCAAAAGAGTGAGTAAAACACTGGAAATGCATATGTCATAGGCATAGTTGGGAGGAGAGGGGGGTAGTGCATTCTTTTTTTAAAACTATTAAATCTTGAATTGTCTTTGCCCTTTGGTTTCAGCCTGCCAGGTTAACCTTGTCAGTAGAGTAGAACCCAATATTTTCCTACTATTCCTAACACTGAAAAGCTTTAGAGCTAATTTGACTCTGGACTCCAAAGCTTTTGCTATTATAATTATGTTGGAGACGTCCCCTGGTACAGAAGCAGTTAATATCAACAAAGGAGTTCTTCTGCTGGTCTACAGAAACTACCTCTCCCAATGACATAAACTATATTGACAAAATAAGTCTCATTAGTATAAATTGTATACAGAGACAATTTGCCAGCACAGGTATATCCATTAGCAGCATGATATTTTTCACATTTCTGTAACAACTATGCTGGAAAACGTTGTAGTTTAAACCAGGCCTCCCTGGAAAGCGAGCACTTAGATGCACTTAGTGCCCTCAAAAGGGTGATAACTAGGGCTGCAAGAAACACCATCATTTCATTTCAGCGTCCATTTCACCATTTTGAGGGGACAGTGTTTCATTTCATCATTTGGTTTCATTTTGAAGCACTGTCCTGTTTCTTTTTGTCGAAACTGTTTCAACCCGCTTTGACGTTTTGCCCATAGGCTATAATGGGGAATCATGAAAATGCCTAAACCTTTGTCATTTTTTGCCTGATTCAGATGAACATTGCAGGAATGGTAGCCACTTCTGAGGGCATGAAGCTTGCCAAGTTTCAAGGAGATAGGTGCAGAGGTTTATTGGAAACTGCCCCTCAAAGTCTTGAATGCAAAACTCGTGACACTTGCCGGCAGCAGCAGCCTCCTGTCATCTGGCACGCAGATCTGGGGGCCCGCATGCCTAGGGGGGCTGTGGGGCTGTGCTGGATTCCTCCCAGGGGTGCGGGCCCCTGGATCTGTGCCAGAGGACAGGAGGCTGCTCCTGCCACCTGGGACCAGTGCTCAGAGCAGCCCACGCCCAGTGCCAGGGAGCAATGGCAGCCTCCTGTCATCTGGCCCGGTGACAGGAGGCAGGGTAGAGCCAGGACTGTGCTCTGAGTGGCTCTGCAGCCCCATGGAGCTCAGCCCAGCAGTGGGAGGCAGAGCACAGCCCTAGCTCTCTCCGCCTCCTGCCTCTGGGCCCTTCTCCTAGCGGCTCCACTGCTCCATGGAGCGCAGCCCAGTGGTGGAAAGTGAACAGTGCCAGGGCTGCACTCTGTCTCCCACCACTGGGCTGAGGCCCATGGGGCTGCAGAGCCGCTTGGAGCACAGCCCGGTGATGGGAGGTGGGGAGAGCCAGGCTGTGCTCTGAGCAGCCCCGCCAGCCCCACAGAGATCAGCCCAGTAGCAGGAGTCAGGGAGAGCCAGGGCTTCGCTCCACCTCCTGCCGGTGGGCTGAGCTTCATGGGGCTGCAGAGCTGCTCAGAGCGTAGCCCTGGCTCTCCCCTGCCTCCCGCCACTGGGCTGCTTCAAAACTCAAAACATTTTGAAACCTTCAAAAAGTTTCAAGTGCCCTTGTTTCATTTTCAAGCTGTTTCAAAGCTTTTTGTTTCATTTCAATTTCACTGTTTCGGGCTCAAAATGCATCGAAATAGCTTTAAAATGAAACCCTCGGTGAAATTTCACACAGCCCTAGTGATTGCCTTCAACAAATATGTGTTGATTGTTCCTTATTGGATTGCATGCCATGCCTTGTTACGAGTTATAGAATCATAGAAAATGAAGGTTGGGAGGGACCTCAGGAGGTCATCTAGTCCAACACCCTGCTCAACACACGACCATTCCCATTTGGATCAACCCAGCCAAGGCTTTGTCTAGCTGGCTTTTAAAAACCTTCAAGGACAGAGATTCCACCACTTCTCCGGGTAACCTGTTCCAGTGCTTTACTACCCTCCTAGTGAGAAGTTCTTCCTAATATCTAACCTAAACTTCCCACTGAATCCACTGATAATGTCACAATCTGAGTTTTAAAAAAATCAAACTTCAGCAAAAAGATACAAATGAAAAGGGGGCCAGTTCTTCAGCCAGGGTAAACAGGTGTACCTCTGAGGTCAATGAACGTCCATCCCCCAACAGCAAGAGAGAATCTGGTTAACAAGATTTGTATGCAGTAATTGAATCCCAAATTCTGAAATTCTCACTTCTCAGGGCTAAACTCTGCAATAACTATCAACAGAAGGTCAGGGGGATGTGGACAGGCTGCCCAGCTGAAGTCCTATAGGAGGACCTGGGAACATGCACTGGCCAATTTCTGTGCATGGCACACTCTGTACTCATGGCAATGAGGTGAGGAGCAAACTGGGATTTTCAAAGGCAATAAAAATTTAATGACACAATTTAGTTATTGGAATGAATGGAAGTTGTCCTGCTAAAACCACTGGAACATAGGACTGGGGCCAGTGTCCTGTATTTACAGGCAGTCAGAGTCTTCAGGTAGCACTGGAATTCTCAGCCAAACCCCTTCCCCTTGTCCATGTCCTTCAAGGGCCAAGTCCTCATGCAGGCATCCTCCAGATGTAAAAGCTGTACTATTTTACTTATAACAGTACTCTGTTAAAAGAATACAGCCTCACCAGTTTGGTGTACAACAACTTCATTCTAGTGGGTAGCTATTTCAGTAACAAAATTGCATACTCTTTGCATAAACTCCAGTCTTATTCTCCCTAATGGAGAAAGAAGAATGCCCTTATGGTTGAGTCACTCAGTTGGGAAATACAGGTTTATTTCTTGTCTCTGGCACAAATTAATCCAGAGTAACTATGACGCTGTCATTTAATTACTGTGTGCCTCAGTTTCCCCATCTATAATTTAGATGTAACAGTCATTCTTTTTCTTACCCTCTGCCTGCCCTGAGCTAACTATAAAGGTCAGGTATTGATTCCAACCAAAGTTGGGGTCTCTAGGCAGAGATGTTCAACGGACAGTAACAAAAGGCTGTGAAAATCCAGCTAAGCAAAAGCTTGATGATGCTAGCAATATTTGCTGAGCTCTGCTATGAAAAATGTGTTAGAAAGGTGTGGGGGATTCCCAGAAATGATTTCCTGACAAAGGCAATTCACAGGCTTTTGCAAAAACTTGAAGCAGGTAGTTTCCTTATTTTCAGACAGTACCAAAGCAATGGCCCTATCATATACCATGCCTCAGTGAAAGAATTGCTAGCTTTGCCTGTTAAAAAACGTGTTTCTTCTGAAGCCCCTTGGCAGAAAGCAGGAAGTAGACACATACACAAACAAGAAGTCAGTCTCAGTCGTCATACACTCTCTTTTTCTTAAGTCTTGACATGGAGGATTTTTCTGGCCACAATTTTTTTTTTCACACCTAAACAGGCTCAACTTGAAAATGATTGCCAGCACCAAAATTTACATGTAAGATAAACTGAAGAGCTTCCTTCACTTAATTTTTTTCTTAATGTCATCTCCAATGTGTCTGACATATGCAGGGCATAAATCCTGCAGAGCTGAGCGATCCCTGACAGCTCACTATATGTGCCATATGGAGCTCCCTCTGGGCAGCTCCTGTGGACTGGAACTCTCTCACCTCTCCCGTTCTTCCGAAGCCAATTCTACTAATGGAAGCCATAAGACTCTCCCTCCATTAATCCTGGGGTGGACTCATCTCAGACCATTTTGTATAAGCAGCCTGTGGCATATTTGTTGACCGTGTTTTGTCAGCCTCCCTGCCAAGATCTCCCCACAAGTTCAATATAAAAGATACGTTGGAAGTGTGCATTAGAGCCTTAGCATCTTAGTACCTTGGATGCTTTCAACTCAGCTTGGTTTACAGATTATAAATTATTCCTTGCTTCAGACAGTTTATCCACGGAGTGGCCTCAGCTCATACAGTGACAGAATTGGCACCGTTCTCTTTTCTCAAATAAGTTTTTTGCACGTGTTTCTGCTCGGCTTCTTCCTCCGCCTCCTCATCTCTTTGTTTGCCACCTTTCTGCAGCATGGAGTCAGCATACCATTCATCTACATCAATCTGTCTTCACCCATCACAGACTCCAGTGGGTCTATCTCATCGAGTGCAGTCACTAAATTATTTTCTTTTTAAAGTTGGTAATTGCCTTCAGCCTTAGACTGTCGTTTTGTGTATGGCGATGTGTCAAAGCAAGCAGTGAAGTGTTCAGAACCAGGGATTCCTTGGCTCAGGTAAACCCCGCCGTGTGGCGTGACTTGGCAGAACAACCTAAAGCTATAGTTTTCCAAGGAGCATCTGAAGCTACAAGCACAGATGTCAGAATCTGTGTTTACCCTGTGGTCCCACTAACAACAAAGGAGAAGAGTGGTCCTGGCTGCAGCAGACCCCATACATAGCCTGTATTATGAGGAACAAGGGCCCAGATTTGAGCTGGGCTTAGAAAAAATGTAGTCAGGGGATGATGAGTAACATTTATTGCAATAAAATATAGAAGAAGTTATGGTTATGATCAAAAGCTATTGAGGCAAGCAACACATCTGCTAGTTTCCCAATGTTATGTCACTTAAAAGGCCAGAATATTTTGAAGTTCACAAATGCTAAAAAAAATCTGAAGCAAATTGCCATGAGAACAATGCATACTTGAAGAGAATATGTTGATTAGATCATTTGATATTTTTCACAAACAATCATATTTGCTGCATGAGGATGTGGTCTCCCTTACTTTTGCTGCCAGGTTGACATCAGAATCTTTCTGGAAAGGACCTCTCATATCAAAATGCACAGAAATGGTTTATTCTGTCAAAGTGCAATGTGGAACCCAGAGGACAAATGAAGCTTCAAGTAAAAAAAAATTGCAAGTCACCTGGCTAGAAGTCTTTCACCACATCCTTACGCCTTTCTAACTTTCAAAAAACCACCATCATAGAAGTCTGAGGAAAACTAAATGGACTTGGGCCACCTCTGTTCTCATTCTTCATGGGAACTGGGGATGAATATTAGGAGAGGAATTGGCTGCTTAAAAATGAAAGGAAAGCCAAGCACAGAGTCAGCATTAAAGTGGTTTTCCAACAAAATTAACAGTTTCATCATGAGCAGATCTAGGATTTTGAAAATGGGGTGCAGATGGTCTAGTTCATCATGATAATTTAACACATTTTTCTCCAGTTAAAAAAGGAACTAGAAGCTTTATTACTAGGCTAGGGGCCTAGGGCTATATTATTCTGCTTAAGATCAAAGCCAAAACAAGTATACCTTTGTTAGAATGTGCATTACTTTGCTATCTCATATATTATGCATAGAAACCACAGCCAAGAAAAAAAAATCAAAATATGTTGTTTTGTTAGTCCTGTAATCATTAGAATTAGTTGACATCTATTTTTCAGATTCAGAAAACAAAACCTGGTCTTTTTGAGCATCTTGACAGTGCATCCAGTGCTTCACTGAAAGTTATTTCCATACCTGATCTAGTGTTCACCTGAGTTAACATATTTTTAGCTAGAGTCAAAAAGAGCCTTCAGGGTTGTGAAATAGGAACTACACTAGCAGAATGACTAACAGAAGAATTGCAATGAAATGATACCTCAATTAGTAGAACATCAAGACAATGTTTTTGGAGAGTACTGGGGCAACTTCCTGGTGCAAGTGCTGGAGCGGCCAACTAGTGGCCATGCTGTTCTTGACCTGCTGCTCACAAATGGAAGAATTGGTGGGGAATGTGGTAGTAGTGGATGACAACTTGGGCAGCAGTTACCATGAGATGATTGCGTTCAGGATCCTGAGGAAAGGAAGGATGGAAAGCAACAGAGTAAGGACCCTGGACTTCAGAAAAAACAGACTTTGACTCACTCATGGGCAGGATTCCCTGGGAAGCAAGTCTGAAGGAGAGAACAGTCCAGGAGAGCTGACTGTACTTTAAAGAAGCCTTTCTGAGAGTGCAGGAACAAATAATTCTGATGCACAGGAAGACTAGCATGTATGGCAGAAGTCCATCTTGGTTTAGCAGGGAACTCTTTAGTAAACTAAATCGCAAAAAGGAAACTTATAAGAAGTGGAAACTTGGACAAATAAATAGGAAGGAATATAAAAGCATTGCTTGGGCAAGTCAGGAAGGCCAAAGTGCAATTGGAGTTTCAGTTAGTATGGGATGTGAAGGGAAACAAGAAGGGTTTCTACAAGTATGTTGGTAGCAAGAGGAAAGTGTGGGTCCCTTACTGAATGGGGAGACAACCTAGTGACAGAGGATGCAGAAAAGGCTGAAGTGCTCAATGCCTTTTTTGCCTCAGTCTTCACAGACAAGGTCAGCTCCCAGACTACTGCACCTGGCAGTACAGTTTGAGGAGGAGGTGAGCAGCCAACAGTGGTAAAAGAACAGATTATGGACTACTTAGAAAAACTGGATGTGTACAAGTCCATAGGGCCAGATGGGATGCACCTGAGGGTGCTGAGGGAGTTGGCTGATGTTCATTGCAGAGCCACCGGCCATCATCTTTGAAAACTCATGGCAATCAGGAGAGGTCCAGGGTGACTGGAAAAGGGAAAACATAGTACCATATTGAAGAAAAAGTAGGATCCAGGGAACTACAGACCAGTCCGCCTCATCTCAGTTCCTGGAAAAATCATGGAGTAGATCCTCAAGGAATCTGTTTCTAACCACTTGGAGGAGAAAAAGGTGATTAGGAACAGTCAGTATGGATTCACCAAGGGCAAGTCATACCTGACCAACCTGATTGACTTCTGTGATGAGGTGACTGGCTCTGTGGATGAGGGGAGACTGGTTGATATGGTGTACCTTGATTTTAGCAAGGTTTTTGATACGGTCCCCACAACATTCTCACAGGCAAGCTAAGGAAGTATGGGTTGGATGAATGGACGGTAAGATGGATAGAAAACTGGCTGAAGCATCAGGCTCAGAAAGTACTATTTATTGGCTCAGTGCCTAGTTGGCAGCTGGTATCAAGTGGAGTGCCCCAGGTGTCAGTCCTGGGGCCAGCTTTATTAAATGTCTTCATCAACCACCTGGAAGCTGGCACACAGTGCACTCTCAGCAAGTTTGCAGATGGCACCAAGCTGGGAGGAATAATAGATATGCTGGAAGGTAGGGCTAGGATTCAGAGTGACCTAGACAAATTGAAGGATTGGGCAAAAAGAAATCTCATGAGGTTCAACACGGACACATACAAAGTCCTGCACTTAGGACAAAACAAGCCCATGCACCAGGAAAGGCTGGGAGCTTACTGGCTGGGTAGCAGCTCTGCAGAAAAGGACCTGGGGGTTACAGTGCACAGTATGATGGATATGATGCAGCAATGTACCCTTGTTGCCAAGAAGACTAATGGCATACTGGGCTGTATTGGTAGGTGTGTTGCCAGCAGGTCAAGGGAAGCAATTATTCCCCTCTATTCATCAATGGTGAGGCCACAGCTGGAGTACTGTGTTCAGCTTTGGGACACCCACTACAGAAGGGATGTGGACAAATTGGAGAGAGTCCACTGGAGGGTGACACAAATGGTGAGGGGGATGGGAGATATGACTTATGAGGAAAGACTGAGGAAACTAGGCGTATTTAGTCTAGAGATGAGGAGACTGAGAAGACACTTAATAGCAACCTTTAACCACATGAAGGAGGGTTTGAAAGGGGATGGAGCTGGACTGTTCTCAGTGGTGGCAGATGACAGAACAAAGAGCAGTGGTCTCAAGTGTCAGCAAGGGAAGTTTAAGTTAGATATTACAAAGAATTTTCTCACTAGGAAGATAGTAAAACACTAGAACAGGTTACCCAGAGAGGTAGTGGAAGCTCCATCCTTGAAGGCTTTCAAAACCTGGCTAGACAAAGCTTTGGTTGGGATGATCTAGTTGGAGCTGGTCCTGCTTTGAGCAGGGGGTTGGACTAGATGGCCTCCAAGGTTCCTTCCAACCTTAACTTTCTATGATTCTATGTTTAAAAAGGTCGTCATTCAATTGGAATGAGGAAGTTAGAAGGGATCAGGTAGATTCTAACGAGCCATGATGTCAAGTGACTCCCTCACTGCTGCCTGAACAGAAATGCTTCTGCCACTGCCAGGCAGTTGGTTTTAAGCTTTGAGTGGAACAGGAATCAAAGAGGGTTGGGTGGCTATTATAGACGACATTCTAGTTTTCTGCCACTTTGTCCTCTGCCCTCTATTGATACGAAACCCAATGCCTTTATGTCCTCTATTTTTTCTTCAAAAGAAAAATAGAGGACATAAAGGCATCTGGTTTCATATCAATTGAGGGCAGAAGACAACTGGACTGTTCTCTATGATGGTCACCCTAAGAGGGGGTGAGACTGCACCACTACACCCCCCTGGATCCACCCCAAGTTTCATTAAAATTGAATTGTCAATGCAATTTTAAACAGGAAAAGGGCTAACTAATTGTATCAATGTAGGGACAGATGTGGGGATGGGGAGGGATAGGAGGGGTGCAGTGGTGCAGTTGCACACCCCTTTCATCCATGCTCCACCTAAATTTTAAAAACAACTGCTTGGGAGGGACAGCAGCATCTCTAATCATGCAGTGCTGAGGGAATCAATTGACTACTTGGCTCCTTTTAATGTACCTGATTCCTGCCAATCTCACATGCTAATGGCACGCTCTCCTTTTTTAATGGTCCTGAGGTGCCACTTATTAAGTTATCCTTTCTCCTGCAGTTTTAGTGTCCACTAGCAATGCCTTGTAATATCTCTTTTCTGTATCACAGCCCTGTAAGGTGTTTTTAGTTCTAGCTAAAAACCTTAGTTTGTGTGTGGTAACATTAACTCAGGTGAACATGAACTCAGGCGTGAAAATGACTACCAGCAAAGTGTTGGGTGCACTTTCAAGATGCTCAAGAAACCAAGATTTTGTTTTAAGAGTTTGAATGAGATGTACATTTAATTATAAGGATCACAGGACTGATAAAGCAATATCTTGTGAATATTGTTGCCTAGTTTGTTGTGTTTTTTAATATAATATATAATCTAGCAAGTTAGTGCACAATCCAATAAAGTTATATTTATTTTTTCTTTGATCTTAAACTTAACTGAACTTAGGCCTCTAGCATATTATTAAAGCTTCTAGTTCCTTTTTATCTGGAGAAAAATGTGTGTTTTATATGTGATGTTGCACCATACTCTATGCCACCCCCTTCTCAAAATCCTAAATCTGCCCAGGTATCACCATTTCATTTTGGGGTTTTTAATGGTGAAGCTTTTAATTTTACTTGAATAAAAATTGTTTCCTTTCATTTTTATTTTGATGATTTGTCGCAATTGATATTTCCACAGTACTGAATGTATTACATAGGTTAATATCGGGTAAACAATTTCACACTATAATATGTGGGTTTTCCAATCAATATTTTTTTCAGAATCTATATTCCACAAAAAATAAATTTCATATTGCTCTTGTGATTTAAAACAAGCACAAATTATGACTTGTTTAAATTTTCTTGAGGAAAAAATCCTTTTTCTGATCCTCTGCAGCCAAGAATGAACTTCTTGTAAGAGTCCATTAAATTCTCAGAAAATATAGGTTGTTTTCAGCCAAACTTAAGTAAAGGCAAGAAGAGTAAACTGAACTGCAGTATAATGGGTGCAAGGATGAGGGTGGGAAAATTATGAGGGGCTAGGGATAAGGTGGATTTGAACAACAGTGGTTGCTAGGCAGGTCTGCCCCATACATCCAAAAAATGCAGTTACCATTGTGCTACGAAGCATAGGAAGGGAAAAGCTACACCAGACAGCATGTGGGAAGTAGCAGAGGACCACAGATTGGGAGTATCTGGTTTTCAATGGTTACATAGACTATCCCTGTGAAAAAATAATTGGGAGCTATGACATCATGCCTTAGTCTCTCTAATTCCATTTTGGGATTTAAGGTAATGCCTAGAAGCGAGTGTTTGTCAGCCTGGCTATGCAATTTCATAGAGTTGTAGAGCCATAAGAAAAGTAGGGCTGAAAGGGACCTCCAGCAGTGACCTAGTTAAGCCCCCTGTCTGAGGCAGGATCATCCCTATCCAAATCATCCCATACAAACCATAATCTAAACTCTACATACAATTACCATCAACCCTGAATAGAGTGACCATATGTCCTGGTTTAGCCAGGACAGTCCCAGATTTCGGAGGCTGGTACCAGCCTGTTGGTGTGAACTAAAATGAGCATCCCAGAAACACAATCTGTCTGGGGGGGTAAAATTCCTTCCTGACCCCAAATATGGTAATTGGTCTGACCCTGGGCAGAGGGGCAAGACCCTCTAGTCAGGAACCTCTGGATTTGCCCCCAGCAGGAACATTAGCACATCCCAGTCACCCCCCAGTGCCCCTGGGAAGGCTTAAAAACACACTGACACATACTACAGAGAAGGGGGAGAGGGGCAGAGGCAACCAGCAAAGCCCAGAAGCATGGGAAATACCCATGGTAGCACATAGGTATAGCTACACCTAAATTTTTCCTAAGCAGTATATTCCACTGCCTCACTATTCTAACAGTGAAGAAGTTTTTAAATATCCAATCTAAACTTACTTTGCTGCAACTTCAAGTCATTGATCTGCCCCCTCTCTGTGGCAAGATAGAACTGGTGCTTTCCCTCTTCTTTATGGCTGCCCTTGAAGTATTTGAAGACTGCTATCATGCTTCCTCTTAAGCACCTTTTCCATAAGCTAAACATTCCTAGTTCTTCAGCTTCTCCTCATATGACTTGCTTTCCAAGCCCTTGGTCATCTTTGTTGCCTTTCTCTGGACCCTCTCTTAACTCCTCCACATCCTTTTTAAAATGTGGAGCTCAGAACTGTACACACTACTCCAGATGAGGCCTAACCAGCACCAAATAGAGAAGTACTATTACCTCCTGTATCTTGCACCTAATGCTTTTATTGATGCAGCCCAAAACTGCTTTGGCCTCCTGTGCAGCTGCATCACACTGCAGACCCATATTGAGTCTGTGGTTTACCAAGTATCAAGTATGTTATGAATTGCACTCGCATCTTCCAACATGTTTGCAATCCTTCCCAGTTTTGTGTTTTCCACAGACTTGCTCAAGAAGCTTCTTGTGCCAGCATGCAAATCATGAATAAACACACTGAACATCTCCAGGCACAGTATAGACCCCTGTGGGACTCCACCCAAAACCTCATGCCATTCTGATATGGACTCATTAATAATTACCCTTTGCTTGTGGCTATTGGGCCAGTTATCTATCCACCTTGCGGTACTTTTATCCAGCCTACATTTCTCCAATTTGTTTATGAGAAGTTCGTGTGGGACCTTGTCAAAAGCCCTGCTTTAATCCAAATACACTATATCCACAGCATTCCCTTCATCCCCCCAAGTAGTTACTTTGTCAAAGAAGGAGATCAGTTTTGCCTGAGATTCTTTGTTTTTCATAAATTCATGCTGGCTTCTTGTGATCGGCCTTTCCTCCTTTCAAATGCTTACAAATGGTCTTCCTTAGCATATGCATCAGTAACTTTCTAGTAATTTCCCTGTCTTTCTGGTTTACCTTGCCTTTTTCTGATTCTCTTATTTTGTTTTTCCCATCCTACTATCGATATTTTTAGGGTTTTTTTGAAGAAATGAGAATCATCCTATGCCAGGGATACTTGACCTCTGGCCCAGGGGCCAGATCCATCCTCCAGAACCCTGTCACCCAGCCTATGGGCCTTTACACCAGTCTGGAAATTTAGGAGCGATGGCAGCATTAATTGTTGCTCCCCTGCTGCTCAATTTTCAGACCCGTGGGGAGCCACGGGGACTGAGTAGCATGGCCCTAGATCAGTGGTGGGCAAAATGGCCAGGACAGGTGAGCAGTAGATTACAGCTCTGACCCAGCTCAAGCCTGCACTGTCGTTGCCATAAGATCTCAGCCCTGGAGCAGCCATGCGCCCTGCCAGCACTGCTTGGGAGGCAGGGGTCTGGGGACAGGGAGCATCAGGTCAGGAGTGAGGGGCACTGGGTTGGGACTGGCCATCAATCTTTGCAAATGGCTCCTGCTACAAAAAAAGTTGAGAACCATTGTCCTAGATCAAGTATGCAGTGCAGTGCTGGGCCTGATCCCAGTGTCTGGGGTATAGCTGGGTCCAATCTCAACCGTCAAGAGTAGCACAGGCATTGGGCCCCGATCCAGGCGTTTGGGGCCAGGCGGAGGCTACACCAGGCACTATCCTGGCAGGTGTCAACCCACAGACTGGCCTTATACCACTCATCCACCCTGTGGAGCCAAAAGATTGGGCACCACTGTCCTGTTCTCTAGAGGTTCTTATACTGTGTTCATCCCTGGATTATGACTGCCTTTCAGTATTAAACACCATGACAAAATCTTGTCCCTTGTTTTTTTTCATTCCATGTGAAAGCTGTGTACAGTGGAATATTTTATTTCCCCTCAGCAAAGTTTCCATGCTCGCACTCTCCTCTCACTACCAGGTAACTGTCTTTGCAGCCCTCTCTCTGACAGCAAAAATTATGATGAAATCTTAGTTTGTTGGATCTGTGATGACTGAAATCCTGGGATTCTTTCTCCTTTCTGGCAGGTAACCCCTATCACTGCACCCGAAGTGAGTAATTTCCACATCTGATATTCTACCTTCAGTGTTCATGTCCTAAAGAAAAAGTATCTGCTACTGACAAACTGTAGCTTATTTCTGGACCATCAACAGGACTGTGGTTATGGTATGCCATATTCCATTATCTTGCTGCATTTGTCTTTTCTGCCTCACATTAACTGCATTCAATTTCAGTTCCTAAGGATATTGGTTCCATACCAATGAACCTAGAAAATATTTCCCAAATGCCCATGGGGTGAATATTTTGATGTCCTTCCACTTAGACGATGCTGTTTTAGGACAATGCTGACTCACCTACAATCTCTCTCGCATACTAATTACTGCAGCAATAATTCAGGTCATTTGATTTTAAAGTGTGTTTCATAATATTGTTAACCTTTTGGTATTAACATACAGTATCCTCTTAATGCAGGGCAAGTGGATTGAACCAAGGAGAGAAAAGAAGAAAAAAAAATCATAAATTGAAAGGAAAGAAAGAGGCTTATGTTATTATTTGTATTCCAATAACTTTTAGAGGCAGGAATTGAACTCTGATTTCCTGAGTCACAGTCCAGTGCTTTAATCACAACTTTATCCTTTCCTCCTGCTTGTTTTCTGCAAACAATGAATTCTTGCTGCTAGTAATACTCTCACTAATACATCTTGGAATATTTGCACCCAAAACAGTCTGGGTCTGGTCTGTTACATCGATTGTGCTGAAAAAAACACACTTTGTAGACCTGCATTCAGCAGGCCCCCTGCATTCTGTCAGTAGAGTAACACCACCTCCCCAGCCAAAAGAAAGCATCTGCCACCACCCTGCAGCCAGAAGGTGGCACATATAGGCATCCCTGCACCTTCTACTATCTGGTGTGGTCCCTTAAGCTGCTGCAGCCTTCTCAGATGGCCCTGTAGCTAGGCAAAACCTGTAGGAGCTGTATGGATGTGGACCAGCTGTAGTGGCTTCAATTGTGATCGATGTTGTCTGCCAGCAGAAGGTTTGGTAGCAAAAATATCCAAATGTACACATGGTCATAGTTAAGCTACCCTCCAGTTCTACAGAAAATTGTTGTTCATTCAATAAGCTGAAATACCACCATGTGACTTAAATGACCAATCATGTATCATTAATAACACATACTCAAGAATTGGAACAAATGGTTTGTAAAGCATTCTTAGATCAAAGGTTATTTCAGATAGGTGCAATTCTAGATGTCTGATATTTCTTACATTTTAAAACTTTTTTTAAATAACAAGAGAAAGGGATAAATTAATCTATGAAGTAATTACATTACAACCAGTTTTAGCATTACTCATGGATGCTTATGATCTGTCTTTGAATGTTAATTCAGGTCTTTCTCTGTAGTCATAATCACTGATTGATGATTCTTTACATTTTTAATATGGATCAGTTCCATTCATTGCCAAAATTGGAATCTAGTAAAAAACCTGCCATTCTTCAAGGAGCAAAAAACATAGCTCGGTGCACCACCATGTGAAATTTGGAACATATATTTTCTAGAGCTATGTTAAAAGATGTGTTTCATAAGGAAAAGGCCTAGAGTAGATCATCAAATCAATCAGGATGGACCTCAATTTACCTAGTGAAAACCATCTTATCATGACATTATGGACTGGATGACACTAATCCCTTCCAAGCCAAATTGAACATAGTATTTAAATTGTAAAGTTTAGAAATAGTCCCTGTTTTATATTAATCATCAGGTGAATCTCAATATAGCTCAGTGTTTCTCAACCTTTGTAGAACCAAAGCACCTACTGAAAAATACCAGCTCTTAGCTTTCACTCATTTTTTGACTATGGAAAAATAATAGAGCAATTCATCTGTTGTGAATACAGAAAGGCCACAACAGATCAGAATAATTTTGAGACAATGGATTCCTATTTGAAATCTCTGAGTTTACCTTGAGGTACAATATTGGTATCTAACATTGCTAATACTGTACAGTATTCCATGGTGGCCTTAAATGAGTCTCATGACACCCCTGGGTATCTGTAACAGAGAGCCTGGTACTCTGTAACTTGAAGGAAGAAAAAGCCTGGGAGAGCCCCAGATAAGGGAAGACTGTGCAGAAGAAGCTGCAGGAGATCTAGTCTGGGGATGGACAGACTATGAGTGCTTACTGCAGAGCTAGTGGGTCTGCAGTAACACAATAGGACAATACCTGCTTGAGCAGTAGGAAGCCTATTGCAGTGCTTAGTTGCTCCACAGTAGGACTGTAGGCCAGAGCCCTGATGGGGAGGGGAGGCACTGTACAGGTGAGCTGCCATTGAGACTAGCTTGGGAGCCTAATTATAGGGCTCCTGCAGCCAGTCTGTCCCAGTGGAGTCACCTAACCAGAAGGGGGCACGGCCTTGGAGAGATATAAGCTAGGATCAGAGAAGAGCAGCCAGTCTGTCCCTGAAGGTTGAAGAGGGAAGGGCTCTGCAGTGAGGCACCTGTTGCTGGAAGGCAGACAGACTGTGAGCATGCTACTCCTGGAAGCAGCAAGTGAAGGGCTGAAGGCTGGCAGTGGATTACGGTGCATGGCTGAGTAGGACGTTTAATATACAGCCAAGAGGCTAGAGGCTTAGTTATAGCCAAACAGCTTATGTTTTCAGTTATGGTTTGCACCTGTGGTTTGTGTGGGACTGTGAGGGGTGGTTTTGGAGCCCAGTAGTGCCTAAGAGGCATGTGACCACCTTGAGCCCTGCCTAAGGCAGGCTCAAGATGCAGACTGGGGGCTGGTGGTCCCAGAGTCCAGAGCAATGCTGGACTTGGGGGCCAGAGGGCCTGGGGCCCAAGAAGGGCAGAGCTTGGGGGCAGAGAGCCTGGAGCCCAAGAGGGGAGTAAATCCAGAGCTTGGGGCCAGAAGGCCCAGAGCCCAGAGCAGGGCTGAGCCAGGGTCAGGGGGCCCAGATCTTAAGTAATCCAGAGAAGAGCTGGTGCCTAGAAGCCAGGTCCAGTACAGTGGGCCCAGGCTAGAAGACCCAGCCAGAGGAAAAGGGCAGAGGCTGAAACAGCTAAGGCTCCAACAAGGCAGTGTTTGGACAGTACATGTGTGAGCCATGGGCATGGTGTAAAGGGGAGGTTGCAGCCATGTAATTGGCCTTTAAGGCAGAGAGCGGAGACATCTAAATGCCCACATGAGATTGTAGATCCCTGTAGCAGCCTCCTTTTCTAAAGAGCTAAGAACAACCAGGTGTGGCAGGAAAGAGAAGGGGAGTAAGCCTGAGGAGTAAGGGTAGAGCAGGGGTTGAACAGCTACAATGGGGCGTCATGGACTCCCCTGGGACAGGCACCTATTACAGCGTTGTGGCAGCCTGTTTAGTAATTACTGGTCTAGCCCACTTTCATCTGGCTTTCCTATGTACACGGCCACCAAGCCATGATTTTTTATTTACTTCTGACTTGACTAGTGCTTTCCATGAAATGCATTTGGAATAGGGATATATTTGCCATTACCGCATTGCTAAAGCTATTTACATTTATTTTTCCCGTTCTATTTTTGGTTTTGGTAACAGCTGTTCTTTGTTTTATGTATAAACCAGATTATAAAAAGATTCTGAGTTTTCATAAAGATTTGTGCCTATCATAAAAAAATACATTGGAACATGTAGTTCATACCTATTATTGGATTTGGGAAAAAATATACTGTAGCATCTAAAAAAAGAAACTTTATTCATGCCAAGAAACTAATTCAAGTGGTCTTAAGCAGAAATGTATGTGAAAGAGCAATCTAATTACAGTTGTAATTCTAGTTCCACAAAAATTTCAACACTGAAATCCTCAGTAGGATGTTAGATTACACACATTAAATCATCAAAAACTCTTATTGGCTCATTATACAGTGAAAACTTGGACTGGACAAGAACCAGCTTTTTCTTTAGGCAAGGCATTATAAGCAGTGGTTGGTGTGGGGGGTGGAGGGGATATGTTCTGAAACAAAATGAGGGGAGAAATTTTTAAAAAATTTCCAACAATATTCACCAACAATTCAAAAAATTCACCAACAGTATTTTTTTTTAAGTCAAAACATTAGATCGATTAGTGTTTCACATCAAAAAGCTTCCCTTCTGGTTTTTATTTTTTTATTTTATGTGTCCATTCACAATATTACATAAGTATCTATGTTACAGGGGTAGGTATCACAGATTATTGAACAATTGAAACAAGAAGTCCTTTTGATACAGATAATCAAAACATTTCTTATCAAAATGCCCTTTTTCCCCTAATAAGCTTTACTCAAAATCTACATATTTCCCTTTTAGTACTACAGAATAGGGGTGCACTGATAGATATTTTTGGGGCCAATACCAATAGCCGATATTTAAGGAGGTTTATCAACCAATACTGATGCAATTTCTAATACAGCTGCCTCCAGCTGGTACATCCATTGTGGTGGAAGGGGAGGGGGGAGTGAAGGGGTGTGGGGGGGGCAGACCAACACCCCCTGGGGTGAGGGAGCCCCCAGCTCTGGGTGGGGCAGGCTGCAGCCTGGGCTGTGCAGTGCTCTTCTCAGTGGAGGCTGGGCTAAGAGCAGGCACTGGTGGTGCTGGGAGGATGCTGCATTCACCCAAAATTTCGCTGCTGCTCCGTTCCCAGTGCTGCTGCCACCAGCCACCCAGCACAGCCCTGGCTTTTCCCAGCACAGAGGTGGAGGAGGGGCATTGAGCCGGGGCTGCACCTGGGAGCTGGTGGCGGTGGCACTGGGAGCAGAGTTGTGGTGAAATTTGGGGTGGATGAAGCATTTTCCCAGTGCCACCAGCACCTGTTCTGAGACCTGCCCCCACCAAGAAGAGCACCGCACAGCCCTGGCTGCAGCCCACCCCATGCAGATCCAGGGGGGCACCCCCCACCAGTGCTTTCCTGGGGTGCAAGCAATGGCAGGAGCCACCTCCCCCCTACCCAAGAGCCGTGACTCTGGCTCTCCTCCCACCCAACCTGGGTAGCACCTGCTGCTGCCACCTCCCACATTGTAGGGGATGTTTATCTGCCCCCCACACACCTCTTCCCTCCCTCCTCCCCTTCCACCACACCAGACTTACCAGCTGCAACACAGCTCTCCAGCCACACTGCTGTCTGTGCTCCTCACTGCCTCAGTGCTGTACTGCAGCTGCACTCAGCACGGCCATTTATTAGCCCATCAGGCCAATATCCAATAGTCAGTTTTCTTTATATCTATACTGATCCAATATTGGACCAATGTATCGGTGCACCTCTACTACAGAAATGGTGCAAGTGGTACAGAAATGTTCCTGGATTAAACAGGAATTTATCTGTGTATAGCAGTACATATACAATCTACCATAACACTGAACAGGGTTCTTGGTCCTCCAGCATCCCATAGTACTCCACTCTTCAGGTGAGGGCAAAGCTGCCCCTTTGATGTGATTTTGCAGCACTTCAGCTGAGGAGCTCTGTACAGCTATCTACACCTCACACTGCTACATTTTGTAGCACTTCAAAGTCCAGCAGCACTTACAACACTACAAATGCACATGTGTCCATAGCCTCAGAAGCACCAACCAGGAATAAAGACTGAATCCAGTGCAACACTATTATGAGAGACAATTGCTGCTCTGATGAATGCATATATTTATTTAAAACTAGATGCAGGAATGGGCAGGGTAATGAGGGTATGATCTTAATAGACAGGAGCACATTACTAGCAGTGAACATAATCAATGTAGACCAGGTGCTCAACTTCCCTGGCTCTGCAGGCCAGATGAGCAGCACGGGACTAGTCTGTGGGCTGAATCCAGCATGGGGTCTGCCTGAAGGTTTGGTCTTCAGGTGCTGTTGGCTCTGGATTTAGGACACAGAAACTTTGTTCCAGAAGCCCACCCTCAGATCAACCGTGACCTTTCCATTTGATAATAGGCAAATTTATTGATACACAGTGATAACAGGAAAGAAGCGATGCAGTCTTCACTCTGAGGCTGTCTCTTAGTCAGATGCCAGCAGTCTGGAGGTGGGATGCTGAGGCCCACATTCCCCTCCAGTGGGTTGTATGAGATAGGCTGCATGCCCTCTGTCCATGGTGGCTTTGGGGACCCTTCCCGGAGGATGGGAAGGGACGGGGAGGGACTCTCAAGTCTCTGCTTTTGTATTCTCCTTCCCTCCTGATGACTCTTCATCCCTGGCTATCTCTGGTTGGTTGTCTCTCTGTGGTCACACATTCACATAGCCTTCTGTGCCTTCTCCTAATTTGGTCTGTTCCCCCAAAACCAGGACTCTCCCCCTCCAACCCCCACCCCCCTGCTCTGAGGCATTGCAGCTGGTGTCACTTTATCTCAAGTTATGGGGTATATGCTGCCAGTTCCCAGACTTTTTTCTAGACTATGTGTCCTTGTTGTGTTAGACAGCCTGTCTGCTTTGAAGGCTGTGACCTCATGTTATGGCATGCCCCCTCAATTCTTAGGCTATGTGTCCATCCATTGGCCTTGTTGTGTTAGACAGCCTGTCTGCTTCCAAGGCTGGAATAAACTTTGTGTGAGAGACCCAAGCTCTTTAGAAATTAATGAACTCTTGCTGCCTATTCTGAACCCTTTTAATGCAGACATCTATACCTATAAGCCAATTCCCAAAAAGCAAACCTTTAAATACCATTTCCAAGCCAACTGGTGCAACTTCACACATTGGCCCAGCCCCGTATGCTGGATCTAGCTGAAGAGCAACCTGGCATGCGGGCTCAGCTCCATACATCAGATCTGATCATAACGCCACCCTGTGAGCAGGCCCAGCCTTATGCACTGGTGCAATCCAGCGTGTGAGGTCATGTCATGCAGCACATGGGGCTCCTCACAGGTCCAGAAATTTGCCAGGCAGGAGGTGAAGTGGTGGCAGCAATAATTGCCTTGTCTCAGGCTCTGCTATGACAATTAGTGCAGCCACTGCTTTCCAGCTGCCAGATTTCCATACCCATGGGGAGACCCACTTGCTAGATGACACCACTCTGTGGGCCAGATTCAGCCCGCAGACCATAGGATAAGCACCACCAGTGCAGAATCAATGAAATACAAGTAAACAGTATCAGAAATATCCAAAGGCCATATATTCCTTCATGAGATAGCAAGAAGTGATTCTAAAGAAGAGAAACAGTAGTAGCTTTGAGGACTAGTTCCAGGAAAGCCTTTCACATAACGTTTTGTGTTAATGTGGCACCTCTGTGCATTGTTGCAGAGCTGTAGGAGATCATTAGGTTGCTATGCTAACAGTGTCAGAATTAACATCTATTAAACTTCCTTTAAGAGGACTGCAGCAAAATCTCAGCCTTAACTATTAATACTGCCAGTGACATAATTCACATTGCAGTAGTCTGGACACTATTCCCCACGCTACTTTTATAGATTACTGTGTCAGCAGAAAGAACAAGTCATAATAGCTTTACTTCTGTTGCTGATAAAAGATGTTATCTCACCTCACAGATCTTGCTAATCAGAAAAGGGTTTTAAGTGCCATGAAAAACTGAACTAGAACAAAAAAATCATTTCCTTTTTCATCAAATATTCTCTTTAATAATGTAGGGTTTTTTTCTCTAAAAAGCAACCTTTGTCACTATTTTTTTTCATCTAAAATCCAAATGTCTGCATTTTTATTAACTATTTTCATATTTTGGATGGAAATTTTGTTTCTAGTTGCTGAAAACCTAAACATTTTTGTTTTCAGGTTTCCATTTTGTGATGACTGCACCTCCCAAAAGAAATCTTTAAAATATTATATTTCTTGTAAAAAATTATGTTTGGTGAGAAATATAAATGTAATTCTAATGAAAAAAACTTCAGCCTCCTCTAAATCAATTTAAAACTTTTCTGTCTTCCTATCTGAGTAGATCAGGACTCCAGATCAAGAGACTCTGGTTCTGTCTCTCTCGGGTTGCTGACTTTGTCATGTACTTAATTTTGGAAGTACTTAATTTTGCTCATATATTCTTCCACAAAGTGATGTTTTCTAATATTCCTTCTTGGCTGAATTTTATAATAGGCAAAGCTAATGAAAGGTCTAATTTTCATTATATCCAACTTGGTGGGTAGGTAATAATGAGAGATACAGCGTAACACTATGGATGCAACAGTTTGAAAAGTAAATCCAATGCTTGGGCTTGTTAGCCAAGTGTCATTTCTATTAACTGACACTCCACCACTTTCCTCCTTGCTGCTCTGGATGATCAATACGGTTGGACAAAGTGATACCACCTGCCTGTCACTTTACTCTGTGCCAGCTGTCCCACACCACTAGGTCCATTACCTCAAGCTGTGAATCAAGATCCTTGCATCCTATGCTCCATAAGGCCCTCTTTTAATACTGTCCTGAAGCCAAAGATATAAATTCTGCTGTAGCTGCAGGGATGTTAATCTGGAACACCTCTGTTGGTTTCAGTGGAAATACCCTAGATTTACATCTTTGTAGCAGACAGCTGAATTTGGCACAAAAGCCCTAATTTTCAGCTGAGCCGAGCACCAGCATTCCAAATGAAGCCAGTGGGAGAGAGCCATAAGCCTACAGCTAATTATGAACAGGGCAGAGCAAAGACTAAAACTGTAACCATATCAGGGAAAGGTTAGGACTGCAGAACTGCTTATTTTAGCTCAAATGTAGCTGACTATCTTTGTAGTAAATTATTTTCACTGCAAACTTGTTTGTTGCTAGAAATAATTGCTGTTTGTTTATTTCTTGCTGATTTTTCCCCATATCTGTGAATACAGCAAAATGAGTTTACAGCAAATATTTCTCATTCAACAGTATATTTTAATCGCTTTCCTAGTCACATACGCACACTAAGAAATGAGCAATGAGAAGAGTCCTGTATAGATAACACGGCTATGGATCCATGTGAGCATCCGCTTCTTTTGCAAACTTACATAATCATTTTGCTGTAGAGGGCAAAAATTGCCCCATGGTACATGTTCCAACCATTTGTAATGAAGAAAACAGATGTTATCTTGTGACGATCTTTTCACTTTCTCAATGAATGTTATAAGATGCACATGCACTTACAAAAGAGGTTAATCTATCAAGACACTCAACACCATTCATTCCACTTTATTAATTCCTGTGTCATAGATGAGGCTCAGCTGCTTCTGGCAATGATATTTTCTAATATACCGGTATTAATTATGAGCTCTGTTCATCCAAAGTTCAGCTTCTTCAATGTCCAATCACAATTAAAGCTCTCCACTTTCAAAGACACCATTGTCAAAAACTACAAGCCCATGTCTCTCATATACTGAGGCTCACTTGATGTCTTCCTCCATCATTCTGCCGCCTGCACATATGCAGTAGAGAGCCTCCCCCAGAGGCAACTAAGATGCACCTGGTGATTCCCTTCATCATATGGCCTTGGAGAAAGAATCTGAAGGAAGGAGGCAACCAGATACTTGAGCCAGTAAAAGCAGCTGCAGAAACAGTTTAGGCAGGGACCAATGGACTTGGATTATCTGATAAGGTTATTTTTCTATGGTTTTGAATAGGTGTGCATTACATTATACAGGGTGCATCTACACAACATGTTTACTGCACAGTTGACTAATTAACTGCGCAGTAAACGTCTCAGCGTCCACATGTGCGCCCCTATTATAGCACACAAACCTAATAAACTCCGCAGCAGGGTAATACTTGTAAATAGTACTTCTGTGGAGATTTTTCATGTGCAACAGCACACATGTAGCCACTAACTGGCTGGCTGGGGCATGAGGGTGCTTCAGTATGGGGGGCTGCCTGCAGGCTAGCCCTGCACTTAAGCACCCTTGTACCCTAGCCAGCCCCTTCACAGCACACTGAGACCAGCTGAAGCAGATCTGGGCTGGGAGGCTGAACCCCTGGACCCCTTGCCAGCCAAAGCTGCTCCGTCACAGGTCAATATGCTGTGGTCTGCATGCATGTGTAAACGGTGTGCCCAGGAGCTTCCCAGGACCAATAAACTGCAAAGAAATAAGCTGCGCAGTTTATTGCTGTACACGAATAGCATGTGTAGATGCACCCGCAGGGTGTTTACTCCATCCCACTTCAGAATCTTTTCAAGTTCTCCTCACCCAACACATGCCCTCCTTCCCATCATCCAGCTCCTCCTCTCATCTGCACAGTCCTCTTCAGCTCTCTCCTTTGTCTTTTATTGACCTCACCTTTACATTCTGTAGCTTATATGAAATTTAGAACTAATGGGATGTTTGCCGCCATTATCTTATTGGTGCTGCTTGCATTTTATATCATTTTCTCTTACCCTGTGCCTGTTTTGTCTATTTGGAATGTAAATTCTTTGAAGCAGAGACTGTCTATCACTTTGCAGAGCACAAACTGACTGTTTTCACATGACAGGGCCACAACGGCTACTTGTAAGGTTAGCCAGCAGCTGAAGGGTGTATATGAGGATGCCAATGGTGCCAAAAGGATGAATGTAGGCAGCTTAAGGAGGCAGTATTTCCTTTACTTCTAGGAGTTCTAGTCAAACTTCCACTTCAAAAGGGGTCAAAATGGTACCCCAAATAGTCAACTCTTCCCATCTGAAAGAATTATTTTAAAACATTCAAAATCTACCTTCAAACAAATGCTAAGAACACTTGCATGCTGAAGAACAGCAGACAGCAGGGACATTCCCTTACTTGTTGGGGTTGGGATTCTTAAAGTACTATATAATACTATATATTACTAGATATTGCTGCACCGCTTGTCATATATTGCTTACGTACCTAGGAGCCCTCAGTTCTAATGTTCCACTATTTCTGTTGTAATGGATGGGCAATAGTATTCTACTATTACTGTTTGATTTGAACTAAAAATAAGAAGCAAGATTCAGAAAAAGGCCCAGTTATTTACATGGATGGAAAAATATCTAAAGATACCAAATGAATGCAAAAAAGGCTAGGAAGGGATAAAATGTCACACTTTGGAAGTAAAGCCAATCTGTAGTAGGAATTAGAATGAGACCTTAATGGGGAAGCAGATCATGTCACATCTACACACTAAATGCTTGCATCTTCCTCTTAGACATCAACTACTCAATGCCATTTGCAACAGGACCCTGAACTGGACTGATGACTATGATCCAGTTTTGCAAGTACTACATTCCTAGGTAAGATTACATTATGTATTTAAACACACACACCCTCTCCCTGCCCTCCCCCCTCCCCATTCTTTTCCATGCAGAATTAATTTCCTTTCTGGAGAGCAGTTACCCATCTGGGGCTATGAAACTGGTAATAAGTACACAGTTTTGGTTCAAAGGTGACAAAACATTAAGCTTACACTTAAAATAACAGAGAATGAAAAAGATGGGGGGGGAAGCTTTTTGCTACATTTGGATAGATCATCAAGGAGGCATTCAGTAGGTGCCAGAGGGCTCATCTACATGAGACACTACATTGCTGTGGCGAAATTGCATCAGCGGGCACAAAGTGTGATGCCACCACTACTGAGGAGTAGCAATGAGCTACTGTGCAACAGCTCATTGCTACTGCGCAGTAGAGTCAGAAACAACCTCTGCGGCGCCCGGACTGCTCAGTACTGGCGGTTACTGTGCAGTCATTTAGTACTTGTGCAGTACTGGCAGTAACTTTGCAGTTGGGCACAGTGTAGATTGTCGGGCATATTGTAGATGTACCCAGTATGAAACTGTAGCCTGCTATTGATCATGCCTCCTCAATCAGATGCAGACATATCCTCCATTTTGGTACCTGCAATACTATTTCAACAGCTAATTTTGCTCCCTGCTTCACTGATTCACATAGTTTCATAGTAGCTAGGGTCAGGAGGGACCTGAATAGATCTTCTAGCCTGACCCCCTGCCACAGGCAGGAGTAAATGCTGGGTTCATAAGACCCCAGACAGGCGTCATCCAACCTCCTCTTGAATTTGTCCAAGGTAGGGGCGAGGACCACTTCCCTGGGAAGCTGGTTCCAGATTTTGGCCACCTAACTGTAAAATATTGCCTTCTGATCTCTAACCTAAACCTATTCTCCATCAGTTTATGACCATTGTTCCTCATCACCCCAGGAACATAAAATTTTACTTTTAAAATTATCACATTTGCCTTTAAAGCTAAGGGCCAGATCCTTAGAAGTGGCAAATTGAAACAGCTTTGTTGACTTGGATGGAGTTAAGTCAGTTTATGCTGATGCAGGATCTGGCAGGAAAGATTTGGCCTTTTAGAAAACAAAACACTTGCTAAAGATCCATATGACTTCAACAGCTCCAGGGCTAAAATCTTTGCCTCACTGGTGCCTGTGGGAGTTGTGCTATTGAGCAAAGGAGCAAAGCTTTTGCCTGGGGCCTCAACCCCTTCATTCTTTGTGAAGCCCATGTTTGCACAGACGTGAGGTTTGGGGTGTGAAAAAGAAGCAGGATGAAGCACTCAGTGTCTTCCTTTGGAAAGCATTTTGTTATTCCTGTGGCTGCTGTACATTTTTGCCCAGTTAAAGGGAAAGATCAGAACGGTGAGCCACCAAATGAGGAATTTGACTGTGAATCTTACTCTAGTGCTAAGTGCCCTCACAAGCAACATTTAACTCCTTGTAAGTCTTATGTTAAGAATAAACTAGGGCATAAATGATCCAGGAAGGATCTTGTATAAGCCCTCTGTGCTGGAATATCTCCCTTAACAATGCTAGGTAACTTGGACCAAATCCTTATTTGCCCAATGTGTCCTTTGAAGTTAATGGGAGTTCCAGGTGCTCAGCATCTCTCTCAGGGCTGCAAAGTTGTGCTCAAGGGAGATCGTCTCCATTCACAGAACCCACTTCTATTTCAACATGATACACAGACTGCCATTTCCCTCATATCATTTGTCCAATCTTATCCTCCCTGCTATATCACTTATCCTGCCTGGATGTTACTGCTCTGCAGCTCCTGAAGGATTTCAGAGCTAGCACCTAGAGAAAGGAATGCTGCACAGGAGATGTTTCACCTATCTTCCCCATCCTGCTTCTGCATTTCCAAATGGAAATCCAGACAAGATAGAAACAACGCTCAGTGCTGTAGCACTTCCTGCTAGTTTACCCCATATGTGTAGAGGGAACAAGCAAAATATCCTGCTTAAACAGGGCTCTTCTGGAGTAAGGGAAGACAGCAGAACCAGTCCTCATACATATATAGACAGAAGTAGGTCTTGCTTCCTTCTTCAAATTCTCTGGGGATCTGAAGAGGATAAAGCCTATTTTATCCGAGTGCCTAAGGTGCTTTGGGGTGCTTTGTGACTTGTGTGTCCAATTGTTGATACATAAACATAAGTAAAAAAACCCCAACCTAATCTAAAAAATGTTTTATGTTGCAAAACAAAACTTGCCTTTCTCTGACATTAAAGCAAAATAATTCACTTAAATAGAGCTCTATTGTATGTGCTTTTAAACAAGCTGATCTGCTTCTAAGAATAACTCCCAGTGTTTTTCAAAAGAAGAAATAGTTCTCAGTGCAATAAAGACCAAGTCCTGAAGGACATGTCAGGACCATCTTTATTCTGCAGGAAGCAGAAGTAATTGGGCAATTCCTGGTCTAGATTTCAATTCCCATAGAAAAACTTGCAAGTTTGGAGCCAGTTCAAGGAAACTCAGAAGGTTTTGTCCATGACACTTGACTTTTTGCAGTCTCTTCTAATAAGCAAGATAGACAAGGGATAGGAAAAAGGAAAAACTCTTATCCCCATTTTGCAGATGAGGGAACTGAGGCACAGAAGGATTAGGGAGCAAGATCCAAAAAAACATTTAGGCACACATGGTGCAATTCACAGGACTTCGGCTCATCAATCCAAGTGAGTGACCTACAAAATCTTCACTTAGGTGTGTGAGAGGTCATAAGCACCTAAGATTTTGACCAGAAAACTTGTGCAGACATCTAAAGTTCTGTCACTTTGCAGGCATCGCCGTCTGGCCAGAGCTGAGCATTGTGGCACCTGTCTCCCAACATACAGCAACATGGGATTCACAAACCACGGGCCTTGTTACATGTTATACTGTGAGCTGCTCAAATGTTGATCGATGTTAGTGCTAGCTTGAGTTTGGAGCAGTCACATGTTCAAGGCAGCAGGAGCGTGAAGGACTGAAAGGTAAGAATCCCCCCTCCCCAGTCTGGGCTTCCCCGTGCCCTCCAGGGTGCCCTTGGTTCCCTGCCACCCCCAGAGCTCCCCCTTCTGCCCCTTGGGGTTACCCCCTGCCCTTCCCCAGAGCTTCCCCCATTCCTTACCCCACTTACTTGTGGCTGCCACCACTGTATGTCCTGAGGAAGCAAGCAGAGAAGGGTTAATCTGCCTGCCCGACCCCCACCACTGCCACTGCTGCTCTTCTCTGGGCTGAACCTGGCCAGAGAGCAGCAGTGCCAGTGGGGGCCAGGCAAGCAGGTTAACCCTTTCCTGCCTGCTGCCCTGGGACAGACAGCAGCCACAATTGAGCATGGGAAAGGGGGCAGTGAGCAGGGATATGGGGTTCTGGGAAGGGCAAGGGGAGCAGGGACCTTATCTGGGCCAGCAAGGGACGGGGCCAAGCAGAGTGTACCAGATAACCCTGGGCTGGAGTGGTGAAACCTTAAACCTTCTAATGACTGCTTAAAACTCTTTTCATGTGTTAATGTGTGGGCAATTCTAGGCATAAGAGGTCCAGGAGCCACCTAAAATTAACATGTAACAAGGTTCTAAGTGGCCTTAAGTTCCCTCGGGGCCTAATCCTGCATGACATTGTAAGCACACATATCAGGTGCTAGTGCTCACCTTTTCTATAATAATCATATGGTTAGAGTCACCAAGGAAGTAAAGTGCCTGGGTTCTGATGGCGCAGATGGCATTCCCGTTACTTGCAGGTATAAGCTGAGGAGCTTTCTAAATAATGTGTGGTCTGCTCTTTGATTAGGAGGACTCTACAAAGTTAATATATTATCAGTTTACTTATGGTTAATGTGTGGGTGTAGAAAAAGGAAGTATAGCCCCAACGCTATTTATAGAACAATGTACACAGATTTGGGGACAGAGAACTTAAACTCTACGTTCTTCAGAATTTAAAAGCTTTCAGTGTTAGCCATCTTTCTCAGCACTAAAGAAGAGGGGTCTGTGTCTCTGCTAAGTTGTTACCTCAGTCAATTACTAATATTTGTATAATGCTAAAGATGCATCTTGCCTTTTGCAAAGCACAACCTGAAGTCTGTGCCCTGCTTAAAGAGTTTACTAATAAATGGCCAAATTTTATACACTTGAATCAAGCAGAACTCCAACAGAAATTGCTGGAGCCCTTAAAAAGGCCTAAATTGTTGTGGGTTTTTTGTTTTTTTTTACTATAACTTTAACCACAAGCAAAAGGCACCTGGAGTGGATTGCAAGTCACATTTTGTTCAATTTAGATGCAACCAAATAATCATTCATAAGCTTTCCAGTTACTGCTATGCACTCTGGAAGATCCATCAGAGAATGCATCATATCCCAATGCACAGTGCTACTGGTCTCAAAAATATTCCAGTGCCTTATTATAAGTTGAATTCTACTGTAATTTTCCTGTATTAATTCAACTAAATTTGTCATGACTGATAGACAGAGATGCATTTGTAGATATTTAAAAGCTTCATTAGAAACCGAACAGCTGTATCTAAATTATCATGAAAGAGGAATAGTTTATAAGGGACTATGATAATGTTCCATCATGAATTTTGATGTTGTAACCACTGCAAGGCCAATCTTCTCCTCATTGATAAACTGAATTGTGCCAGATTAAAATCTGAAGAATCAATGAGAAAATTTGCCTCAGTAGTGGCTAGAGATGTTGTCTGTAAATCTAGTTGCAACAAAAGAGACAAATACTTGAGGGCAAGAGAGACAAAGCTGTAGATAAGATCATCACATGTTTTCCTGGGTGACTTACACTGGTACTCTTTGTAGAAGATATATACAATGGAAGGTCAGCTGAACGCTCCAGACTCCAGACCATTTAGCTGGGTTTTTTGGGCTCTGAGCTTTGCCTTGCTCATTCTGCCTATACACATGCATGTACACATAGATGTGGATGGATGGATGGATGAGTATCCCAAGATTTTCATACAGCCTCAATTTTTGTTGTATCTATCTACAACTTTTGACATGCCAGGATATGGCTACCCTTCCCACATGATATGGGAATAGATGATCCAACATTGCAGCAATGATGGATAACTACTCTTCTTATTCACCCAATGGGTCCCACAGAGATCCATGCTATCCCCACTCCTCTACAATATCCACATAGGACAGCTGTGAGTGACAGTGACACATAGATTCCTCCATGTTATATTGATGACACAGCTATATATCTCATGCTCGTCTGGTCAGACCACTATCATTACTAAAACATCAGCGTACCTAGAAGAAATTAGCCTTTCGTTAAAAAGTAGCTGAATCAATCTGACCCCAGGAAAGGCCAAAGTTAGTCTGTGGGGAAAGGGGGAATTGTTTTAATGCCTAGCTGATGTACTGTCTCTACTTCTCAATGAAAATCATGGAGCCAGACGCTAATGTACCTATTAGGTACCTGGGTGTGATCCTATTCCACCCTGCTCAAGCCCCCTGGAAAATCAAAATCCATATCATTAGTTATTTTGAAAACATGGCTTATATATGTAGGGAGATACTCCATGCTGCTGTAGACATCAAACTTATCGATATGAATTTAGGGTGAATTTTCTTTATTCACAGATGGGAAAGCCTAGATATTGTTAACAGAACAAAAGTACCTCTGTAGCCATCTGCTACCATGGATATGTTACCAAAAAACTATTTGAGGGAGTGACTGGAGGAATAAATAGTAAGTACCAGGACTAAGGCAAATAACAAAGAGAGCCTTAATACAAGAAGAATGTGTAGGCAGTAAAGGAAAGACGACAAGGTCAGTAGGGTGGGAAAGAGCTAAGTTATGGAGGACATCCCTGGTGAAACTTCTAGATAGTGGTGTATTACTACACAACACCACCCTTAGGCTCTCTGTCAAGTGTTTTTCTTGGCACATGCTCAACACTACCCTCATTTCTGGGGTGAGAGTGCTCACAGAGAGGGAAAAATGAGTTAGATAGACATGCCCAGAATGATCAAAGGCATCTCAGACTGAAATGTTATTGTACGAATAACCCTTTCTGGGTTGTTTAAAAAATTCTGCTTTAACTTTGGCAACTGCCTACTTTCTAGTCAGTAACCTCCAAAATGAATATACCCTATTTTCTCAAAAACAAGATGAGGGTTCCCCCCACCATAATCAAATGGGGAAATAAGCTCTTTATGTTACATTTACACACAAGGAAACCTAACTAAATGCATTATATATTGTTAAACTGCTGCCAAAAGCAGCATGTGCTCAGTAATGGAAACCAGCTATAAAGCTGATTAAATGCATCCAACACTGAGCACAACTATAAAACACATAGCCCAAGTCGGGTAAACATACTGACAGGAACCTGAGATCAACTGACAGGATATATGGTCATACCCATTGCACTCAGTCCCCTTCAGCGAGAACTCTTTTCAAGTCACAGTGGGCCACTACAGTGAATACATTTTGACTTGTTCTTCACTCCCACAGCTTAAATGTGCCTTTCTTTCCCATGTCCAGTGATTCCTGGTTTTTAACCAGCCTGAAATGACTGACAAACTTCACTGAACAGGGCCCCAAACAATTCACCTAGAATCTCTTTGTTGCCCTCTCTCAGCCTATCATATTTGACTAGTATGGTACCGTCCTCCATGAGGTGGAGCTGGACTAGGTTGCCCTGCACCTTATCTGCATATACATTTTTGGAGGTGCACATGACTTGTGACAAGAACACCCAGTTACAGTCATGAGTGGGAGACTAATTAGTACATGTATCCTTTGTGGGGGTATTTGAAGTACACACACATATTGATCAGTGCTAAAAACGGTGGAGCCACCATGACTTAGAACACTGTTTTCTCAGCTGGGGCTCAGACTAATGAACTATATGGTAAATCATAAATCTTGTGGCTCTTGGACTAATATGATCTATAGTGGGCATGTCAACATAAGATGCTTAATGCACAGAAATCTTAACTCTACTGTGCATTAGTGCAGGTGGCAAAAATTGCACTAATGTGCTAGTGCACAGTAGGTTTAGTCTAATGCACATTAATATCACTTAAAAAGCATTCATCTGTGCTAATGCACAGTAGCACTGATTATGGCACATTAAGTTAGTACCTGTTATCACAGGTACTAAACTTAATACACCATAATTACAGTGTGTTAATGAACGTGTAGGTGCACCCAGTTTGTTCTATACATATGTAGATACACAAGTACGGTTTAAAAGTGTGTTTATGGAGTACTTGTGCTAAAACTTGAAACATTTTCCAAACAGGTAAACTGCATCAATTCTGGATGAACTAAACCTATGGGTACCTGTAATAATTTTCCTACACACAAGTTACTTCAGGTATGTTTATTTGTAGGTCAGTGGGCATGTCTACATGTCTGATTAATAAGCATGACTAAACTCCGAGGCTTATTGCTCCAGAGTTTATTTGTGTGCAGTACATGGAGCCCAGGTAGAGCAGCCCATGCTGGCAGGAGACCCAGGGGGTCAGCATCCCAGTCCAGGGCTGCTTCAACTGGGCTCTAGGTGCTGCAGAAGAGTTGGCTGAGCAGCAAGCAGCAAGCAGCTGAGCAACAAGCAGCCCCTACACCAAAGTACCCTGTGCCCCAGCCAGCTGGGGCAGTGCCTACATGTGGGCTGCTGTACATGAAAAAAACTCTGTGGAACAGTAGTACTTGTATTTACAAGTACTACCCTGCTGTGGAGTTTATTAGTTTTGTGTGCCCTAATAGGGGCACAAGTGTAGACACCAAGACATTTACTGTGCAGTTCATTAGTCAACTGTGCAGTAAACAACTCATGTGGATGCATCCACTCCAGTGCTTTCAAATTTGTTTCTCAGTTCCATGTGGTTAGGGAGAGCAGGATCTGACAGTAAGGACGAGAGAAAAGATACTGCAAGGGATAGAAGTTGTGAGAAGGTGGGGGGCAGAGGGCAACAGACCTACCTGATCCTCCAGATTTATTTTTCCTGCTATAGCAGTGGGGAGGGGGAGAAATTCAAGCCAAACCTCCAATAATTAGATTTTATCTACCTGGAAAATTATAACAAATTTATAAATGTCCTATATATAGAATCTAATTATTGGGGGGTCATTTTATATTTGAGTAAATACGGTATTTTCTGATCTGACAGTACTCTGGATGCGTTTTGCTCTGGTCACTGAAACCTCTACCTTTCCCCCATTCCCTTATACAAGTCACCTACCCATTCTTTAAAGCAATTGGACTAATGAGGCTCAGGTACATTTTAACCTTCAGTTGCAAATTCTACCTCTGGACTACTTTGAATCCCATGGAAAAGTTAACCTAAGTGTCTATGTATGTTGATGGACCCACAACATAGGGACACCACAAAGGCAAGGGAACAGCATGGTCACGAAACTAAGTGACACTAACTTGCCTATATACCCCAGCACATGCTTTTTTTTTGCATCCAGTATATTACATACATAGTTCGTTTCAAATTATGGAGATAAAGTTGCCAGTACCATACAGTAATAATGAGTTGCTAATATACTCAGTAAACAGTCTCAATTCTAGACACAACTTAGTTGTAAATAACTAACCAGTTATTGATGAATGAACCGTTCGTCTTTTGGGGGAACTTTGTATATAATTATGCCATAAACCTAAGCCATTAGAAGTGTTCCCAAACCCTGAGATTTCTGGTATTATCTAACTCAGTAGCTTCCTCTGTATTTTTCTGGGTAATTATAAATAACTCCAATGGATAGTTAGAGATATAATTTTAGAGCAGTGCATGGGAAAGACTGGCCATACCAACACACATTTCCTCCTATTAACTGGGTGCTTCTCTGTTCTGAAATGCCAGTTGGTACTTTCCTTTTCCCTTTCCAAGAAGCATTTAAACTTTGCAACCCAAGGAACCTTTTGAGCTTAAGTAAACACTGTTTGATCCACCAAGACATATTTCCCATTACTTTCACTCCATTTCTCCCCTGGGTCGATTTGCTTCTCGACTCACCTTTGAGAGTTTGTGCGTCTAACACAGAAGGCCAGTGGTCAAAATCAATTTATGTTTGTACGTACTGTAAATGATTCATGTCCCTGTAAGATCGTGCCTGGGGACAGCTCCTCAGAGGACGTAAAATAATGCTGCTTTACACCTGGTGAGGGTCCAGCTATTTGCAACTGAACCCTATAAGGAATCTTATTTTCAGCACTTTAAGAAAAACAAGTAACAAACACTAGTCCTTAAGGAAAACAATTTCTTTTTTTTTTTTTTTTTTTTTTTACTTAAAAAGATATGCCATATAAACCATTTAAATTTACCTGGGATTATCATTGCATCCCATCTCTGATATGACACTTAAGGGCACTACATTTTAAGTAAAAGTGGGTTTACCTCAAAGTAGTTTTAATTATTTAATTTAATTTGAATTCAGCTAGTTTTTCCATTGAGTTAAAAGGGAGAAATAGTGGTTTCTAAAGTGAAGGATCTTTTCCTTTCAGTTTTTATTCATGTCATTTTTTAGGCCCTGTACTTTAATAATATTTTGGCTTTATAGGAATATTAAGAATATCTCTGCAAACAAAATGTAAATGTTAAAGGCAGCATACTGTGCTGAACGGAAGTTGTAGGACTTCACAGACAGACAGATCCGTAGCCTGCTCTGATAGTTGCACACAGCTTTTTATTTTTGTTACCTCCTCCCCTTCCACACTAGCTCATTTGTTCTCTCATCCATCGGTTGTGTCTTGCCTTTCAGACTGTAAGCTCCTTGGAGCAGGGACTTTCATACGTTTGAACAGGGCCCAACAAAGAGGTTGACTTCTAAATGCTACAGACATATATGCATACATAAAAAGAGCAAAAGCTGTAAGTGTATCCTGTGAAACCTACAGTTACGGCAGTATTAAAATCACTGTACTAAAACCTACAGTTACGGCAGTATTAAAATCACTTTTCTCCCCCAGCCGATTGCTTCACAGAACTCCAGTCCTTTGAACTCGCAAAGGAATCAGAATTCTCTTATGCCCTGCAGAAACTAGGGATGTAAGATGCCACCAGTGAAGCCTTACTTGTGGCAGTTACAAAGGAAACTTTAGTCAGGCAAACTGTGAGACTTGTTTCCCTGTGCTCACCCCTACAAACTCCCCTCATAACAAGATGCTTCCCTACTTCACAAGAATGAACACTTCCAGCCTCACAGATCAAATGAGCCTGGCCAATGGTGCAAGATGATGCCACGCAGACACATACAAGCGCCGTGTGCACTAGCTCCTGCACAGGAAACAGTGTAGCTGCATTCAGGTAATGCTACACCTAAGTTAATTAGGTCTGCTAAGAAGCATGTAGTACCATGCTGCAGGACTTCTGATTTGGGAACGAATGAAATAGCTCCCCTACTGCCCTGTGTGGCTGCATCACTTACACAGCCAATGGTACAGCTCTAGCCATGGTTTAGCAAGGGTTAAAAATGTTATCACCTTTACCAGAGTTCAAAGGCAAAGTGGTGAAAACAGATGAGCTCTAACCATATTGGAGATTCCCCATTGCTACCAAGAAGGACACAATACTAGTGGATACCAGTAGAAATTCAGGTGTCCTGTTTTTTGGCATGTAGATGTGGCCACAAAGTCATTGACAAGGAGATCCATTCCACTGACTGCTCACCCATTCTAGAAAATTTATCAGAGAGTCAATCACATCCCAAAGCATATCACTAACAGGCTCTAAAACATCCTGATGACTTATTAATAAGTTAATTGAATTCCACTGTAACTGTCCCAGTATTAATGCTTCTAAGTTTGTCATTGACTGATAGACAGAGATGAATATGGAGATATTTTAATAGCTTTTTACATGAAGAGATGAACATCTATATCTAAATTATCATAAGAGAGGAAAAGTTAATAAGGGAGTCTGATAGGTTCTATGAGAGCATTATTGTGGAAACCGTTGCAAACCCAATTATGCTTTCACTGCAATCAGTGGCAAAACTTTTCTTGACTATAGGGCAAAAGACAGAAGATAAAATTTGAAGTAGCAATCAGGTTCATGGGAAATGGAGATACTGTATATGCTATTTCATGTCTAATAGGGGGAGAAGGAAAGGGCACCAGGTTGCAAAGATGTACCTCACTACTAGTAGTATGGCCTAGTAGTAGGCAGGGTAGATATGTACCTTTATAGACTAACCAAATAAGATATATAGAGAGAGCACAAATTTTCATGAATCCAAGTTTACTCTACAAGCAACCACTTTTGTGATGATTTCATGGGTGTCATCGCCAGTATACTGTTTTACTCTGACATTTTGCATAACACAATCTATAGGATTTCACCCAGTGATGCCTATACCAATTCCAATAGTATATGATAAGGTTAGAACATCTTTGATTGTCCCTGAAATATAAGATTCCTTAAAAGGATCAGGACTAGACAATGACTAGACAAGTGCTCCTCGTGCTGCAGAATTTCAGAAGTATGTATTATCACTTCTAAGATTCAGTGCTCCCACCAAAATGGGAGCTGTACCTACTCAGGGCTGTGCAAGATAAGCCAAGCTCATTTCAGTGGTAGTTTTGTGGGCAATAAGTCTTGAAAGTAAATAGCATGAACAGTACATTTAGCTGTCAAGATGGGTTTCCCTTTATCTCTGAACTGCCTCTGTGCCTTGGACAGGAGAGAGTGAACCTAGATGCCAAGCTTTGGCTGAGCATCTAAAACTTCTGGCTTTTGTTTAGCATTTGAGTTATTTCCTATTCATCCATTATCTGGGTCCTAAACCATCTAAAAGGCTGGCCTTTCACAAAACTTACTCCACCATGGACCAGAACAGGGAGGATGGCACCTGAAGCACCCAGTCAAAGCTAATGTCAGAGCCAAGTTGCTGAATCAGATGGACCACAAATTTGATCCTGTGGGGTCCTTCCCATGTTCCTGTAAGTACAAATGGCTAAACTAGAAACATAGAATATAACAGTTTTTAATTCAGACTTTCCAAACCATGAAGATCCAAGCTATAAACTCCCAGGGGGTGAGGTTGGAAAAGCCCCCTCCCATGCTGTTGCTCTGAGTGCCATGCCACATTTGGCTGTTGCTCTATGGCTCATGTTAATGTTATGATCAAGTTGTCTTTGGCTTTTCTTTGTATGGGTTGTGAGGCACCGTGGGATAAAAGACCTTGCTATGTGAATAAGGCCAGACCAGAAGGAAACCTCCCAAACACCAATACAATATACTACTGAAAGCTAGGTCAAAGCTTGAGGCTCAGCCTTATGTTTGGGGTTTGCTGTACCACTCAGGGACAGGACAGAAACATGGATCAGAGAATCAGCTTTTTCCCTGTTCCTCCTTGCACCTGAGTGTGTGTGTGTGTGTGTGTGTGTGTGTGTGTGTTGGGGCGGGGGGGGGGGGGGGGGGGGGGGGAGAAGGGTGGCAGCAGATGCTGGCAATAAAATGAAGTTCCTCTTGATGAAACTACTTCCTCACCCTAGCTTATACCTGGGGTTGACAAATAGCTCTTCCTACCCCCATCTCCTCCCTGCTTACTGACTTGCAGTACAAAGAGCAGAAAAACCCTCTCCCAGCTTGAGCAATACCCAAGAATAGGGGAAACCTAACACACACAAGGGCCTGGCACAATCTACTTTCACCTACTCCTCTACACATCTGTGTTAAATCTAGTACAAGTGAGCCTTTATTCATTCTATAGGCGGCATTTCTAGCTTGCTTCCTCTTCATCTCCACGTGGTTTAGGTGCAGGAGTGAAATTCTTGGTAATTAAGTCTGAATCTAGTGAAGTATTGAACTCACCAAGATGCTTTCATGAGCAAGGGATTGCACTAAGAAACAAACAATATTTCCCTCATACTAAGCTCTTCCCTCGCTTCTTTTCCACCTTCCCCATCTCCTTCTATTGTGTCAATGAATAAAGATGAGAGCCCTCCAGTGGCCAAAATAATACCTTTCCAATAATGTGTTTTATTTTGGTCAATGCTGCAGCAGCTCAAACAGCTTATACCTGTCAGATTTAGTGATGGCTTTAGTCTGTGAACTGATTTGGTAAGCGAACATCCATCAAATGCATGAAAATCACTGATGGGCCTGATCATTGGTACAGTCACCAGGACTGCGATTGCTCGAAAGATCATGAAAGGCTCCCACTGAATTCAGAGCTCCGTGATCAAATGCTTATATCTTGTTATTACTGTTTAAAGCCTTGATTAATATAGGGTGGTTCTCCCTGAGGAGCTCTCTGTTGCTCTGTGTTTCAGCACAGCAAGGAAGGTAAGTGAAAAGGAAGCTTATGCCTGTCCTAATCTAATGAAGACAGGTAGAGGGCTGGGACCTTCTCCATTAAAAAGCATGACCCTAGAAGGCTCACTTCTGCACTGCCCCCAAAAAGGCAGGTGTGCTATTATTTGTCTATTGCCCAAAAGCAGGCTAGGGGCCTCACAGCACACTAGGAAGAAACAGTCCCTGGCTAGAAGAGATGACAGTTAAGCTAAAAAAAAAAATCACATATGCAAGGGCTGGCAAAAAGAGTGACTGGCAAGCAAAAGGATCATTTAGCATCATAGTTTTTTTTTTTTTTTCTTTTTGTTGTATAAAGTCCATTCCCCTATAGCCTTTGACTCAGACATCCCCATACCTATCCTGTGCCAGTCCTCCACCCTTTCCATCCTCTCTTACAAACATGCCCAGGGCGAGAGCAGATTCTATGGTATGGCTTCTTCTCCCACCCTTTATGCTTCCTTTTCATTGCATCTAGTAAGAGGGTTAGCACTGTTACCATGGAAGTTGTAGTACATGGTGTTTGGGAGCTCAGGATTCCCAAGACAGGTCTAATATAGCCTGTGTCTTAATAAAATGACAGTAGTGGTAATTTCTTGTTTTCTTGAGGAAGTTTTGATTCTTGCTATGTTTTTGTTAATCACAACATGCTGAATATTTATCTATACTAAACACTTCGCTATGCACCTAAAAGAATCATGGAAGAGGTAGACTGGAATGAAAAGATATTATTATGATGATGATTAGTAGTAGTATTCTTAAATGTTAATGATTACAAGCGAAAGACAAGATTGCACAGGCTATCAGGTAAAAGACTGTCTTGTGATTCAGAGGTATTAACTTTCAATCCTTTAAAGGTTGTACTTCTATCGCAATTTCTACAGCCTTAACTAGTTTTTTCATCAGTGCAATTATAGAGTAATTTATACCACTTTTCTAAAGCAGAAACCAATTATATTTGATTTAAAAATTTCACGTTGTTAAAAAAAGGGAAAGCTCACAAAGAAAAGGTAAGCCACCTAAAGACATAGTATCTGCTTTTGAAAAAGCCCTCTCAGAGGGCTTGTCATTTAAATGGTTACGTTCAACTAAACCCAAATAAGGCTGACTATGTCCTTCACACCACATCTCAGAGCTCCCACCTACAGAGTTATAAACAGAGTGGGACGCAGTCAAAATATTCCATGCCTTTATCTAGTTTAACCTATAAATATGGCGATTTTTTAATATAGGCAAATATTTTATCCCTTCAAATGAGTGAAGCATCATTAATTTGGCCCTCCCCGGTTGTGGTCAGGCCTGGATTAGAGCTCTCTTTTGGAGGAATTAAGAGCCGAGGCACCCTGTAGGATATGGCCAATAACATTTTGTCCCACTGAATCTTCAGGAAACTTAGAAAGATTTGGGGCTAGAGTGCAACACTTCTGGGGTTTATTCCCGGTTTTGTCAATGATTCAGTCATGTTAAGCAAGTCTCTTAGATCCTGTTTAAGTATCACTTTAAGCAATTGTGGCATCGATTTCAAGAGGAATACTTATGTGCTTTAAGACTCTGCTGATTAGGGGCTATAATTTCTCTGTTTCCATTTCCCCATTATTACAATGTGGAATATTGATGATTTATTTGTATTAGCATAGCAGCTAGAAGCTTTTTATCATGGATCAGGACAAATACTGGGTTTTGTACCAACACAGCATTAAAAGACAGTTGCTGCCATAGAGAGCTTTCAATTGAACTAGAAGACAAGAAAGGATGGATGCATAGAGGTACTGTCCACTGTTATGAAGTACTCTGAGAGCTACTAATGAAAACACTCAGCAAATGTTTATTAAGTGCAGCACTATACAATGGTTCTGTAAGAGTCTCAAATGATAGATGCTAAAGTACTTTGAACATGTCAATTAATTCTCCTTCCATCTGTGAGTTATATAGGCTAAAATGTCATACAGTTATAATGGTAGTGGTACTGATAACATTTATCAGTAACTGATAACATTTACCATCAGTTTGACTACATTGACTTTGAGCATTTACAAAGGATCTCTCTCATTGCTTTTCTAAAAGGATGAGCTTCTACTAATTCAGCACAGGGGACAGGTCATTTTTTGAGAGCGAGTTGTTTTTCTTGTGAAGAGTTTCAAGATTTCAACCTTTGCTTTGTCGTGATTAGGGGCAAAGCACCAAAACCTTAACATTTTCATAAAAAAAAAAAATCAGGAAAAATTATTTTGAAATTAAAGCTTTCAGCAAAATCAAAATATCTCTTTTTGCTTTCACCTTCTATGTTATAACATATAATATTATACCAAATTCAAACAAAACATTTCAAAACAAAACCAAAAAAAGCATATTCTGAAAATGTTGACATCAGATAGATTTTTTTTCACTCTTTTCCCCAAAACAAAGTTTTAACAATTTACACATTTTCCTACCAAGTATTTTCATTTTGGCAAAACTGAATTCTCTAATTAAAAGGATTCTAAGCTAAGTTGGTTTGATCATTTCTGGCTTCTATCCTTACCTTGATTTTCAGAGAAGAGAGGGAATACAAGACACTCTTTTCCTAGGGATGTCAGGACAAATATATAACCAAAGCTGTAAGTGGGAGTGCTTGAGTGAGCACCCAGTTTGCAAGAAGAGGATAAAGCAAGAGGGGAACCCTGTGCAGTGAAACCAGGATGCAAAGGCTTCTGCACTCCACCTATCACACAGGGCCCGTAATCTCATTGGCAGGCAATAGCAACCAGAATGCTTTATTTAGATTTCCACCAATTTGATCTGTTTCTCCATAGGAAATACCTACTTTTATTTAACATTTCTTTATTACAAATCATGGCTTCTTGGAGAAACGTTTGGCTTCCAAGGAGAGGCTGAAGGAAATGTGTGAGCTGCTTTTCTTGAAGTCAGAGAACTTGTAAAGATTTTCATGTAGAGATTACCAACATCCAACACAAAGGCAATCAGAACCTGCTGTTGGTTAGTGTCATATGTTGCTGTCCAAAGTACAAGATGGCATTTGGTCCCTGCAGCCATGCCCACATCCTTACAGTACAATCAACAGCTGCTGCACACAAGTGGGGGTTGATCCATAGTTCAACTGATCCATCAGTTGCCTACTGATACAGACCAGTGATGCCAATCCATAAGATGCAGTTGGCATTTTCTCTGCCATTACACTAGAGCACAGGAAACAGTTAATGAGCAAGGACTGGAGAGTTTAATCTTGAGCTGGAAAGTATGAGACTGGATAGTACCTGCTTTGCTACAGTGGAGTCAGCCTGTGTGCCCAAAATCACTTCTGACTGCATAGATTGACATACTATATAGTACAAAGAGGTAGCAGCTGTGTTAGTCTGAAGTTAGACTAACTAGG
Organism: Alligator sinensis; assembly: GCF_000455745.1. Taxonomy (NCBI): domain Eukaryota; kingdom Metazoa; phylum Chordata; order Crocodylia; family Alligatoridae; genus Alligator; species Alligator sinensis. The sequence continues at coordinate 1,831,866 of NW_005841976.1, read as the reverse complement.
GCAGAATGGCACTTCATAGGCTAACCCAGTGGTGCTCAAACTTTGCAATACCACAACCTGGACTGCTGGATGGTGGCAGCGGGGGACGGGGAGCTTGCATGTGGCAGCTGCTGCCGCCATCCACCACTCTACACCACACAACGCTTACCCGCACCACCATGCGTACCCCTTGGGAAGTTTGTGGCCCCCTTTTAAACTTGCTTGTGACCCCCTGTGGGGTTGTGACCCACAGCTTGAGAACCCCTGGGCTAACTCATACAGGCTGTAACCCATGAAAGTTCATGGCACTCTGTATAAGTTAGTCTATAAGGGCACATCCTCACGAGCGTGCATGTGCATTTCCCTGAGACAAACAGCAGTGGCACATATTTGTGCCAATGCTACTTATGCCTGGGCATGCCCCTGCATGCATGCTGCGGCACCCAGCAAATTGCCCTGGGTGGGGATGGGGAGGCCAGGGCCAGCACCTGGACCAGCCCCAGCAGCCTTATCTAGATCCTGGGGGCCTCTCAGGGCTGCAGTGGTGGTGATCTGGGTGCACAAAGCCTAACCGGGATCTGGAGCATGGCTCTGGCTGGCCAGGCTCTGGGTTTGGACAGCACACACTGCTGCCTCATGCACCCTGCCACCTTTTCTTGATGCGTTTTTTTTAGATACCAGAATTTCCTTACATCTAGTTTTGGCCCTGTGCTACAAATATGCAGCACAGCAAACAGGTTAACATGGGTCGCATGCACTTTATGACACCTCAAAAGACTTTGAGGCACCGCAAACTGCACATTCCCACTCGTGGGGATGCAGCCTAAGGTGCTACTCTACTCTGCCTTCTGCCTGCTCTGCAGTGGAGACAGTATGTCCAATGGTATTACAACAATAACAAAAAAACCACTGAGAAAAAATGGAGGCAGAGTTATTTGAAGAGGGTCTCTGGGCAAAGCAAAGCTCAAGAGCAAAAGGAACTAGCACTGAGGTTCTACTCATCTCTCTAAAATTCAGAATCTAAATCAATGCCCATTAGGTTAGTTAGCCAACGCCTGTTGAAAGAATAATCCTTTGGATGAGTCTAAAAACAGATTCTGATCAGCCATGATCATTACAAAACTATGATTCATTCTCAACCTGAGTTGAGGATGGATAATCCCTGCATTCTGGCTAAAATTCCAACACACATAATTACATTCTGCCTTTCTTATGTTAACCCAGCAGTTTTCGCTAGGTTAACTTCCTGATCTAGACTGCTGTGGTCTGTTGCCCTGCATTGTCACACAGTAGATGTATTTCACTCCAGAAGAGGTTGCTTTTCAGCCGCAGGTTACCTGTTCCCTGTGCATCTGTTTAAGCTCTCCAGGGAGCTTTAGTTAGAATTATCTTCCACGTGTGGAAACATGCCAGACTTCGCAAGCTGCTTTTTGCAGGTTAACTTCAGCATATGTCCAAAATTTGAGGAGTCAAAACCAAATTCAGTGCCCGAAAAGCCCCATCTTCCAAGGAGCCGGTATTCAACAATGCATCCCACACGTTGCAAGGGAAGAGTGGTGGGCATAGTCTTGAATGGTGCAGCTGAATCACAGCAAGAGTAAAAATCAATATAGAAAACCAATCAGTGTAGAGAACCTTTAATCTGAAGTAAGGAGCAGCATGATTTCATTATTACCAACTCTTCCTACAATATTCTGTTGATAACACGATAATTTTAATGCAGCTTTGTATCAGACTGAATATGGATGAAACAAAAAGGAGCTTTTTTAAATAGAGATATTTTCCAGTAATACTTCAGTTGCTGCCTAGTTCAGAAAAGAAAAAGTTTGGTTTGATTCTGTCAAAATTACAGAAAAAAGCATACAGTAACCAGATTGGTAACACCAGTGACTGTAGAAAGTGTCTGAGGCATTTAATGTGCCTTCAGGGATTGCATGAGAAACAAGTCTGAGTTGCACTCCTGGGTAGCCCTAGAAGATTTAGACTTAGCACAAGTTGTCAATCATTTCTGTGCAGTGTTTTGAAATGTCAGCTACAAATACTGTGTTCTCCTCCTGAGCCAACTAGATCCTCAAGGTAGGGAACAGCACCATGTTTATGAAGCCTACCGCTGGATCTGCCACCTGAAGTCGTTTTTTTAGAGACAGGGAAAAGAGGTGGGGGGAAGGCAGCAAGTGGAGATAGAAAAAATTGGCAGAACTATTTTGACTGCAGCACACAGGGACCAAAAGAAAACAAACATTGCACCCCATCATCTCACTGGGAATGCAAGTATATCCCTTATTAGAAAACAATAAGCAGCATTTTTAAAGTCTAAAACCAAAATGCCTTGCTTATCTCATTTTCTTCTCTTATTTGCAGCCTCTCTCCTAACTTTTCCCAGTCTCCAACTGGAATGACTGCTAGTTCGCTCTTGCTACACTAAATGGATTTCTCCACAAACTCTCTCATAGGAAATCAGGCAAACCACAAACTGTGCAGCTTAGGAAACCAGTCCGTGTCTGTGCACATTTGTCTTTGCCCAGCTGGGCACAATGTGCAGCGTAACACCTAGACAAGTGCAGTGGGCTTGAGAGAGTACACACACTTGGAGGTGGGGAGCAACTCTGAATTCTGCCCGTGGTTTCATAGGTATCTTCCTAGCCAACACCGCCTGTTGGGTGTGCTGAACCCTTCCATTGCAGGGTTAACCAGGTTTCCTCCCCCACACAAACTGGGCCAGGTCCACTCATTCTTCAGGCTGTGCCAACCACTCAGACAAACAAGGAGATGAGGCAGACTTAGCAGTAACAGATGTCTGCAACCAAGGAGTGAATCAAACCCTTTCACTGTAATCAGAACCAATTATTTTTACAAGGTAGAATCAATGTAGAAAATGCAAGCAAAGCCAGACAACTAGCAGGGCGCCTGTGCTATGTATTAGGGACAGTGGAAAACAGAGGGGCTTATTCCTGAAGCAAGACTGAAATAAGTTTGAGTGCATATATTATACCTAATCTATTTATTTTTAATTAAACTATGATTCTCTCTCCACCATCCCCAATCCCTCCTTCACAGTCTTTCTGTACTTGCATATTGATCTGTTAATTCTGCTCCGCTTTATGTTGTTGCTTTTTTTTTTTAACATTTCTGCTTTCTTTTTTTCCCCACACAACTTCTTTTAACACAAATGAAGGGAAGCAAAACCTGCCAAAAGCTACCCAGAAGAGAAATAGCACTTTTCGCCTTGTCCTTTGCTTCTCTGCAAGTTCCTCTGGGAGGGTGGGATTTTGCAGCTGTTCATAGGAAGCCAGTGAGATGAGATGCAATGCAATGGGGGGAGAGGAAGGTGGTTCTCCCTCACCTTGTTTCACCACAACAGCTACTAGGGTTCTCATTATTGGGTTCCCACTCTCTTATGTAAAGGGATGGGAACACCAAGGGGTTCATATGCAAGAAGAGATGACACAGCAGTACAGCTCTAGAGGAACCTGTATTTTCAGAGGACAAAGAGAGTCTGGCTAGCGATGCAGTCAGTAAACCTTCCTGTGAGCCATATGAAATCTGAGATCTATAAAATCTGGGAACATCTTTAGTTCATCTCACTGGCTCCTGGCTCCAGTGTGGAATGATACAATTTAAAATAGATTTCAAATGGATTCAACCTCAAAAACTTTTTTAGCTGGTGTGGGGACAACCCATTGTCCAGGTGAGGTTTCAATGGGAATGGCTAGAAAAAAAAAATACAGTAGGAAATACACTGCAAATGTCATCTATTTGTCAAAAACTTCAATCTGAAAATGTTTACTTAGAAACTGCTGAAAACCAAAATTGCTTTTGTCTGAACATTTCGGGGACTTTTTTTTTAATGAACGCAGCTTTCTGAAAAAAAATACATCAATAATCCGATTTTCATCCAAACAAAAGGTTAACATGAAAATTTCATCTCATCCTAGGTTTAAGCAGATCAGTTCTGGGGCTCTGACTCTGATCCACCTCTACATTGCCTGCAGAGAAACCAAAAAATAAGAAAGGAAAGAGGATGCAAGGTGGTAAACATTAAGAAGAAAATAAAAAAGAAACAAGGTGTCTCCCCCACCCATCTAATTCAGGGAGAAGGGAGACAGGTGTCTATCTACCCCATTAGCACACAGTGCAACATGACTAAATACAGGAGTGCTGCAGGCAAGATGGCATGCAGGCAAATTGCCCAACAGATGGTGCAACCTATTAGTGGAGAAACTTTCTAAAGGATAACAAATACAGCAGGAAACAGTCCCTTTCGTATGCAGAGGCTGACAGTCTTCAGGGAGTGGGAACCCACTGAAATCTGTGATTTCAGTTTTTCTTGTATTCTAAACTTCAAATGAAAAGCTTACTTTCCAAAGCGACTGACAGTTCTCTAAGCAATGATGTCTGGGGCTTTAGGAACATCTGAGCTGAAAAAGATGTAAGCTGACATGCCTGCATCATGATGACAGGTGAAAATGCTGCTGGGAGTACTTTTGTTCTAGGGGGGCAAAAATTGCTCAAGCACATGAAAAATTAATATTTGGGACAAGATCCTCTGGTGTAAAACAGTGTAGCTCTACTGAGTTGAATTACACCACCTGAAAATCCTTTTCAGTCCAATATCAATAAAAGGGGAAACAAAACACAGGCAAAAATCTTACAAGTTGTAAGCAAGGCGTCCAGAGCTGTCTGGATTAAGCTCACAAAACTGTCAGAGTCTCCCTTAATGAATCCCATGCATTTTGTAACTGCAGGTGTGAGAAAACAGTGTTGTCATTCCTTTATTCTGCGCTTTAAGCATCATGTAGAAGACATCAGAAGGCACCGTGAATGCACAGGGCCAGGAACCCACTTTATATTTAGACGATAAAGTGAGTGAATCTGCCATCTCTCAGCATATTAGCACTGTAACCAGCCAATCCCAACAATGTGCAAAGTATGGAATACAAAAAATACAGCTCAACTCACAGTGTAATATTATCATATAAGCAACAGTGAGTCTGGCACCAGGTGTTTTATTGCCATTGGCAGAGGCTTTTGTGGGCTTGTGTGCTTCCTACTCCAAACCTAAAAAAATGCAACATATGAAAAATTATAGTTGCATATTTTATGCTTTAGATATAAACTCAAAGAGCCCAATATTGTTCTCACTTACGGATTTAGATTTAGAGCCCAGTCTGCGAAACTTCTCGTAAGAATAGTCCTTACTCACATACCAAAGTGAAATCTGCACCAATCTGGAGGAATAGTCTGACAGTCCTGTTCATACTCAGATCCACTGATTTCAGTGTTGCTAGTTGCATGAATAAGGCTTGAGGATTTGCCTCTTGATGTTTAAGTAATTTATTAAAAGGTGCTATGTGTATATAGCACCTTCCCCCAGACTATTCCCCCCAGATTGGTGCAGATTTCACTTTGGTATGCGAGTAAGGACTATTCTTATGAGAAGTTTCTCAGACTGGGCTCTAAATCTCAATCCGTAAGTGAGAACAATATTGGGCTCTTTGAGTTTATATCTAAAGCATAAACTATAGGCAGTGTAAATCCTGGTTAGTAGATCTGTTATATATAAATATGTATAATGTATAATCTGCTAATGAATTTGTATAAGCCAACGTTAACACATGTAACTTTGCTCTCACTCACACAGAACTCTCTCTCAGTAGAGAAGAACCTGGAGCATTTATATCTGGTTGGTTCACGAAAGGTTGCTGAATTAAGGACACGCTACTTGACTATACCTGGAAGCTTTTACTTCAAAGGACATTGCTTCCGCAATCAGATGGAGCTCATCAGTTGTCCTGTGCAGCTGCTTGCTATACCTCTGCATATCCCTAGCTGGTTCATAAGGCCCCATTTTCTGAAGAGAGAAAAAGCTACACCTGTGAAGTATCCAGGTTCTACTACTTATCTCCTAATATACATCAGCAGAGCTCCTATAAAGCTATATCTGCTTTATAGGAGGTGAAGATCTGGCCCTTTGGTGTCCATAGAATGATATCTGCTTTAGACTGGTGGGAGAAAGAGAATAATAATACACTCCCTAAAGGCACCCCATGTGCCCCTAACAAAGAGGCAGCCACCATTGGGAGTCAGGGGCGCTCAATGCCTCATGTGAGGTGTCACTAAGCATCTTGGGCAGGCGGTAATTGATATTGCAGTGAGAGGCAGAGCATTACAGCTTAGTATCACTAACCTGTCAACTGGTGAAACTTTTGTGTCATGCAGTTGGGGACCTCACTGGAAGGCTGAATGGAGTCTTCCATTCAGCACCACTTTGCTTTGACTTCTGTTTTGACGTTTCGATGGAACAGTGTTTCGTTTTGAGTTAAGTTTCATTTCGAAAGCACTGTTCCATCGAAACAGTTGCACTGTTTTGATGCTGTTTCAAGTTTCGCCCACACCCTGCAGAAGTGTGACAGAGTCCAACACAGCCTTCCCAGAGGTGCGGGCATTTGGCTGCTGCTGCCACCTTGGACTGGCGCTGGGAGCTGAACCACCCAGTGGAGGGAGTGGAGTGTAGCCCTCCGCTTCCCCCCACCGGGATACATTCCATGGGGCTGAGAGCCACTGGGCACTGAGCCCGGTGGAGGGAGGTGGAGCACAGCACCGGTGGTACATACCACCTCCCTCCACTGGGCAGCAAGCCGCTGCATGCTGAGCCTGGCAGAGGGAAGTGGGGTGGCCGCTGCGTGCTGAGCCGGGCAGGGGGAGGTGGTGTGCGGCGCTGGGGGTGCCCGCTGCCTCTCTCCACTGCGCTCAGTGCCCAGTGGCTTGCTGCCCAGTGGAGCGAGGCAGCACGCAGTGCCAACCATGCGCACCACCTCCCTCCTCCGGGCTCAGTGCCCAGCGGCTTGCTGCCTGGTGGAGGGAGGCAGCTCGCAGTGCCAGGGCTGCGCTCCACCTCCCTCCATCGGGCTCAGCGGCCAGCAGTTCACAGCCCTCTGGAACTCAGCCCGGTGGTGCGGGCTCTGCCCACCTCTCACCACCAGGCTGGGCTCCAAGGGGCTAGTGGAGCTGATTGGAACACAGCCCAGCTTTGGGAGGTGGGCAGAGCCAGCAGTGTGCTCCCATCAGCTCTGCCAGACCCACGAAGCACAGCCCGGAGACAGGAGGTTGGGAGAGCCAGGGTTTCACTCCCTGCCAGGCTGAGCCACGTGTGGCTGCGGAGCCACTGGGAGCTCAGGCCTGGCTCTCCTCTGCCTCCCACCACCTGAATGCTGCTTTGAAACTCAAAACATTTTGAAAGTTTCAAAACATTTCAACTGGTCTTGTTTCATTTCGAGGCTGTTTCGAAGCCCCTCATTTCATTTTGATTTCACTGTTTCAAGCTCAAAACAAGTCAAAACAGTGTTGAAACAAAACAGCCAGAGACATTTCACACAGCCCTATTCTCCTATGTAAGAAGATACATTCCCCATAACTCAATGTACTCTTTCATTGCTGAAGGTTTACCCCCTTTCTCTATGATCTAAAAGGTAACCATTTAATTTTAAAATTTCAGAAAAGCAACTACAGCACACCCAGCTTAACGAGTAGAACGGCCTTATCCAAAGGCCATTCAAGTCAATAGAAAAAATTTCCCTTAAGTCAGCAAACTGTGGGTTCAGTCCTGTCTTCTGAGTTAAAAAGATCCCCCAACTTTCATCCTCAGGGTTGATATACTATTAAAAGCTCAACCTCTGGCCTCAACATTTCAATATCCAACGCTACAGTTACCACTTCATTAACAGGAGGCACCCAGCTCTTTTTTGTCCTAGAGGGTGTACTGGTCTTTTTCTAATTTCCCAATTCTTAGCCTCTGTCTATTCTATTGGATCATTAAATCTTTCCAGAGAGCCATCTTCTGAATGTGACACTCCAGTTTAAATGTGGGTTTGAATCAAAGATTGTCTGCTAGATGTCAATATATTGCCCCTATGCAACAGCTCTAAAAGTAATTTATGAGATCATCAGTTAGGAACTCACTGTAAATTCAAGCAATGAGGAACAATGGCTTGAATGAATGCTAGAGCAGAGCACAGATCCTGACTCTGTTCATTGCTCCAGCTCACAGAAACATGAAATGCCTTGGCAATCCACAATTGACTATACACATGCCACATCACCTCTCCCCTTATTCTGCAGTGTCCAGCATGGGATTTATATGCATCATGCAACCTATACACAATTTTAGGGAGACAGGCAGCTAATTAGGCCCATACATAAAGAAAAGAAATCAATAAGAAAAAAAAGAGAGACAAAAATTAGGCATACGGAAATAACAGAACCTAAACTGCTTCTAATGAGGGCAGTGAGTGAGACAAAAAGGAAAGTTAATCCAGCATTGTCACTGATGCCTCGTGTCAGTTCTGACAGTGACAACAACAATTGTTATCCTACATGTTGACAGCTGAAGATGAGTGGCTAAAGAGAGACACTTCCTAAACTCATCTCTGAAGACACCATTATTTAAGTCAATTGAGACAAGTAGCTGGGACATAATTCATTGAATTCTAACTTGTGTTACACATTCAGCAAACTCAGTTGGATTTTTTTTTCTGACACCTAATGGGCAATGATAAGCTTTGCAAGCCATCTGGTCATGTCAGAAACCACTTTGACTGAACATTCCAAGACAGGAGGTATAAAACTAATGAACATGTTTGAAGGGATAGGATAGTCTCTTATACTTATTTGAAGTAAAACAAATGAAAAGGAAAAACCAAACCCAGAGGCAAGCCTTGAATTATTTTATGATGAATTAGGTGCCCGTGTCCAAAAGTAAATATGTATCTGTATCATTATTCCTATTTTTATTCCAGCACCAGTCATAATTTATGAAGGAAGACAGAGTTACTACCCTAAAGAACTCAGAGCTAAATCTTAATTGACCTCTAAGCAGCCCCAATTTAGGCTGCTAGAATGGCCTTCCCATGTCTAAAATTGAAGCATCTAAGGAAGCAATCTTAAATCAACAAGGTTAGGCACTTGAGCTTTCTTTACAGTGGATGAAGAGAGCTAGATGTCTCCAAAGATACTTAGTCATCCAGGTAGCCAAGAGATGTCCCAGGCACTGGGGTGTGTCTAAACCCCTATTTGTGTCTTCAAGGTGGAGTGGAAAGTGTACCTGAAATGCTAGGATCCAGATTATGCACAGAGATATCTACCTGAAACTATGCAGCTAACTGACAGTAACATTGGCTACACTCTCGAGCACAGGCAGCGCTCACCTTTTGCTCTCTGTCCTCCTGGTTAGAACATTTTACCAGGAAATGAGAGATATCAGTTCCAAGCCCTCCTTATCTTAAGGAGACTCAAACCTCTATGTCCCATTTCCCAGTAAAGCACTCCAACTACTAGACTTGTGGGTATTCTTCCCTGGAAATTGCCCCACAAGGGCAAGACTAATGGAGTCTTGAGAGCAAGCAAGAGGGAGTGCAACTCTGGGTGTGTCTGCTAGGCATCCACAGCACTCTCAAGCCCAACCTACCCACCCACTCCCACTCGTGTGCTCCAAACCAAGAAGCACAGCAGCGAAGCTATGCTAGAATGTCCCGATTACCACTTTTAAGCCCATTGGAGATTTCAAAAGTAAGAACGGGGGGTGGGAGAGCACTCACCCCCTGGAGTGTCTTCTTTGCCTCACTGCCAGGTGTGGTATGGGTAAGCAGGGGTCACCATGCTTAAGAATGCCAAGAACACAGTGAATACATGTCTTCTGTGGACAATGAAGAAGACAGTCTTTGGAGATGTCAGTATTCTGACATCCTTCCCGCCTGTGGCAAGTATCACAGAGTGCCATCTCCAGGGGTAGCCATAAAAATCCTGGAGATCAAAAATGTTCCTGTACCCTGTTCTATGGGCAGTCTGCCCTGCTCTCGCCCTCCATACTTTGATGTTAATTGTTATCACGAATGTAGGAGGCTGCCCTGGTCTTATCCTACTGACCTTTGGGTCAATTGCATGACTCTGTTGAGAACCTACACCACGCCACAAACCTCACAAATGACATCCTCATTGGTATTCCATCTCATGACTTTTACCACCCTTCTCTGGGGTGTCACACCCCCTTATCCTCACCCAGTCCCATTCTGGGCCCTCCGACCCCTCAGTCTCTTCACTCAGCCCCTCTCTGGGTTGCCAGACCCCTCTGTCTCTCATCTGGACCCTCACTGGACCCTCAGACACCTCGGTCTCTTGTGCAACCCCTCCCCAGGCTGCCAGGTCCTTCTTTCTCTCACCTGGTGTGGCAGAATACCATCTCTGTCTCTCCCCAAACTCTGCTATCTGACAATTTGGTTACCATGGTCGCTGCAAAGGGCAGACTCCTCTGCCCCATCTCTTCATGTAACACTGAGTTGTAACCTGAGCTGGATACATTCCTGACAGAGGGGGGAAAACTGTTCCCTCTGCTTACGTGACTGGCATCACATACCTGGGTAGGGGGCTTAAGCTCCCTACTGTTCTAAGCAATGCCAACATGACTGGAAGGGGGCTAAAGACCCTGCCAGTCTGCCCGGCAACCAGTGATGCATTTCAAATTGGTTGGCTGGCAGCCAACAGTTGCTGGATTTCATTGGATCAAGTAAATGAGGTCATAAGGGCTATATAAGTTAAGGACTGCCCAGGAGGAGGGGCAGTAGCCATGATGAACACTCAAAGAGAAGCTGGACCATCTGAAACTTGCTCTCTCTCTTGAAACTCATGATCAATGAACTGCCTGCCTCCAGAGGGAATCTCCACCTGCCTCTGGATGATACTCATGAGTAAGCTACCTGAGCTCTAACTAGATACATAGCTTGCAGTAACTTAGATGCATGATCAAAGGCTACCATGCCACTTTGCTCTAAGGGATTTCTCTGATATCGCTCTACCTGGGACCCTATTCCAAACCTACTCCTTGTAACCAATAATGTTCTCCATTGTACCTAGCATGGGAGACTTATTGGGAGAGGGGATAGATTATGCCATGAGGTCCCCTTGATTTGGCTGACTATTTGTGCTTCAGACTAAGGGAAACACCCCAAGTTCTTGCAGTGAGTCAAGCACTCTCAAACACTACTAGGCCTGTGTTTCTCAGAGGGCGCAGGTCCCAGATCAGTCCAGACTCTGGGTGGAGGCATCATTACCCCCAGGCTAGCTGGTGTGCTCCAGGAAGGGGGTCAGCCAGACAGAAGGCACCCCAGGGAGGCACTTGGAGCCTGGAACGTGATTGGCTCAGCACAGGAGCACTCCCTACTGCCCCACCACACCTGGCCTATCTCCAGTGGGCTTAAACACTACCAGGCCCCTTTGGTCTCTTCCTGGACCCTTCTGGTCCCCCACTTTTCCTGGCCACTTTCTATTCCCCCAGCCCCTGACTGGGCCTCCAGACCCTTCTAGTCCCACTCTTCCTTTCAAACCTGCTGCTGTTACAGTTTGCTCTCAAGCTGGTTCTTGCTACCCACACTTCGCCTCTCATACCTACTGCCACGTGTGGCCCTCTCTGCCCCACCTTGGGCACTTTGCCTTTTGGGGCTGTGGCCTTAGATCCCTGCCCCTCTCACTGCCCCTACCTGGGCCCTTTACCCATCCTGGGTACTCCCAGGCAGGTGGATCAAAGTTAGGCTCCTCAACCTCATCCAGCCTGCAAAGCAAAAATGTTGGGCACCATTGGTCTACCTTAAAACCTAACCCCAAAGATTTGTCAACTGCAGTTGATATTTTACTAAGCATTACTGTTGAAAAATCACTTGAACTGATCTGCATGAGGAAATCTCTCTCCCTGAAATCATGTGAAGTAAAGGAACACCTTTAGAGATTCTATCTTATTGATACCCATATGACTTGGCTTTTGTTTAAGGTTGACTTTACTCTGACCTGGAAATCTATACACCTAACAGATGAGTTTAGTAACAGCTACAAGGAGGAGCCAGGGTCAATGAAGCTCTGCAAGAAATAAAAGCAAACTTTCAAAATTATACTTAATCACTATTGGCAATTCTTCAGTGTATGAACAAATGTTTCTGAACACTATCTAGACAGGAAATCACATCACCACATTATTCATGGGAGTCTGAAAACATAAAGAACTCTCATCACTGATCTTAATGATTCCCATAAGAACCAAAGGTCAGTTCCTAAGTAGAACGCGTTGATAAAAGAAGCATTAGGTTCTGGCAGAATCCACCTTGCTAGGATTCAGAAGATAATGGACAACTTACTTGGACTCCACAGTTACTCTTGGAGCAGATGTCTAAGGCTAATAGTTATAGTCTTTTCATTTCTACAGCAATTTTCATTCTAAATGTTTCCAGAGTGCTTTACACATTTACAAGCTACAGGCTTTCCTCATTCTTACTTCCACTGACTTCAGTGGGTATTAAGTCAATCCTTATGTGCAAGAGTTAATGCACAGGCCACTGAAATGGCTGCATCTCTAGGTTAAGGATGGTAGGCAAAAAACATAATACTACCTTGAAATCATAGCATATTTTTAAAGTAGGTATATGTCACTACATAAATTTGAATAAACCCAAGATAGATGCTTTTGTGGAAATCACCCTGGGACCTTAGCTGACCATTAGTGAGCTCTTTCTTACAGGCAGTATATGCAAGCTAATTTAGTGGCTGAGCTGGGAAAATTTCACATTTTTTGCAAGGCTGGTTTATGATACCAGATATAATCACAGTCAGAGGCAATTTAACTATGGCAGTTTTTACTCAATGCACAGGGTCAAACTGTCAAATATAGGGTCAGGAAGAATTTCTCCTATGTGCATTCAGAAACCTTGGGCTGAGAACTGATTTTTTCCCCTCCTTGGAAAAACTGATCAATGCTTAACCAACAGTATTGTTGCAACACGGCAGTCTAGCCCTTTAAGGGAGGCAGACAGCCCTGGGGTAAGAGCCCAGCTATGGGTAATTAGCAGACAGTTAAAAGCCCAAGGGGAGAAAGAGCAAGGAGCTTGATCTGTGAAGGAACAGATTGCTGGCTGGAAGCAGACTGAAACCCAAAAGAGGAAGGGCTAGAGCTAAAGGACTCCCATGCTGCCTGGGAAAAGACTAACTGTTTGCTTTACTTGTTTATTTGCTTGTTTGAACTAAGGATTATTGCTTTATTTTATGAGGACTAGCTGAGAAACTCCCAAGGAAGCAAAGTCAAATAGCAGGGCTGCTGGTACCCAACCCTGATCATGAATTATTGTTTAGCCTTTCAGAAGGACTCTTAAGGAGGCAGAGTCTCGCTGCACAGCAGCAGACCCACCAATCTACTTATAAATGTATAGATGTTTCCTGAAAAGTTTACTTCATAAACATGCTGGAGAACAGATCCTATTCCACCAATTAGGTGCCTAAATCCACTTAGGTACATTTTAAAACCCAATTACAAAGTCAAAACCTACCCCCCAGAGCATAATTCAACATCTGGGACAAAGGATTACTAGCATTAAGGAAGCATTTGTTGAATGGCACCATCATATGCAGAAGGCTAAGTACCTAGTCCAAGTTGTCACAGATCACAAAATGTTCCTACTCTACCAAAAGTCTAAATGAGAGACAGACTAGGTACTTAGCCTTCTGCATATGATGGTGCCATTCAACAAATGCTTCCTTAATGCTAGTAATCCTTTGTCCCAGATGTTGAATTATGCTCTGGGGGGTAGGTTTTGACTTTGTAATTGGGTTTTAAAATGTACCTAAGTGGATTGAGGTTCAGATTTGTGATTGTTGGCCTGTTAATTGAAACAGCAAGTCAGATGCCCTGCCCCATATAACCAAACCCAAAACCACCCTCTGCCATCTTGAGGCCTACCAATTTCAATAACAGTGCAAGGAAGAAAGACTTACAAGACATTCTCTGGTCCTCACTAACCCAGCACCTCCAACTACACTAAAATTAGCTTTTAAACCAAGAGATTGGATAAACTTAAAAATTCAGGATCAAGGGAGCATCCCTTAGGGATGCAGTTATATCCCAAAGGGCAATCCCACTTAGACAAAGTGACTTGCCGGAGGTGGGTTATGGTAGAATTTATGCACCTCTATGTCAAGACTAGTATCTTCTGCACAGCCTATCCACTCCAGTGCAGCTTTGGGTAATGCCATCCCTGGATGCTTTTATGAACAAGCAAGAAGCAAAGATTTGCTTTCAAATTATTCCCATTGATTTCAATGGAGCTTATGCACCTAAATATGAATGACCCATTTTCCATACATAAGACCCCCAGGTATACCATGAGAATAGTAATGCTGCATCAGAGGCATAGTGTAAGATAGTGAGGGCCAAACTTTTTGATAGACATACCAGACCCTCCCTGAGTGCCATTCCAATCTCCTTCCCCTGCCTGATCTGCTATTCTGGTTTCTGCTTCCTGCCCTGTCTGCTCCTTGCCCTATCTGCCACTGTGCTGCTTGCCCTCTCCCTGATCTGCCACATGCCACACACACACAAGCTGCTCATGCCATTTGTCACACACATGCTGCAGGTTGGCCACTCCCAGTGTAAGACATTCAGACACTGTGGAAATTTGGGTCATATAAGTACATAAGGATAGCTAGAGCAATAACTGAATAAATTATCAAAAGAGTATTCAGAACTGTTGGCAGCCAAATGATTCTTCCTAATTATGTATTCATCTTTTTCTTGAAATTTGCACACACTCTCTTAAGCCATATTTTTTTCTAAGACTCTGCCAACTGCTCGCCTTACAAACAATTATAATAAATACAATCAAAAGTAACGTTGACTTTCAGTTATCACCTCAGGCATCTACGCAAGTCCTATGCAGCCTTTACCAGTCTGTTTTGTACTGTTCAATGCAAATCAGAATAATCATCATACCAAACTTGATCTAAATATAACATTAATTAAAACAGACATAAGATCAATTTAACATACAATTAAACTATTTCCTTTAGCAGTTAGCATCAAGATAACAAATAATTATCTTCTGCCACACTTGGAAAATGTGCTGTGCTCATTTATTTCAAATGTCCACTACCATAAACATACTCTGATATCATGGACCAGAGATCTACTTTGGGGCCATCTCACAGATAATACAGCATCTGCAAACTGTAAAAGCCAATGACTCAAATGTTAATACTGCAAGCAAGGGTGTATTTTCTTTAAATAATATTGAAGAATAAAAATGTGCTCAAGTTCACAAAGAAAATCTGCTAAGAAACAAAAGAGCAGGGGTGCCATTATCAATCTCTACATTGTAGTCTTCTTCCTGCTTAGTGATACAATTACAGTTCAACATTTTTCCATTGAGACTGGTTTTACACAAAAAGTTGGGTTTTGTGACAAGACTATTTCTGTAACAGTGCCTACTAACATTTTATTGGGGAAATTTTCCATTTTTGTCAACAAATGGAATTCCTCAGAAGTGATTTTTTTCAATATTTGAATTTCCACCAAAAATGAAAGCTTTCTGTGCAGAAAATATATATAGATAGGATCAGTTCTAATGGTAAATATCTCTTCCAAGCTTCTTGCTTCTGACTGCCTGGATGATTATCCTACCTTGTGACTTCATCATGTGGCTTTATTTTTGTAGTACTTTTGCCCAAATGCTTCTCATGTTAGCAGTCCTGAGTCCAAACGAGACCTCGGAAACCCACTTTTCCCTCACCATTTCAAGCCATTAGCACTACATCTGCGATCATGGTCTTCTATTTCCCCATCCTTAAAATGGCCTGCCCTTATCCCTATCTTCCTCTGCAGCCACTGTCCAATAAATATCCTTTTCCCTTTCACCTATACATAGGTATCTCCAATGATGGACGTATCAATTACCTGCTTCCTCTCAACTTCATTTCTGCATCCACTTCCACAATTTCAGCTCCATGGAAACAGCACTCCAAATCTCAAATTCCTCCCTGCTTTTTAACCCTAAAAGCCTGCACTCAATTCTTAACCACTTTCATTTTCTTTTACCATGTTTATCATGTCCCTCCCTCAAAATTATGGCCTTCTCTGACTTCCAAGGTTTTATTACTGTGTATTATTTGTCGCCGGCCAAATTTAAAGCCTTTTTAGCTAGATGCTATAAACACATAGGAAGAGCTATTCCCTTTCCTGAAGAGTTTCAGTCACAATACAGAAAACATACAAAGGTTGAGAGAAAAGAATAAAACAGCCATAAAGAAGACTGAGAACTGATGTGCACAAAGAGGTTAACAATTCGCCTGGTGTTCCCCAGGGAGTCTAAGCTGGATGGTCAGACCTCCTGGGTCCTATTTCAGAACCTTAACACCACCAACTTTCCACTCGTGTTGTTTGATCTCCAGTTTCTTCTCTTACTTCTCCAATTGCTCTTTCAGCATTTATTTCCATAGATCTTCCTTTTCTTTACTCCCTGTGTCAGTTGAAGTCCCTCCTGGGCTCTTTTAAGGTCCTGTTCCTCTTCCTTATCCAACTCCTATCTTGTGTGACCTTGCCCACACATTCATGAATTTATCTAGCAGCCTACTGCTAATAACACTGGATGTGTCTACATGAGATTCTATTGGGCAGTGATTACTGCACATTTATTTAGTATTTGTATAAGTATTTAGTACTTGTATAATCAGAGTTACTGTGCAGTAGCACTGGTGAATGCCTTTTAAGCTATGTGACTGCACAGTAGCCTAATATTATTCTGTAGTAGCATCTTGGCATGGTTTTTGTCTCACAATACTACTGCGCAGTAGTATCAGGCTACTACGAAGTCAGTGTCTCGTGTAAATGCACCCAATGTAACATAATTCACCATTCTGGACCTGTTTCTCGCATTTCATTCTCATGCCTCTCACTAACATTTCATTTTGGCTGGCTTAGCACAATCTCAGGTTTACCATGGCCAATGAAATAAGCTCACAGGACTACCTCCAATGAAGGGACTATTACTCAGGTCACTTGCTTTCTGAGCAAATGCTGAACAATAATGCTCCCACAAAAATGGTGGTTGGTGCCATTATCACCCTCAGTTTGAAAAGGAAGTTGCCATAACAGTGCTTTTTCAGGGACTGGATCCTCTCACGGGGTACTGGGCATGCCCTGAGAAGATGGCCATCTTCCCAGAATGGGGCAGTTCTGCACATACCCAGAAACAGATTTCTAAGCACCTTGAAATGTTAAAGTCAAACATGTAGGTGCCTAATGTATTTAAAGCAACAGATAAGCAAGAGTTGTTTAGATCACAATTTGTATTTGGACATCTCAGTTCTAGTTATGTCCTACTTCAGGTGCCTATGTCCTTCATCAAACCTAGTTCCTAATCTTTTTGGACTTTTACCTTAAGATCTGTTTTCCATTCTGGCTAATGCCCATCACCCAGGCATGTGAGCTACCACAAGGTTTTCTATCTGTTCCTCACACAGTTCAATCTATTTCCTGTCTGACCTGACAATCCAATTGACTGTACATGCCTTAATTATCTCCTACCTCAACTCTACCTCTTTGGTCTTTTGGGATGCCTGTAGACATGCAGGATGCCTGCTCCAATGTGCTATAATTACAGCTCAGAGCAGATTCGATTAATCAACTTGATTAATTAGCACACTCCAGCAGCCTCAACATCTCATGTATTCACCATCTCTGCACTTCAAAATAGTGGTGGGGATGCTTTAGCTAAAGCGCATTCAACAAGTTTTAGTTAAAGCACCCCCACTGCCATTTTGAAACATGGGAAGCTGAATACATGAGATGCTGTGGGCGCTTTAATTAGAGTGGCTCCTGAGAGCCACTTTAATTAAAGTGGCACCTCCTTTCCCCCCCAGCACATGTAAAGACGCCCTTGGAGACTAACCTTATGGCATACTGAAACCCACAGCCCCACAAACTGGCACAAGAAGCCAAAAAGAAGTATTCCTAATTTTTATACATAGGATGCTGGGGGGGTTAGGGTCACAGGCCAGTGGCTACAGAGATGGGGAAAAGCAGAGGTGAATAAATGTTAGTGCATATACATTCAGGATACATCTAATAAGTAATAAACAGTGACTGTAGTAAAACCATTCAGGAGCAGATAGCAAGGTAACAGATGTGGAACATTAACAACATGGTATATATACTGGAGAAATCTTAGATCCTTGCTCAACTCCAGAAGGAGCTCCAAACCAGTATTTGGTCCCAAAGAACACTTCATTACCCTGGCTCCACACCTGACACCACGGTGGTGGCTTGCAGATTCAGCTTCACTGCTGCTTTTAGTCTCTGCCATGTGTCTCTCCAGCTGCTGCCTCTCATTGATGTTCTCCAACTACCCAGCCATTTTTGCACACAATTCCAGCTCTCCACCACTTCCTCAGCAGTCTTCTGGGAAGCATAGTTCATGCTACAATATTACAGTCCAGTTTTCATCCACTTCCTCTCCTCACTAGGAGCCTGCTTGGAACTGTAGTTCATGCTAGGACATTACAGTCCATTACACTGCTCCTTATCTTTCTTGTCTAGCATGTTGGCCATGTTGTTTTCCTATTTGATTGACTTCATTAGCTTCTAAACTGACATTTGCAATGACTCCAGTCAAATAAACTGCATTCCTCCCACTGAATAACCTATTAGGAGAAGAGCATTTGACGAAGGTTGGTAGTAAAAAGAGGTGGGACCTAAACATGATTTAGAGACTTTTGTCTAATGAATGTGTCGCCATCAGTCTCCTATGTTTGGTAAGGTCAGGATAATATATAGGGATCAATTGTACATTCCTTCAGAAAGAAGAGGCAGCACATAAGCTATTGGAAAAAAGTTTAAAATGAAATGAAAAGATTGGATTCAGGGAAGTAAAAAATTTGGGAGTAAAATTTACTGTAACCTTGTACCTTGACTGCAAAAGATATATTGTGACAGCATTAGAGATTTCAGTGCTCTACTCTCTTCAGTGAAAAGTTTAGACTATAAAAGTTAAAATATTCTGAATGTGATCCTATGCTGGTGTAAATCAATGTCATTTCATAGATCAGCTCTGGACATTTGTCCTTTTCTCCACGACGTACCCTCAGGGGATAGAGCCAGTGGGCTTGGGAAATCTTCTGAAACAGTAGATAAAAGCAGATATTCTAATGTATTCTGTTTAGGGGGATATTTAAGAGGATTAATTGTATAGGGTATTTAGAGTTCTTTTTAGTTGGTAGGAGCTCTCAGCCTATTACTTTGCTGGCTTTTATTGTCTATGGTTTAGAAAAAAACAGTTGCATTTTTTCTAATTTCTCCATGGACTGCATTTTTAGCAATACAATGCAGGCGATTTTTGCTGCCATTTAAATCATTGGAATAATAAATAATTAATTGTTAGACTGGTTATTATGGTCAAAATCCTGCTCATCTTTCTCAAACAAGGCATCTCAGCCAATCTGTTAGATTAGTTGGGTCAATAAACTGAGTAAAATCGCTTTCTATACATAAATAGAAAAAACTGTGATGAGGAGTGAACGCTGGCATGGAAATTGTAAATGCCCCAGATTGCATTAATGGAATATTAAATGTTCACATATTCAGTTTGAATAAGCCACAATGTAAAAGAAAATTTGCAGTGACCTTATTCATGATTTTTACACAAACATAATACTCCCTATTCCTGTAAAATGTATATCTTAACTTAGCATGGACCATGCTAATGTAACTAGGGCGAGGGACTCTGCCTGTTACTGAAGTTGCCCACATTCCCCATTATATGACCCTCTTTCTAGTTGTTTAATACTTTGCCAATTTTTAGCCATTTGGGCTGCATTTTCTCATGCCAGATGTCTGTCGCAGGGTGGATTCTTAAGCATCAGCCAAAACAATTCACCTTTTTCTAAGAATGAGTCCTGAGAGAAATACATTATTAAGCCATTCAAAAAAAATTTGGGTGAACTTGTCTTCTGAGTGACCCATGTTTGAAGCAGAGATTAGAAATGCAGTGAGAACTGGGGGCAGAAAGGAACTTTGTGTCAAAGATGTGCCTCTTGCCATACCTGTGAAACAACCACTAATATTTGGCCAGGTTATGAATCTTAGGAAAGGTGTTATTCTCACACACTCAAGAGAGATTTGAGTTTGGCCTATAAAATCTCTAAATACTCTGTCTCCACTCAGCATGTTCTACCCCAGCACCTATTCCTGAGCTTGCTTAAATCCAATGCTATAAGAGTGAAGCTAGACATTCTTTGTAACCCTAGCTCCCAGCTGCTACTGGTCATGGTGGGTATAAGCACTGGAACTGACATAGGGGAGACTGGACATGTCTACACGTTCATTAATGCACCATAATTGCGGTGCATTAAGTTTAGTGCCTGTAATAACAGGTACTAACTTAAAGATCAATAATCAATGCTACTGTGCAGCAGTGCCAGCTCATGTTTTTTTGTGATGCTAATACACAGTAGACCAATTCAACTGCACATTAGCGCATTAGCACAGTTTTTACGTGCACTAATGTGCAATAGAATTAGTCTACTGTGCATTTAGCACTGTCTTCCTTCTGCTTTCAATGACACCCCACTACCAAAGTCCAGCAACCTGAAGAAGGAACAATGGCTGGATCTAGGAAGAGGAAATACAGATTGTGACAAGCTGGTGAGAGTGAAGCTGGAAAAGGCAGAATAGGACTTGTTGGACAAGGATTCTCAGGCTGGGAGATGAAAGGTTTCAGATGGTTGGACAAGGAGACTGGGATAATATCAGACTAGAAATAAGCCACACATTTTTAGAATAAGGGTAATTAACAATTGGAATAACTTATCATGAGCTCTGGTGAACTCTTCATCACTGGTAATGTTTAAATCAAGACTGGACTTTTGTTTAATCTAGAAGACGCATTCATTTAAATAGGAATTGATCCAGAGACGTTGCATAGTCTATGTTATACAGGAAGTCAAAGTAAATGATCACATTGTCCTCTTTTGGCCTTTATTATGTATGCAACAGTTAATCTGACAAGCTGCTGAAGGAAATCTGGGACTGGCTGGGTAAAGAGTGTGTGTGAGGGAAGCAAGAAAGAAGGAAAATTAGAGAGAGACTGAATTGGGAGACTGGGACTGGAAGGCAGGGTGAGAAGAAGCAGGAGTGGACAGAAAGCTGGTGGGAGGAAAGAGATGGACTAGAGAAGAATATGGGTGGAAAGGGACTGAAACTGGTTTAGTACCAACTAGGGAAAAGAAGTTGATCAGGGACTGGCTGGGCAAAGATTCTGAAACAGGGATGAGAATCCTTTATAACGGAGAATAGAACTGGGAAGGCAAAGAGAACAGGACTAGTAAGGAACTATAGGCAGGAAAGACAACGGGCATATCTATATGCCACCGTACAGTGATGTTGCTACAGTACCGTGCTTTAGTACTTCCTTTTGGCCCTGGCCCGGTACAGGCTGTTACTGAGCTGTGCATGCTGCACACAGACAAATTTCCCAGCTATGTCGCCGTAGCAGCATGCTATACTGGGGGAGTGCGCTGCTACAGCAATGTAGCTGGCGATTATGTGGTAGACCTACACGATCATTACGTCACCATAGCATGCCATATGGAGATGTAGATCATTCCTGCAACGCCATAGGGCAATGTATAGATGTGCTCAACAAGACTAGGATAGGGACAAATTGGAAGGGAGAGGCAGAGAGAAACCTGCTAAATCCAAATAGGCAGAAGGATCAGAGCTCACCAAAGCAAACCACTCTCTAGAGTCTGGGATGGGACCCAAGATTTCTGAGTCTCACCCTTCCTCTCTAGCTAGCAAATATCTCTAAAACCTCCTGGGAAAGTGTCTGTCTCCATCTACTTCTAGAACTAGTCAACAGTCTATTATTACTATCTGTTACATTGTCACTCAAGTGACAGAGATTTGTACAGTAAGCTAATGGTTTTAGCATTACTGATAAACCCTGTAGATGTCATTACCATGTTACAGGATGGAATTTCTGGGTTTTTACATTTGTCTGGTTGGGCTTTTAAACTGAAGAAGTTACATTAAAAATTATGCTAAAATTATGTTAAAATGCAAAGTCAAGCACTCAAAAGTTAGAAAGTGCCAAAATTAAGGTTTCACGTGCAGATGTTGTGAAGACACTTTAATTCAAATTTGCACAGGACTTAAATACTTTAGGAAACAGCATGAAAAAAAACATCCTGCAAGAAAATTAGGAATTCTATTTTTAGAGTAGAACTTGAATACACAGCAATAAATAAGACATGAGACCATGCATGGAACAAGAAGAGAAAACAAAATATTACCTATCAGCTGCATCCTTTATTTATTCTCTGGAATGAATGAGAGAGGGGTCTGATGTAAAACCTAATCTGATCATTTGAGACTGTCAGAAAAAATAGACAAAATGAAGGTGGAGCCCTTAAAGCCTCTGTGGAGCACTTCTGAGTATGCTCAGAATGCCAAAACTAAGATGTGTGAGGAGTCTAGACATCCTAGTTACCTGGTGACTACTGCAGAGGGTGGATTAAGATACTGTTTAATCATTTAGACAACAAAAATTGCATAAATGCCTCTTAGACTCAGATTAGAATTAGGCCCTAAAATGCCTGTAAAAATGACTGTGACTTCTCAATGGAAAGTGTTATTGAAACTGCAAAGGATAATCCCACTGTTATTTTACTATGATAATATGGATGTATTTATTCAAGGGATCATCTAACATCTATAAAACAATGCAATGGATATTGGACCATATTCTGAGTCAACAGGCATTGACTTCAAAAGGATTACACTGATTTACAGAAACTGAGGATCTATTGCATTCTGATTTTTTTTCTTAATAGTTGTGTATGTATTTATAAACTGATCCAGAGTCTTTTGGTTTGAGTTGATATATTTTATGACACCTCAGAGCAGTTCAGCTGCCATATCCACTTGATTAGGCTACTGACGGATTCCCCAGTATAGACAGGGGAGTCATCCCCTTCTGCACTCCACTTAGCTTGAAAAAGGTTACTGTGATATCCAAAAGCTTGATAGAAACATCAACCCACCTTCAAGCTGGTCTAATAAAAGACATCAACTCGAACCAAAAGACTCTGTCTATCATATAGCCCCAGACCAATACAGATGACCCTGAAAGAAAACTCCTAAACTGATCCACGCACTGATCCCCTTTCTCTCAATTAGTTCAAGTAAATGAACAACACTTCATTCATATGAAGTCCAACCGAAGTCAATTCTGCGATTAAGGGCCAGATCTAGTTTGGTCACATAGGTACCTACACTTAGGCAATGGAAAACCTAAAACATAGGTATCTTGTCCAAGTAAGGTGATTCAATTTGATTAGAATTATGGCCCTAATTAATGGAGAGACTTAGACTTCTTATATATATATATATTATATCTCCAGAAAGCCCAGAAGTAGCTAGAAATAGCTGACAGGAAGCCTTAAGTTCAGGGTGCATCTGAACACTCACTCCAGAGTCTAAGCAGTGACTCAAGCTGCATGAGAGGCTCGTCTGCCCATTTGCCATCCAAACTGCCTAGCATTGCTTCAGAGGGTAGGTGTCCAAATGCCAGCTGGTGGTAGCTGTAGCCACATTTTCCATAATTCTAGGTTCTAGTCCGTTCTGCCAAGATTATTTCTATTTTATAATCAATAGCCGTTTCATGCAAAATGTTTAAATAGTCCTAGGAGCAGAATCCACATTACACCCCTCCAAGAGATGTGCCCTATACATATATGTATGCACACACACACTTTGAACATATATGGCGACAGCAAGGAAAAACAAGTGTAAATAAATAATAGCAAGATGCAGCCTATATGAAAAAGTAATGTGCTTCAAGGCTCATTAATAATGGAACATGCATAAAAATAAACTAGAACAAAATTAAAAGGAACCAAACTCAGAGAGGTCTTGCAATGTAACATTCAGAGACAGGATTAAGTGCATTTGTGAATAAGTAAACATGAACGTTCAACTACTACAGTATTCAGGGTTAGTCGGAGGTCCTGAAATTACAGACCTCCATCTTATGTCTAAGAGAACTACATGCCAATTCACCCAAAGATTGTTTTGTTCAGGGAATTATTTCTTCAGGCACCGCTGAAGAAACTAGTTGCAATTAATCTATATTGTACAAGCATTTGGGCCCAATTTTCAATAACACTAATAATTTGCTTCTCTCGTTGACATTAACAGAATTTGTTAGTGCCTGAAAATCAGGATTTTTATTCATAAAGAACATAATGGTCAATATGAATATAATAAACCTAGGTACTTATAGGGCTCCATAACAGATATTAGGAACATAGATACTACAGGTGAGAGAAAATTATAACCTACTCCTTTAGGGCACATCCGGGTGTACAAGTACCTGTGGTTTGTGGCACTGCAAACCTCCTTGTGGTGCCACATACCACACACAAAAAATCTTAAAACGTGCCCTGTGCTGCAAATTTGTTGTGCGGAGCCAAAATTTGCTACCAGGATATAGTGCAAACAAAAATAGGGTGGCTTGGACAAATGTGGAGATGGGCTACCCTAGGCTGCCTGCTCCCCAATCTCTGCGTGCTGTGGAGCCCCTGCGTTGATGTACACTGTGCCCCAGCCAGTCACTCCGCAGCTGGCTGGGATGCAGTGTGCCTCCAGATGGAGGAACAGGCAGCCCTGAGCTGGCTGCTCCCCTGTCTCTGCATGCCTCAGCGTGGGGGCTCTGCTGCGCCATCCCCACACTGGGGCACACTGCATCTCAGCCTGCCCCTCTGCAGGACACAGACAGGGGGACAGCCAGCCCAGGGCTGCCTGATCCCCCAGTCTCGAGGTTCACTGCACCCCAGCCAGCTCCTTGCTGGCTTGGGCACAGGGTGCCTCAGCATGGAGGCTGCCTACCATGCCACAGCCAGCCCTTCTCTTCCCCTCCACAGTACATGGACTCCAGTCACAAGGTGGGAGGAGCTGGGCATACCCCCCACAACAAAGGGCACGTGCAGGTGCATGCACTGTGGCACAAAGTAGCGGTACAAATTTGTGCCACTGCTACTTGTGTCGCTGCAAGCGCACAGTCCTGCTTCTCTGGATGTGGTCTTAGAGTTTAACTATCTTAACTGAATAACCTTGGCATCATATGACCCCAGACAGTGAAAGTATAACATAGATTTCCATTGCAATCCATTGTAGTGCAAGTCCTAGAAGCATGGTACACATTCATCTGTTCCAGTATTTGTCTCTAACAGTGACCAGCACTAGATACATTAGAGGAGCATGCAAAAAAACTCAGATTTAGAAAATGTGGAATAACCTGCCTGTACATCAGGTATCCTCCTATTTTCCAGTAGGGTGAGATCACCTTAATACCGGAACCATGAAATGTAAAAATCGTCCAGAAATTGTCAGCATAAACTATTATAAATCTGGATACACTTGTTATCCATATAATATAACCTCTGCCTTTTGGAATACTGCAAAAATAAATAAATAAATAAATATAATCATCATCATCATCATCAGGGGGATGGACTCAATGATCTACTAAGGTTCCTTCTGACCCTAAACAGCTATGAAATCTATGAAACTTTATTCTACACTAAAACCATGCACAAAATGCAGACAGTAGTTTCATAGATCATTATAATTTCATTGGTGTCTTTTCTGACCTCTGTACTCCATCGGTAATAACAACATGGGGTGTGTATTTGCATTCAGGGAGGTTAGATTGCGTTCAAAATGGCCACTCAATCTAACTTAGTTTACCCAGGTGTGGCTTTTACACTTATATCCCTAGTTAAGTCAATCTACATGGGGGTCGGACTCGATGATGGGGGTCGGACTCGATGATCTGTTGAGGTCCCTTCCGACCCTAACATCTATGAATCTATGAAATGTGAACTGTACAGAAGTTCAGGACAGTTGATCCATCTAAAAATGGCTGACCTGATCTAAGATAACCCTACCTCCAAGTTAGTCTAACTTGGATCAGGTTGGCCACTTTTAGACCAATCTAACTGTTCTGAACTGCTGTACAGTTCCCAGAATAGCCGCAGGGCTGAAAAAGCTGACCTGCTGGTCTCAGCCTCAGAGCTGTGCTTTTTCTACTCCCTCCCTAGAACTCGCCCCCCAGCCCCTCTCCTCACCCCCAGACAGGACAGCCCCCAACTCCACAGACCAGCCAGAACCCCCTCCAACCCAGCTCTCCAAGGGAGGAGCCTCCCAACTCCCCCTGCCCCCCACCGACTCTGTGAGCCTTCCTGGTCCCTCCAAACCCTCCCAGATACTACTAACCCCTCTGGAGATGCAGCCTTCTCCCCTGAGCCCTCCTGAAGACCCTGCCTTCCCCCACAGTGTCCCCAAGCTCTCCATGGACCCCGTGGACCCCTCACCGCCCCCACAGGCTCTGCTTGCCCTTTCAAGTACCCCAACCCCGCAGAGTCTGCTTGCCCCCTGAACCACCCAAGCCCCCCATGCTACACCTTCCCCATCCCTTTAGATTGGGTGGTCAATTTTAACTAGATGTAACCTCCCCCTAAACCCCCTGAATGTCTATATGCATCCATGGGCAATAACAGTAAATTTCCCTTTTGCATGATCTTAACCTAATTTATGCAAAATAATATCTATTCAACTGTACTTCTCTTCTTTTGAAGCTACTTCCAGTAACTTTTCTTTGTTCCACAATTTACAGCCTCTATGTGACTTCTCATTATTACATGGAGTTAAAAACTAGCAATTTTTATCTAATATTTAGCTTAGGTTATTACTGTATCTTTCCCAGACCTAAGGAAGGGTATTTTGTTCCCACAAACTTGTCTAACATCTCTTAGTCCATATTTTGGACCAACTAATATACAGTTGGTCCAATAAAAGATATTACCAAATAAACTTTGCTTCTTATATTTAAATTCCCTAGACCATCAGGTCTACAACCTCTCTACAATACTACATATAGACTGCCGATTTTGTTCAACTTTATCTTCACTGTATTACACCAAGAATGCATTTGACTCCATATCTAAAACTATGAGCTATAGATTTCCATAATAAAACCCATTTTTCAGGATTTTAGTTTGTCAATACACATCAATTCTGGACTAATTTTTCTAAAACAAGGGAAAAAAAATGTCAACAAAAAGGGGGACAGGGTTTGTGCACAAATTTTGAGAATGTTTTAGTCTGTAGTTCAGGGCACAAACTTGGTTTATCTGAAATCAGAACATAACTCCTATTGATTTCAGTATGCCAGGATCAATGCCCAGGATAAATAAAATTACACATAAATACAAACATTCTGGAGTCTCTATACTGAAATTAGGTTTTATTGAAAATTTAAGTGTAGCAAGTTATTAGCTGGTAACAGGTTTATTTAGGTGCACTGATAAAGTGTGCACTAATTTTTATTTTAAAAAAATCAACTCAGTATGTAGTCTGCAAATCAGCTTTTGTTCATGAATCCTGGATTTTCTTTGTAACCGTTTTTTTAGAATTTGTACCATGCAACCTAAGTAATATTCTTCTCCTTCACATGAGCATATAGGTTCTGTTAACATTAGTAAGAGGTATTTACCAGATCGGAGAAGGATTAAACCACTAAATATGCATGTTCAGTAGCTTGATTAACTCAGCACATTGTAGAGGTATTAAGGAAGCTGATCTGGTTTATCAGATCAATATAAACTAAACTTAGGCCATCAACTGGGTAGCCCAAAGGATTAACAATGGGATTTTATAACGTCCACTGCTTAATTCTTAGTTGAAATGTAGTCCAAAACAGAAGTGCCCTGCTTGCACTAAACACCTATGACTTAGTGGGGCTAACGGAAACCTGGTGGGATTCATCCCACGACTGGGCAGTACATATTGAGGGCTATAGATTGTACAGAAAGGACAGGGTGGGGAAGAAATGGGGAGGGGTTGCGCTCTATGTCAGTGAGCAATATACGTCAACCCTCATCAAGACAGAATCCAAGGATGAGGAGGTAGAAGGATTGTGGGTTAGGCTACATGGGGGGCAAGGAGAAAGGGATTTGGTGGTAGGGGTCTGCTACAGACCCCCACATCAAGGGGAAGAAAGGGATTCGGGGCTCCTGAGGCAACTCTTGGAGACCATAAAAGCTAAAGAGGCGGTAGTCATGGGGGACCTAAACTACCCGGACATCTGCTGGGAGACGCAGACAGCAAAGTCCCACCGCTCACGCAGGTTTCTAACCTGTGTACAGGACCTCCACCTGACACAGGAGGTACACGGTCCCACTAGGGGGAATGCCATACTGGATCTGGTATTGGCAACAGGGGATGACATGGTAGGGGACCTACAGATCGGTAGCCATCTGGGGGACAGTGATCACCTAATAATAGAATTCACCATAAGACGTCAAGTGGGTAAGGTAACTAGTAGGGTGAAAGTGCTAGACTTTAGAAAAGCTGATTTCAATGAACTCAGGTGATTAGTCAAGGACGCACTGCAGAGTAGGAGTTTTGAAGAGATGGG
>NW_005841976.1:1787579-1801742 GCF_000455745.1 Alligator sinensis | reverse complement strand
GGAGGAGGTTAGATGGGCATCTGGCTGGGGTCATCTGAACCCAGCGCTCTTTCCTGCTTATGCAGGGGGTCAGACTCGATGATCTATTCAGGTCCCTTCCGACCCTAACATCTATGAATCTATGAATCTATGCCCAAAAGATGTACCATATGATAGCTATTTTGTGGTCCACCAGTGTTTAAAAGATGGATGGTTTCAGTTCCATTTCTAACAGACATTTAACAAATATCTCAATTATTAACAGAAACTTTTACAAGGCTGTAGTATGAAGGTTAGTAAACAGCTCCTTGCATCCCAGATACAGTAAATAATCCATTATTAAAAATAAATAAATAAAAATAAGCTTGTAGTGCTTCCTAGATTTTTTAAAAAGAAACAGTAGAAAAACTGGGAAAAAAAGGATGTGTAAAATTATAAGAACAGATTCTTTGGATGAGAAACCAAAAGATATTTAAAAAGATGCCTTTTGATGCCTTTTCAATGCACTGTTAAGTAAAAAGAATGTATTCAATGTCTGCACTGCAGATATTTGCATAATATTACAGAAGCCAAGACTGGCACAAAGGTGGCATTTCAGAAATAATACTGATAAAATGTAATATACAATACTCTAACACCTATCTATTACCTCTGTATTAGAGCCAGTGAAGACAACAGTGAATTTGCCTGTGATCCAGCAAAATAAAGCAACATTTGGCTCATAGGTGCCGGTGGGAGCTGTGAATACCCTCTGAACTGAATTCTCATAGAATCATAGAAGAGTAGGGTAGGAAGGGATCTCCAGAGGTCACCTAGTCTCACCCCCGATTCAAGGCGGGATTATCCCTACCCAAATTATCCCATACAAGTCCTTCCCTAACCTTTTCCTCAAATTACACAATCAGCCTGGCTGCACAACTACAAAGCATATTGCCCCAACATATCCAGAGTACCCTACCCTGCCACAGGTAAATCAGGGGGATGAGGGCTGTCAAATGTACCGTCACTGCAAGGGTTATTAAAACACACTCAAGAGATCCAAGGAACAGGACCATGCCCACCCTGAGGGGAAGGCAAAATCCCCAGTAGTCTGTGCCAGTTTGACCATGGGATAAAATTCCTTCCTGATTCCATATGTGGTAATCGATCTGACCCTATCCCCCTAGCCAGGAACCTCCATGTTTTCATGGCAGCAGGAGAACTGAATCCCTAACAAAATCCCTATCCTTGGCTGCAGTCAATACCCTGACCCTTGTAACAACAGGAGCGGGGAAAATTCCTTCCCAGCTCCACATGGCAACCAGGAAAGCCCAGAAGCATGGTAGAAATCAAACACTCTGTATTTTATTCTGCAACTACTTAAATCTTCCAATCAAATCCTAAAAGATTGGCATGATGATATCTGATCAATGAATAAATGCACTCATGTGCATTTCACCCAATGGACTAAACCAGGAGTCAGCAACATTTTGTCTGCACCTCCCTTGCTGCAGATACCCCAAGTTCCTGCAGCATGAGGAGGCTGCAGCAAGAGAAATCAGGAAGGAGGAGGGTGTTGTGGAGGGGACAGCTGTGTGCTGCCCAAACTTCCATGTCATCCCCGGCCAGATCTAACCACTTCATGGGCATGATACTTCTGATCCAGCCTGGGGGCTGTAGGCTGATGACATCTGCACTAGACCAGGGCTGCTGCTCCAGTCTGGTTGCCACTCTCCTTCATAGCTTTCCTGCTGCTGCCACCAGGATCTCCAGGATCCCCCTCCCTTCTGCTTCTCGCTTCTACCTTTGAGGGCCTGGGGGGCCCAGGACCTCTACTCTGTTTGGAGCACTCACATGGTGTGGTGCAATGTGGAGACCGAAAAAGCAAAATGTGGGCGGGGATGTGCTGTGAATACGGCCCATAAGCCCCTGGCCATTTAGAAGCTGAACAACTGGACTAGACTGCAATCACTACTCCAATGGATGAGCACAAATGTGAAAGTGCAACCTATGGATGCCTGAAAAAATGGGGATTTAAAGATTGCAACATCAAATCTAAAACCAAGCTCATGGTTTATCAAGCATTTGTGATCCCCACCTTTCTATATGGATCTGAGACATGGAAAATGTATAGGAGACATCTAAAGTTATTGGAGAAGTACCATCAATGCTGCCTGCAGAAGACCCTCTGAATCTACTGAGAAGACAGATGCAACAATGTTAGCATCCTCCTGCAGACAAACACTACAATTATTTAAGTGATGATCATCTGATGTCAACTTAGCTGGGCCGGCCAGGTGATATGTCTCACTTCTGACTCCTGACGCAAGTTTTGTTCTCCCAGCACGGTCAAGGCATACGCTCAAGAGGAGGGCAAAGAAAGCGCTTCAAGTATGTCCTCAATGCCAACTTAAAAAAAATACAACATTGATATCAGCTCATGGGAGGCTATCACCGAGAACCTCCCCAAATGGAGGAAGTCTGCTGCAGGGATCTCAGTACATTAAAACCACATGACAACAACAGGAGATGGAAAAATGGGAGCAGCAGAAACAGTGCGCCGTGGACCAAACCAAGAATCCAGCGCCACCCACCCCACACAGAAACATGTCTCAGCTGCAGTAGAGTCTGTCAATCTTGGATAGGCCTCATCAGTCATCTTCAGACACACAGATATACAGTCATGGAAGATAATCATCCTTGACTGTGAGGGATTGTTGAAGAAGAAGGATGACCACTGAGTGACAGAAACACTCCCATTAAGTCCGTGGGGAGCCTCATGTGAATGTACATGTCAATCAGGTGAGTAAAGGCTCTACTCTGACCCTGTGTGATTGTGACTATGTACCAAAAGCTCTGTTTTCAGGTGAGGTGCACTCCTTTTGGTCCTCTTTGCCTTTCTCACCTGGCTCTTCTTTCACGCCTTGATGTTAATTCCATGAGCAGGGCATTGAGAAGGGGCTTTGCTGACAGGAGTGTAGCACCTCTCACAGCTTTCCCCTCTGAGTCCCTTGGTGTGCAGTTTCCTGTGGCTTCTTAACATCCAGTGCACCCTTTCAACATCCTTCAGGTTTGTTATCAGACCTCTCGGAACTTGTTCTTTTCCATTCCCTGACTCAGTCTCTGCTGGGCCTTTTCTACCACCAGCTTTTGGTTAGGCCTGTTACTAAACTTTCACTGGTCATAGCTTTCCTTCCAACTTACTTGGTCTTAGTCCCTTTTCTCTCCAGTCCAGCCCATCCCTTAACCCATTGACAGTGTATGCATCCTGGGTCTGGTCTTCTCTTGCAGGAGTTCTACTCCCTGAAGTCCTTACTTCTGGGGCCTTTCCCTTATTTCCCTTTAATAAAAGGATCTCCCAGCATCTGATGTCCCCCTGATGTTTCTCCTTTGTCTCTTCCTTTGTAATAAGGACCAAAGGAGACCCTGTTACTGTGATCTTCACATATCTGCTAAGGAAACGCTATCCTTAGAAGATAAACACAACACCTGACTGTACGAAGTGATGAACATAGCCACAGTTTTCAGTGAAGTCTATATAGAACCCTGTAGAATTTACTTAGGCAAAACTCTCACTGAATTTAGTAAGTATGATCCATTATGTGACGTATATAGCATAGATCATATGGGTTATAGTTATATATTACCAAAATTCCAAAACCTAGCACAACATTGCCACAGTACCACTGCATACACACCCTTATGAACAAAATAAGCTAAAGGAAAAGGTTTCTAATAGACTGTTTTCCTCACCTCCATTTTTCTTTCTAATAGGTCTTATGAGATCAACCTTTCTACAATGGAATCCAGGCAGATTCTTGGTATTTTGTAATACAGAAGAGGTACCATCATTTCATGCTTCTACAAACACGCACTGAAAGCAATCAAGGGAGAAAGAAATTAAAAACTAATTCTGCTATTTATTCTCCTCATTCATTTTATCAGTCATCCCACTGCCACACTGAATAATAATCAACAAAGCTAGATACATGCACTTAGTCCAAGGTAGACATCTTTGTGGGAATGCATAGGAAGCTACAAATCAAAGTCAAATAATAGTGCTTTAAGAGAACACAGATTTATTAAGTCGAACACAATTCTGGCATTAACCTTTATGTTCAGTGAACAACCTAGTTAGAAGTTTACACCATAAGTATGGAAAGTGAACTAAAATTTATCTACCTCAGTGCTTCCCAAACCGTTTAGACTCAAAGTATCCCTCAGAAAATGCCAACTCCTAGTCTTTACTCTGTTTTTGATTGCAAAACATAATGGAGCAATTACCAGAATAAGTCAGAATGTTTTAATGTTATGAATTCATAGTTGAAATCTCTGCGCTTATCTTGTGAATCATGCTTGCACATCTAACAGTATTAACATTGGATGGCACACCACAACGCCCTCAAAGGCATCTCGAGGTGACTAAGGTGCTGCATCTCCCTGGTTGAGAATCACTGATATAACCAAACATGTCAGCAAAGGAAAAAAAAATCTTCAAAACACTTTACTACCATAGACAGCTGCTGGTGTATACAAGGTAAAGCAGACAGCCTGTCTATAGTGAGGTATAAAATTACAGCAGAAGTATTGTGACAGACTACAGATAATTATTGCTTATAATGTCTAACTGCAATTATACGATTCTGTGCTGTTCCACATTTAGTAGCTGAGTGTTGGCATTAGCATCCATGATGACTGCTTTGGTGGAATTCCACTTCATTTTCAGTAACAATGTGAAACTGATTCAGAATGTTTAACATGAAATTCAAAAGTGAAAAACATGATGCAGTTTTCTTCTGAGACCCGCTCTTACTGAGGAAACAACTGAAGCAGAGTTAGCCCTAATGACTCTTAAAAGTCTTCAGAATTTTTTTAGCAATTATCAAGAAGGGAAAGCTGGTAAAGTTAGCTATGACTCTCCAGAACTCTGTGATGAGTAGTGTCTGGAAAATTTACAGGATGTGTATCTAAGCCACAATTGTAATTTGTGTGACGCATGTCTGGAGGAAAGACAATTCAACTCTTGGATTTCCTGATGGAGAAACATGCATTCAGCTACAGAAGGAGTATTCTTTCAGTGAACATACTGGGAGTGGCAAAAGTAGATAGGATAAGAAAATTAGGTTAAAATGTTTCTAGGCATTGAAGGGCCGGCTTTACAAACATATTTATGTACTTAGCATACAGATGGGCATCTAATGGAAATTTCAAAAGGGCAGGAATCAAACTCTTTTAAAATCAATATAAGGTCTTAAATCAAATATCTAGTATCTTTCAAAAACCTCACTGTGAACCTACCTGTATGTTTAGCTTCCTAAATCACCTTAAGTTATAGGGAAGAATTCAGCTCCCCTTTGTGTACCTCAGTGGCAATTTTCTAGTCATCCTTGGCCAGTTTTAACATTCCCTCTGCACTGTGGATGTGCAGAAATCATAAACTGACCATGTGAAGTAGGCTTTGCACCAATTGGGCACATACTCATGAGCCTAAGCACAAGTCTGGGAAGAAGAGTGACCTGCTATGGTTCAGTCCCAGCAGTTGGGTGGCTCAGGTACTTGCCCAGGAAGCAAGAGACCAGTGTTCTACCCCTTCACCCAGCAGGATATGAACCTGTGTTAGTCTCTTACCTCTCTGCCCAGTATGCATACCAGAGTCACCACTGAAGTGTAAATATCAAAAACATGGTGTCCCTGACTAGAAAGCTACTGTGTAGGAGCACAAAGGGAAATGGAATTCTCCCTCTAGCATCCAATGATATAGGAGCAAAAGGGCACAATTTTTAAAATGCTCAACAGGAATCAGATGTTTAACTTGCTTAGGCACATTTAGATATCTATCCTACTAGGGATTAGGCTAGCCAGTTTTAAAGAATAACTAATATTTTCAACAGCCACATTTTTGTTCCAAAGTTCACTTTGTTTCCTGCATGCTCACTCTCCTGGTAGTATGACAGGGTCATGGAAGGCTGGGAGCCTCAGCTTTCAAGCTTGTAGCTTCTCAGCAGCCTGGGATCCCAGCTCCAGGACAAACTGCTTTGGAGTTAGGAAGCCTTGAGCACAGTGGATGCATCTACGTGTGCATTAATGCACCTTTTCTAATACACATTAAACTTAGTACCTCCAAAGTGAGGGCACTTTTACACATGCTCTGGGAGTTGTGGGGAGAGATAATAGAGAGCCTGGGGATCTCTGTTCTTTTAAAAGGAAAAGCAGCCCAGCCAGGGAGCTCTGCAAGCTAGGCAGGGGGCAGCAGCTTCCAGTTGCCAGGGGCAATGGGGTTAATGAGGCAATTAGCAGTCAGCCCAGGCAGTCACCTGACCAGATGTAGGCAGGGCCCTGGGAGCATATATGCCCAAGGCTGAAGCTAGCAGGGAGTCTCTCCCTGGTTGCCACAGGGGAAGGAGCTCCTTCCCAGGGGAGCCACCCCAGGATGCTGGGCTGACTGTTTTCCTGCCTACAAGAGCAGTGAGGTTCAGGGAGCTTGCGAGGTATCCTGCTGGGAGGCATGCTATACTAGGGGTAAAGGTTGGCCCTTTTAAAGAGACAGGGCTGCTACTTCATTGTTTATGTTATAGCCCAGGGACTTATGATTTATGTTACTGTTTCGACTGGTGGTTTGGGATGAGGCTGGAAGGGGAGGTAGGGAGGCCTCATTAGTGCCCAGGGGGCACTTGCCTGTTTTGACCCCTCCCAGGGACAGGCTCAGGGCTCGAGCATGTATTGAGCCCAGAGCAGGCAAAGAGAGAGGGTACAGCCACAGAGGAGCCAGGGGTCTGGCAGACAGGGACCAGGAGCCCAGTGACTGGAAGGGACAAATGAAACTAGTGTCTCAAAGCCAGGTCTGATTCAGTGGGCCTACACGAGAAGGCCTAGTGAGATTAAAGGGGTAAAGGCTGATGCCCTAACAGAAGGAACGATATACTTGTAACACCCATGAGGCATGGGGCATGGTAAAGGGGAGGATTTGGAGCCATGCA
This sequence comes from Alligator sinensis, assembly GCF_000455745.1. Taxonomy (NCBI): domain Eukaryota; kingdom Metazoa; phylum Chordata; order Crocodylia; family Alligatoridae; genus Alligator; species Alligator sinensis. The sequence continues at coordinate 1,794,807 of NW_005841976.1, read as the reverse complement.
ATTAGCCCTTAACGTTTTGCGTGCCCTCTTGGGGACAGTTGACTACAGAGGCCTGGGTCCAGTAGGACTGAGGCCTAGTGAAAGCCTGTGGGCAGCCTCCCTATTAATGTATATTTCTGTCAAGTTGTGGCAGTAAAGACAGGAGGGTGCCCCAGGAGCAGACTGGGATATGGTTGCAAAGCCACCAGGGGGCATCATGGCTACCCAGGGGACTCTGATATATTTCAGGGTGGTGCTTTAATTAGAGCGGCTCTGAGAGTTTCTCTAATTAAAGAGCCACCATGTCTCCTGTATCAATGTCCCTGCTATGTCTTCTGTATCAGCAGGAGTACTTGAACTGATACTTATTTGATGAGTTCTAGTCCAAGTGCCCCCACCACCATTTTTAAGCATGAGAAGGCTGATACATGAGATGTAGGAAGCTGCTGCAGTGCGATAATTGCCACGCTCAATTAAGCAAGTTTGCTCTGACACACTGGAGTTCCAGGCCGTTGGACCAGCCTCTGCACTTGTATACAGCACCTTAAGGTACTAAATTAATGCACATTAAGCTTAGTTAATGCGCTGTAATGCACTTGCATGCCTTTGAATGATGCTTAATGTGTAGTAGACTATTTTACTACTCTTTAAAAAGTGTCATGTAAAAAACTGTTACATTACGCTAATGTGCAGTAAAATAGTCTACTACACATTAAAGTGCAAATGTACATGCACCCTTTGGGTCATATTTTTAGGGCTCCAACCCCCCTGTTCTTCCCTGACTACCCCAGCCAGGGGCAACATTTGCTTTCATGGGGAATTTTGGAATGAAAGCAAACTTTCATATTTAAATCCTACACCAAGCTGATTTAGCTTTTTCTGCCTTGTTCCATTACAGAGGAATACTTTCTAACATTAACACCTCAACAGGAGGAATGCTACATAAAACAGAGTGCCATCTGCTTCAGAGAGAGAGGGAGAAGTTATAAGAACTTGTCTGTCCATTTAAGTATGCGTACTGTGCTCATCACAGTGGCATATGCACACCCGTATCTTGAGGCACAGATTGCAAAACGGACTCCCAAAGGGCTTGACTGTAGAGTCTGCAGTGCCCAAGGGCAAGATTTTAAGTAGTATTAAAGAGGCAGCTATACCCCTAATGAAGTCTTCAAAAGTACATTGGTGCCAGTTGCCCACTGATTTCATGTTTGAAAATCCCACAATGTGCCTAATTTCATCTTTAGGCACCTATATATTTTACAGCACCTGTTTGATGAAGCAAAAATGTCCAATTGTTGACAAAGTCACCAAGACAGATTTCATTTCAACGAAATATTATCAATGTTTTCATTAAGGGTCCTAAATATAATTCAGACCTTTTGTGCTGACAAACAGAATAGGCTGTTTCTTAGAAGAAATTTCCCTTCTTCTGAACATACTTTTGTTATGGTAGAGGAAAAGAATTACACTGTCCAAAAGGACAGTTATAAATTTTACCACAGGGGTAAATACAGTATGCACATAAATCTGGCAACTGTGAAGTGTTGTTAAATAGATAAGTGTAGTTTTTTTAGCTTGGTCATATATCAGTGTGAGCTAATCCCTACCCCCTCCATCCTGTCAGTGTCCATAGCAGTGGAAGGAAATTGAGATTATTTGAAAAATAGCTACAGAAAAAAAAAATTCTGCCAGCCAACCTTCACAAGTAGGGGGTGGGTAACCACCTGCATTGAAGGCAGCTGTTCTGCTTCCTCAGCTCAGAAACAAATCATTGCTACTGCTTGGGGTATTTAAGTGCACAAATGTACTCTTTAGCAGAAAAGCTAAGTGAAATGCCAGGGAAGAGAAACCTAGACCCACCCTGTACTGCTGCTTCCAGAGGCTCCTTCCTCTGTCTGCTACTTCGGGGTCTATGGCAGAAGGCTGTCTTCTTCCTGCAGCTCTCTCTTGCTGAATACAGGCATTTTCAGGGCAGGCCACCTGTAATATGGATAATGATGATGATGAAGAGGAGGAGGATAGCATTAAAGACTCCATAGTATGGAGCAGAGCCCCACTGCTCAGAACTCCACAGACACAGACGGTCCTTGACCAAAGCGTTTAAGACCACCTCTGATGCTCACTTCCGGTTAGGTCCTTCCATAAGCCCTTAGATTACATCATGTGTAAAACTGAGGAAGAGATAAACAAGGTCCATACATTATAATAAAGTTAGCTCATGATCTTTCACCACTGTAACCATACACCTTCTTTTAATTTATTGTCCTTTGCTATGTTAAATCAAGTATAATGGGACAGGGACCTGTTATTTTATTTATCCATAAAGTGCCACACACATTTATGGCACTATAACACAGGATAATAGCAAGAGAAAGAGAACTTTTCTCTTTGACAACCAAACCTAAAAATCAAGCACGTATCCAAGTACGTATATGGACTTCTTATCTGTTGCTTGAGGTATCCACTCTCCCTCAGAGTATCTATACTGATCACTGCTCACTCAAAATCTTTGCAGTACAAAAATTCATGCACTAAAATTTAGAATGCATTAAAATTGATTGTAGTAGAAGGAAGTGTTGGGGAGAAGTCACTTTCAAATTTTGTTTGACACCGCAAAATGTTCAGCTTCTAGGAAAAATGGTCTCTACTGAAAAACAATATTGTAGTCTGTGTATCAGAGAAGATATACAAGGAGAGACTGGATTAATAGGGTCAGACAGGCATCCAAAAACATTTTTGCTTCATTGAGTGTTGGGCTCCTTGTTTTTAAAATGTATTTAACTGTAGCTATTAAACACATACAACATTTATCATTATATTCTTTAAAAAAATCCATCTTTGTTGGAATAACATTTATTGCAATTGTTTCCATGGGCTGCTTCCTCCTGTGTTTTCCTCCTGTTACCTGGCTGCAGGTCAGCCTCTTCAGGGGTTCGCTGGGCCAGGGCAGAGACTAAGAGCATCTCATCAAGCAGGAAGAAAGGACACACATCCAGGTTTGTAAACCCAGTTCCTATGGATAGAACAGTATTGGTTGGCAGGTCCTGTTTTCTGATGATAACGTGTTCAGGAGATGCTATGACGCATTTTTCCAAATGTGTCTTTTAAAACAAGGAGAATCTATAGGAAAACAGAAAATCACAGACAAGGCCACTTTCTATGGTTAAGGTAGAAGGAAAATGGACATGCCTGTTAGGGCTATGAGAAACACGGTCATTTCATTTTGACATGTGTTTTGCCGTTTAAGGCAGTGTTTTGTTTCATTTTGAAGCCCTCTCCTGTTTTGTTTCATCAAAACTATTTCAATGTTTCATCCATAGGCTTTAATGGAGAATCATGAAAATGCCTAAAACATTATCATTTATCCAAATCAGAGAAGAAAAATTGCAGGGAGGGTAGCCCCATTTAAGGGCATGAAGCCTGCCAAGTTTCAAGGACATATTTGCAGACGTGTCTGGGAAACAGCACCTATAACTCTTTAAAACACAACTCCTGACACTTGCCGGCAGCAGCAGCCTCCCCTCATGCAGCGCACAGATCTGGGGGCTTGTACCCCCAAGTGGAGTCTGGCACAGCCCAGCAGCCTTCCCAGGGGTACAAGCCCCTATATCTGTGCCCCAAATGACAAGAGGGTGCCCTGTTGCCTGGGATCAGCGCTGGGCGCGACCGGAGATAATTGCTGCTGCTGCCTCCCCTCATCTGGCGTGCAGATCCAGGGGCTCACACCCTGGGAGGAGTCTGGCACATCCCAGCACCAGAGATAATTGCTGCTGCTACCTGTCTGAGGCAGCTGCAGCCTTCCCCTCATCCGGCACAGATCCAGGGACCCACAACCCCAAGAGGAGTCTGACACAGCTTGGTAGCCCTCCCAGTGTTGTGTGCTCCCGGATCTGCACCCCGAATGACAGGAGTGTCATCCCCTGTTGCCAAACCCATGTTGCCCAAGACTGGCACTACGCATGGACTGCAGCCAGCACTGGACATAATTTCTGCCTCCTGTCCCAGGCAGCAGCTGCAGCCTTCCCCTCATCCAGCTCAGATCCAGGGGCTTGCACCCTCGAGAGGGCTGCCGGGCTGTGCTGGACTCCTCTCAGGGGTGTGGGCCCCCAGATTTGCATGCCAGATGAGGGGAGGCTGCAGCTAATGCCTGGGACAGGTGCCAGCAGCAATTACCTCCAGTGCTGGGCACAGCCTGCGCCCAGCGCCAGTCCCAGGCAACAGGGCAGGCTCCTTTCATCTGGGCCACAGATCCGGGGGCTCACACCCCCAGGAAGGGCCACTGGGCTGTGCTGGACTCCTCTTGGGGATGCAGGACCCCAGATCTGTGCTGGATGAGAGGAGTCTCTTGCTACCGCCTGGGACCGGTGCTGAAGCCAAGTAAGCCTGCCTTTGAAACTAAAAATGTTTCAAAACATTTTGAGTCCTTCGTTTTGTTTCAAAGCTGTTTTGACTCTTTATTTGGTTTTGATTTCACTGTTTTGCGCTCAAAATGCATCAAAACAGCTTTGAAACAAAACACCCGGTGAAATTTTGCACAGCCCTAATGTCTGTCTCACCATGGAAATGCTTTCTTCTGTTGTGTTGGTCAGTGGCCTTGCATATTAAAGATTCTGTGAATTCCCCAAATCCTGTGCTCCAATGGTTGCCTTGATAGCTTCTGAATGGAAGCTGAATGAGGAGTACAGCTCAACCAGGTCATCCCAAACATTCTGCAAGTTAGGGTTGAATTCACTCAACAGTTATAGCTTAAACACAATGGGGGCTTAACACACAAGGCTGAGAAAGAGGTGGCTGCCTTTTACGCAATAGGCCAGCACTTCTGCCTGAAGGGGCTCTTGCATAGTCATCTCTCTGATCTCCCAACCACCCTGCTACTGGACATTCAAGGGTTAGATTTTTTCCCTCCCATTGAAATTGTTCCACTTTATATCCACTTCATATAAAATACTTAAATATTTACTGGTTCAGAGATGGATCCATAGACTTTCAGTAGAACACTTACCTGGCAAATTGTCCAATCTATGCTTCTATGGGTACTTACATATTTTAGACAAGGTAGAACAGTAGCAATAGGAAATAGTCCCACCCAGACACAGGGGACTGACAGATGTGCAGCTCCCTGCTTTAACTCATGGCATTTCACAGAAAGTGCCATGAATTACAGTGACCCCCTCCCTTCAACCCAACAGACATTCACTGTTTGGTTGGACAGGAGGCAAGGAGGAATCAAGCTTCACTTTGGAGCTGATCCAGAAGAGAGAGGCTGAGTGTCTGCAGCCTCCTTCCCCTCCCCTTTCCTTCTCACTCTAATGCTGCCCAGCTGTCACAATGTGGGGTCCCCAAGGATGGCTGTGATGCCCCTAGGGCTCTGTGACTGTGCCCATCCTGCCCAACAGGCACCATTTTTCTCTCCTGCCACGTCTTGCTAGTAATTATAAATAGGGAGGCTGCCCTCAAGTTTGTCTGGACATGGTCCTGATGGATCCCACTGAACCCTGTGGGTTCCTGGACCCCTTTTTGGGTCCCATTCAAAAGGGATGCCTCATGAAACACACACAGCCTTATGGGCTATATACATGGCTCCATAACCACCCCTTTACCATGCCCCATGCCTCACAGGTGGCATTCAAACATTGTCTCTCTAGAATAATAGAAGCCTTATTGTAGCTCAGCCTCCTGCCATTACCAGGTTCTCCACAGCCCTGTGTGTCTTCTCTGGCATGGGCTCTCCACAGCCCTGTCTCTGTGCCCCCTGGCGCTGGGGTCCCCACACTGTAGTGTGTCCCAATGAGGCCTCCTCCACAACAGCCTCAGCCTGGTCCACTGGTTTAAATAACAACAGAAAAAAACAAGCCCCTTGGCTATAACATAATACAAACAGTGCAGGGTGCACTCTGTCCCTTTAAAAGAGGCAAACTTCTCACCAAGCATTAAGTACCTTGTAGCCCAGGGTATCTGGTGAGCTCTGGAAGCCCCATTAGTCCTGTAAGCAGTATATCAGGTGACCACAGTGTTTCTGGGCAATTCATTTCTACTGTCTCCTTCCCCTGGCTGCTGTCAGAGAACTAACTCCTGCTGGCCTCAGCTCTGGGGTTTATATGTGCCCAGGGCCTTGCTTTCTTCTGGTCAGCTGACCAGGTGCAGGTGCAGGTGCAGGCTAATTCCCTCATTAGCCAGCTGCCATAGTAATCTGCACCTGTGGGGTTTATGCCTGGTGCCTAGGGCCCTCTCTCTAGGTAGACTCTGCCCTTAAAGGAGTGGCCATGAGTAGGATGGCCATCACAGAGGACAGTCCATCTGTCCTCTATCCTCTGTTGATACAAAACCCAATGCCTTTATGTCCTCTATTTTTCTCTTTTTCTCTTCAAGAGAAAAATAGAGGGCATAAAGGTGTTGGGTTTCATATCAATAGAGGACAGAGTAGCAGAAAACCAGAATGTCCTCTATGATGGCCACCCTAGCCATGGGCACCCCGAGGGCCCTCCACCTGTTGCTGCTGCTGCTGCAAGCAGAGGCTATGCACCATGGCGGAGGTATCTAGGGGGGACCTCACACCTGGCCCACCCTCTCTCTCACCCCAAAAACTCACACCCATGCCCTGCCCACCTGAGCTCCATGTTTCCCCGGCCCTGCTGGGCATGGGCCCAGGGCTCCTGCCAGCCCCAGCCCCACACTCCACACTCCCACCCAGCTGCAGCTTCCCTATTTGTTGCCCAGACCAAGTGCTAGAGCAGGGACACGAGGAGGAGCCACTGGAGGCCAGGGAAGCCGGGCAGATCCCCTGGTGGCTACAGCAGTGGCAGCAGCAGCCCTGCCAAGAAGCTATTTATGCTGGCTGGGGTCCTCCAACACACAAGGGTGGGAGCAAAGTGCATGGGCTGGGAGGGGTACAATTAATTGGTGGGCACCCATGGGCCTGATGAAATTGCCTGGCTGGCTGAATTTGGTCTGCAGGCCATATTTTGCCTGGCCCTGCTGTAGTGTTTTCAGGGGGCCAATCACATGGCAAATAACACTTCTGTGAGCACCCATAGTGTCCCACTCTCTTTAGCCCCCTTTATGTATTTATACACCACCCTTTATACTGATGTATTTATATACCAAGTTGTACTGCTTCAAGGGAAAAAAATTAAGAATATACCCCAAACCAAAATACAGGGGTGGCCAACCTGCTGCACATGTAATGTATTTTCAATCATTCCATGAGGAAATGTGCATATATCCTAGAAGCAGAGAAGGGCAAGGGAAA
>NW_005841976.1:1785286-1787548 GCF_000455745.1 Alligator sinensis | reverse complement strand
CATCTCAAACTAAATTAGAGTGAAAGTACAAGCTGTTTCAGCTTGAGCTAACTCTCTCTAAGCAGGGCCCTAAGATGCTCATATCCTCTAAGGATGATGTACAGCCAGAGAGCTGTAATACACACTTATGAGTGGGCAAGATAACCCTTGCTTAAGAACACAAGAATACAACAAGAAAAATGTGACTGGAACATGTGTGACCACAACAGGCAGAATGTCTGCCTTGTGATAGAATACCCCCGAATGCCCCAAACAGATACTGGCAAGGAGACGGTTAATACTCTCTTGCTATGATAGAAGAAAGACCACAGCTGCATGCCCTAAATATGGAGACTGTCAGGGCAGAAGAGCTAGACCAGCTGTGGTAAATTAGGTAATTCCTCCAGTGCATTATATCAGAGACATTCTCTGATAAGTTGAGACTGGCTAGCATTAAAAGCGAGGAGTCTGATCTGTGTTAGAAGGAAAACAAAACTGCTGGCAGGAAACCTTGAAACTTGGCTACGTATAGTTGCCTTAATTTACAAGCCAGGCTCAAGAAAGGCTTTCCACAGTTCAGTGTAAAGCCTTGGTAACAAAGGGATCTCATTTGTTTGTCTTGAGGGTGTTTGGAAAAGTCCATGTACACAAGTCAGCCAGCTGGAATCCACACGCCAGGGATATCCATACCATATCTCTCAAACTGTAATTTTTATGGCCTGTTTTGTGCCAAAAAATGGTCATTATACCTGTAAATTGTGTACGTGCTCCCACAGATGAGCACTGAAAGGATGGATATACTGAGGCTTAATTAATTGAAGGCCTATTTCAACAGCTTCATAGATTTTCATAGATTTCATAGACATTAGGGCTAGAACGAACCTCAGAAGATCATTGAGTCCAGCCCCCTGCCCAACAGGCAGGAAGTCAGCAGGGGTCATAGGATCCCAGCAAGATAAACATCCAAATGTCTCTTGAAGGCATTCAAAGTAGGTGCTTGAACCACCTCCAATGGCAGGCTGTTCCAGACCTTGGGGGCTCGGACAGTAAACAAGTTCTTCCTTATGTCCAGCCTGAAATGGTCTTGGAGGAGTGTATAACCATTCGACCTTGTCATCCCTTGAGGTGCTCTGGTGAACAAATGTTCCCCCAGATCCTGGTGAGCACCCCTGCTAAATTTATAGGCAGCCATCAGATCAGCCCTGAGCCTGCACTTTTCCAGGCTGAAGAGTCCCATAGCTCTCAGCCTCTCGTCATAAGGTCTGTTTTCCTGACCTCTGATCATGCATGTGGCTCTTCTCTAGACTACCTCAAGCTTCTCCAAATCCTTTTTGAATTGTGGAGCCCAAAACTGGATGCAGTACTCCACTCACCAAGTGCGGCCTCACCAAGGCCAAGTACAATGGGAGAATGACATCCTGGGATTTGCTTGAGAAGCATCTGTGGATGCAAGCCAGCGTTTTGCTCGCTATAGTAGATGCAGCATCACATTGAAGACTCATGTTCATCTTCTGGTCAATCATGACCCCCAAGTCCCGGTCATCCACAGCGCGAGTCAGTGTAGCACTGCCGAGCCTATAAGCATGCTGCGGGTTTTTCTTCCCAAGGTGGAGAACCTTGCATTTTTCAGTGTTAAACACCATCAGGTTCTCATCCACCTATTTCCTGAGCCTGTCAAGGTCAGCCTGGATCACCCTGCTGTCCTCAGGTATGGATGATTTACCCCAAAGTTTGGTGTCATCGGCGAACTTGGCTAGTCTGCTTCTGACTCCAATGTCCACATCATTAATGAAGATGTTGAATAATATATGTCCAAGAGCAGAGCCTTGAGGGACCCCACTGGTCACAGTGCACCATGAAGATTGACTTCCATCAACCACCACTGTCTGGCTCCTACCACGGAGCCAATTCCCCAGCCAGCGGATTGTGGTGGACCCGAGGCTGCAGTTGGCTAGTTTTGCTAAGAGGTGATCATGGGATACCAGATAGAAGGCTTTTTTAAAGTCAAGATATACGACATCAATCTCCTCTCCTTTCTCCAGGTGACAGGCCACCTGGTCATTAAAGGAAATAAGATTGGTCAAGCAAGACCTACCCACAACAAACCCGTGCTGAATATCCCTCAGGATGTTGCCATCAGCCAGTCTGTTAAGAATGGCCTCTTTGATAATTTTTTCTAAGACCTTCCCCGGGATACAGGTCAGGCTAATAGGCCTGTAGTTTGCTGGATCCACTTTCCTCCCTTTCATAGATTTCATAGACATCAGGGCTGGAAGGGACCTA
>NW_005841976.1:1779042-1780823 GCF_000455745.1 Alligator sinensis | reverse complement strand
ACACTAAGGGGTTAGCCCCCTCTCTCCACGGGCCCCGCTTACCCCGGCTGTGCTGGGGGTCGGCGGGGGACTCCGCAGCTGCTGGAGGGTTTTGGAGGGCTTCTGGGGGGCTTCGGGGGAGCGGGGGCGCAGCGAGCTTTCACCCACGTGTCTCTCGCCGCTTCCGAGCCTAAGTGGGCTTTTTTCCCCGGTCGGCGGGCCCTTTTACACTGCGCGCATGCGCAGTGGGCCTGCCATCGAGGAAGATGATCTTTCTTGAAGATAAGCACCACATTGGCCTTCTTCCAATCTTCAGGCACTTCACCAGAGTGCCAAGAGTTCTTGAAGATGCATGCCAGGGGATGAGCTATGATGCTGGCCAGCTCCTTGAGTACCCTGGGGTGTAGACTGTCAGGGCTGGCTGACTTGAAGGTGTCCAGCCTCTCCAGGTGTTCCTTCATGAGGTCAGCACTGATGGAGGGCAAGGAATCTCCCCCACCCAGGCCTCCCTGTCCCATAATGGGTAGGGGCGTCCCCTGGGACTGGTGAAAGACCAATGCAAAGTACCCATTTAGCAAGTTGCCTTTTTCCTGGGCATTGGTTGCCAGCTGTCCCATCTGGTTTATCAGGATCCAATGTTGCCCTTGTTTCTCCTCCAGCTCCCCACATATCTAAAAAAGGACATTTTAGTGTACTTGATACTTGTAGCTAGTTGGAGTTCTGTTGCAGCCTTCACTTTCCTGGTTCACTCCCTGCAGGTCCGGACCAGTGCAGAATATTCCTCCTTGGAGGTGGATCCCATCCTCCATCCTTTGTAGACCTTTCTTTTTAGCTGCAGGAGGTCCACTAGTTCCCTAGAGAGCCAAAAGGGCTGCTGTGCCCTTTTGCTGCCTTTCCTCCAAGATGGAATAGAATTAGCTTGTGCATGCAGGACTGCTCCCTTGAGGAGCAACCACTCTTCCTGAAGTCCCTTCACCTTTGGGTTGTGGTCCCGTAGGGCCTCACTGACAAGCTTCCTAAGCATGTCAAAGTCAGCTTTCCTGAATGTGATGTTGGGCATCTCACGTCCAGTATCACCCACCCCGGGTAGCCCCTCCTCTCGTCTCGCCTGCCACGACTTTGCTGTTAGGTGTGATGTGCAGGAGGGTTGCAGTGGAGCTCTTTTACCCGAGGGGCTCCCCGGTGTGGGTGTACTCATGGTTGCCGCTTTGGTTGTTCCACGGGGCTCTGCCACCCCTACACCCCGTCCACTCACCAACCGGTCACTTGCTGTAGGATGGTGTCCTGCGATGCTCTGCAGGCTTGCTTGCTGGTGGTATCTTCCTCTGATCTAGAAATAACACTCCGCCGGGATGGGGAATCTTTCTGGACTGACGTCCTGGACCCGGCGGCCACTAGGGACCATTCCAACTGTCCCTGTCCCCGTCTCACTTAGGGGTGGTGATAATTGGTGCGGGGTGCCTCACTGCGCACCCAGCGTCTCCCTTCCTAAGAGGGATCCTGGCTCCTCTTCAATCCCTACCTGAAGTAGGGCAGGGAGCTTCCTGATACTTGCCTCCTGCAGAGGCTTAGAGCCTACTCCTGCCTCTGCCAGAGGCTGTACTGCTGCAGAGCCACCTAGGTGAGGCTCTCTCACTGGGGAAGCTGCAGCACAACGGACGTGCTGCTCGTCTCCTCTCTCTCTCTCCGGCTTCCCCCTCCCGTGGGGTTTGCTGGGGCTTTTAAACTTTCCCACAGCAACCACTGTGGTCACCGCAATTGGCTCAGCTGTTCCCCTTACTGGGAACAGCTGTTTAAACAGA
>NW_005841976.1:1775784-1779017 GCF_000455745.1 Alligator sinensis | reverse complement strand
TGCTCGAGTCGGTACTGGTGGCTGCAGCTGCTGCCGTGGTCCCAGCTCCGACGCTGCCGTCCCTCCCGGGGGTTAGTAACCTGGCCCGGGGTTCTGTTTAGGGGCTGTCGCTGCCCCCCAATCCTCCCTGTCCTCTGTCTGTGCCCGTGACGGCGACATGCCGCCATCACACTGAAGTCGAGGACTTCTGTATTGCTGACTGACTTGCCAACTTTACAGCAGATGGTGAAGGTGACCAGCTCATAGTCGCTGTCACCCAGCTTCCCTTCAATCATTAGGTAGCTGATTAGGTTGTCCCCAGTTGCCAGTACCAGGTTGAGCAACACTTTACGTCTTGTTGGCCTGTAGACTTCTTGTGTCAGATAGAGATCATTCATGCACATGAGGAAGCTTTGCAACCATTTGGATTTGGCTGACTGCTCTTCCCACGAGATGTCTGAGTAGTTGAAGTCTCCCATGACAACCATGCACTGGGAGCATGTGGCCTCAGCCAATTCCCGGGCGAACTCCTGGTCAAGCTCAGGACTTTGGGTGGGAGGTCTGTAGTAGACTCCCACCATTGTGTCCCCTGTGCCATGTTCCCCACGGATTTTAACCCAGAGGGTCTCCAGTCATCCACCCTGGGCACCAGTGTCAGCTTGCAGGGACGTGTAGCTCTCCTAGACATAGAGCTACACCCTTACCCCTTTTATCCACTTGATCTCTCCTGTACAGGGTATAGCTGTCTATACCCATGGTCCAGTCATGGGTAGAGTCCCACCAGGTCTCCGTTATCCCTATGACATCATAATTATTTGTGTTAAGGAGGAGGACAAGTTCCTCCTGTTTATTCCCAAAGCTCCTGGCATTTGTGTACAGGCATGCAAGTGTCCCCTTGGGGGCCCTTGCCTTGCCTACAGATTGTTCCAGGGCTGGGGCAGGGGTGGGCTCCCTTAAGTGCCTTGGCCTCCTGGCTTTGCAAGGATTGCTCAGTGGACCAGCAGTGGTGATAGTCCCCCAGTCCACCAGCAAGCTTAGTTTAAAGCCGGGTGGAGTAGGTCATCTAGTCTGGCTGAGAAGAGCCTCCACCCCAGTGGAGAGAGATGGCAGCCATCCCTTCCCAGCAGCTTGCTGCCTCTCTCACCAAAGAGCGGACTGTGGTCATGGAAGCCGAAGCCTTCCCGATGACATCAGCACCACAGACCTTGGTTCATTACCTCGATCAGCCCCTCCTTCCTCAGCCTGTAGCCCGAAACTGGGAGGATCAAGGAAAACACCACCTGCACCCCCCAACCCCTTAAGCCCCGCTCCCAAATCCCTGTAGTGTTTCATGACCCAGCTGGGAGGGCTCTGAGCAATGTTATTTGTGCCCACATGGATAAGGAGCATAGGGTAGTGGTCAGTGGGCCGGAGGAGCTCAGGGATCCTCTCCACAATGTCTCAGATATAGGCTCCCAGGAAGCAGCAGACTTGCCGAGCTAAGGGGTCAGGGCGGCAGATTGCCTCCTCAGTACCCCTCAGGATGGAGTCTCTCATGACAAACACTTTGCATTTTGTCTTAGGGAGAGCGGGGGCGGCGGCTACAGTTGAGCCTGAGTTGCCTGAAGGATCAGGCAGCTTGGGAGGCTCTGCTGGGGCTGCAAGAGGTTCATACCTCTTGCAAAGCTCCAGCAGGGCAGGGACCTTGGTGCAGTGGGCCTTGGGGCCCTTGACCACCTTGGTCCCTCCCCTTGCCTGGACAGAATGGGAGGGTCCTGGAGTCCTCCCTTGTCCTGGAATGAGACCTTGGTCTACCCCCCGCCTCCTGGGGGAGAAGGGCCTGGCAGCAAGAGTCTGTCTCCTGCTCACCATCCTTGATGGCACGCAGTCTCTGGACTGTGGCCTGGAGCTCCTCCAGCTGGTGTGCCAGAGACCTCAAAAAGGAGCAGACCTCACAAGGGGAGGGGGCCATTCTCCCGGACCCCAGAGCCTGAAAAAGTGACAGGCAGCCCCCACAGCTGACAGCAGAGGCTCAGTCTGCATGGAGGCCAGAACCATGGGCTCCGTCTGGATGGAGACCTCTGAGATGCCAGGGTGGGGGCTGCAGACCCCAAGGGGACCCTTGGGTTGTGGCGTGTGCCCATCCACATGGTACCACTGGGAGGCTGGCTGTGGCTGGGACTGCCTTCCCTAGGGTGCACAGGCAGCGCCTCAGGCCCTCCCACTCCCCCTCCTGCGCAAGCTCTGTGCTAACTCACGCACTGGGCAGACATGCATGCCTGTTTGCATGGCCTGTTCATGAGGCTCTGGTCGCATGGCTCCCTGGGGGCTGAGCAAAGTAGGAGCTGGGGCGGGATGAGACCCTCCTCGGCCCCCCACTCAGCCACCTCCTCTCCACTGCCTGGGGTTAATCTCCTCCCACCACAGGCCCCGCTTACCTCCAGCAGTGCTTCAAAATGAAACACCACTAACATCTATGGGTGTGTGTAGACATAACAGGGCCTCTAAATTGGAGCAGTGGGTTTTTAAAAACACCGCTTCAATTTAGGGCCCTTTAAAACTCCGTGTTGTGCACACACCCAAACCTACCTGTCTTTCCAGTGTTGGGGAGGGGAGGGTGAGTAGGAAGGAGTGGGTGGAGAGGTCCCTGGCCTGCAGGGGGGGCTGGTGCTTCCCTCTGTGGCAGCAGTGGCCCACCCTCCCCGCCGAGGCAGTATCCGGCTCCATTGGTCCCTCGGGCACCGCAGCCACAGAGGGAAGCACTGAACACCTGCACAGCTGAGGCAGAGAGACAGGCTCTGGGGGAAAAAAAAGATCAGGCTCGCTGCTTTTCTTGGGCAGAGCCTGCCTTCCCAGGCTGCTGCCAGGATGCCTGCATGGGCTTCCTGCAGAGCCTGTGAACTGCACAGAGCCCGGTGCATCACTCTGTGGCTGTAGGGCAGCTAAATAAAACTCTTCAGAGGAGTTTTAGTTTGCTGCACCCCAAGCCAATTAAGGCACATTATGCCACTGAATTTGCTACAGTAAGTAATGATTTGGGCATTACTGTGTAATATGCTGCCAACGTGTGAAAGCATTTAACCCACCTTACCGTGTACACACATGCCCCTTGTTTTGTCTACAAATGGTCTATCAACATAGATATAGATACAGACATAGATATAGATATATAGTGGTGTTTCATTTTGAAACAGTAGGAGAGTGGAAGGGTAATCCAGTCGCCAAGGTATCATACACACACACACACACACACACACACACACACACACACACAC
>NW_005841976.1:1765511-1775755 GCF_000455745.1 Alligator sinensis | reverse complement strand
TGTTTTGTTTTGACACTGTTTCAACTCATTTCAAGCTCAAAACAGTGAAATCAAAACAAAATGAAGGGCTTCAAAACAGCCTCGAAACAAAACGAGGGCAGTCAAACTATTTCAAAAGTTTTGAAATGTTTTGAGTTTTGAAGCAGCCCAGCTGAGTTCCCCTCCCGAGTGCTCGGATTGGGCTGGTGAAGGGAACTGAGCCCCATTGCTCAGTTCCCCTCCCGAGTGCTGCAATCCATCAGGCTGGGGAAGGCAACTCAGTCCAGCTGAGCTGAGTTCCCCTCCCCAGTTCTAGGATGGGGCTGGGGAAGGGAACTGAGTCTAACTGAGCGGAGTTCCCCTCCACAGTCTGATCCTAGTGCTGGGGAGGGGAACTCAGCTCAGCTGGGCTCAGTTCCCTTCCCCAGCCCAATGCATCACAGCGCCAGGGAGGGGAACTGAGCGATCAGCCTCAGCTCCCATCCCTAGCCTGATGGATCAGCTGAATCAAGCTAGGGAAGGGAACTGAGCCCGATCACACAGGCCCCACAGCCCTTCTGGGGTTGTGGCCTATGGCAGGGTACTGTTTGTGCCTGCCACTTTAAGGACCTGGAACTAGCAGCTGCCAGGTGCCTGATGAGGGCAGCCATTTTGAACCTAGGGCTGCCCATATAAACAGGGCAGTTTTGCTGCTGGAGGCCAGACAACAACATTGCCTGGCTGTAGGACTGCTGGTATCATCTCAAGGTAAGGGAGGAGCTGTAGGGGATGGTGAGGAGGCTCCTAGTCCTGGGTATGACCTGAAACTGCACCCTGTCAGGAGTGGGTTGCCTGGTGGGGCTCTCAGTGGTGCAGGAGCCCCAAGGAAATGCCAGGCCAATTACCACCCCGGTGAAAGGCAGGTTGGGGCACCTTAACCCCTAGCCCCCACAACCGGGTGGGTTCCCCACTTTGTAGTGTCTGGCAGGTGGATCCCCAGAGAGAGAGAGAGAGTGGGGCCACAGACTTGCACCTGTCTGGACATCCCCTGACTGGTCAATGCTGGGACCAGGACCGCAAGGGTCAAAAGGCCAGGAGCCCACCGTGAGGAATGCCCAAGAGCCGAGGGCCTGGGGTTCCAACTGGCCTGGAGGTGGGCCATGGTTTGTAGCCAAAGATCCTGGGGGGACCACACCTGGAAGGGGAAGCTGTTCAGGGATCCATGTTGCCCAGGATGAAGGTGGATTAGGCTGCTGGGATGGAGGGATCTTAGAGGGGTCCTGATTGAAGAAGTCTGGGGCCCAGCATGGGGCTGGTGACTGTTGAGAACATCTGGATGCCATCTGTGAGGCTTGGGCTACAGTGTAGGGGAGGAATGGAGCCACAGATAGCACCCCCTGGCATTGGGGCAGGAAATGGGCAGCCTCCCACTTGATTAACATCTATTAATTAATTACCAACAAGGCATGGTGGGTGAGAAGGCAGGCGGTTAGCCCATAAACAGGTGGGCGGGCCACAGTGAGAATAGCCCCAAGAAGGCCCCTGTTACACGGCCCTTGATCTGCCTGCCAAATAAAAGCATCCAGGTGCTGCTGTCTGGGACTGGTGGTGTGCTGGCACCAGTCCCAGGCAGCAGTACCCAGCTTCCCTCCCTCATCTGGAAGGCAGATCAGGGACCTGCAACACCGGGAGGACTGGCACAGCCCCTGCAGCCCTCCTGGGGTTGCAGGACCCTGATCTGCCTGCCAGATAAGAGACTTTTTCGAGCTTCCCCATTATAGTCTATGGGTAAAACTCAAAACAGCTTCACTGTTTTGATGAAATGGAATGGAACAGTCATTTCGAATCAAAACAAAATTCGAAACGAAACGCTGTTCCATTGAAACATCAAAACGCAAGTTGAAACAGAACGGTGCCATTTTGCACAGCCCTAATATATACGCACGCATACATATATAGTGGTGTTTCATTTTGATCGTGGAAAAATGTCAATTTTGGGTTACTTTTTAAGCTGAAAATTGGGGATTTTTTGATCAGAGAAAACCAGGATCCCTAGTTATAAGTACCTGAGAGGGAGAGATTAATTTACATTTTGAAGCCCCTGGAATGTCATGGGTTAAAAAATTAGACTCAAAGTTGACCATTATTTGAGAGGTGGGGGAAAAAACTGGAGGGGAAGGAATGAGAAATTGAGTGGAAAAAAATAAAGATGAAATCAGTCAAGAGAAAAAAATTGCAATGGGAAAACAGACTATGTATATTGCATACAAGGCACTTGCTTGTGCCAATACAACTTTGAAAAGTGACCATCTATCCATAATATAAACCACAAGTTCATCAGTATCTGGGAGAAAATGTTTTTGTTTTGTTTTACTGCATTTTTATCATCAGGAGCAGGGGGAGGAAGTGCCATAACTCAACCTAAAAAGCCACATGTTCACACAGCCATCAGCTCCATGAGGACTGTCCATAATAATGCTACACATGCCTTCTCATTATCTCTGGATCTAGTCAATAATCTGCCAGCACTAAGCTTTTCTCATGAGTGAACAAAATTGGATATGTAGAGAGGTGGACTTAAAAACGGTGTGTTTTATATATTGGTTTTACCTGGACTATTTTATCAGTAATATGCTTTACTGCCAATATTCTAACCTAGAAAAATACCTCCCCTCAGACATTGATAAGCCCCATATGCAGGGCTGCTTTTACTCAAAAGGAAGAAGGATGAGCATATGCAGCAATTTAATTATTTTCCCACTTGAAACAATACCAGAGCCAAAGTAGAAAGAAAAAAGACTTGGCGAATAACTGTATACCCTGATCTGCAAATTCTTGCTTAGCTTCACACACTGCCAGGAGCCCCATTGACTTTAACAGAGTTGCTCATGCTACAAAAACTTATGTATGTAAGTCTTTGCAGGATTTATATTAAGCTGCGCTGGGTTGGAAATCATTGCTATATGTTCCTGAAAAATGTACTGATTAAAATGTTGTAGAGCTAAACTTCTGTCCTATGCAACCAGGAGAGAAGAAGAACTTTGTAGAGCTTGGGGTACCTAGGAATATTTGGTTTTGCTCAGAAACATCTTGGAGATACCTGAAATAAGTCCTCTCTTTACTAGATGTGATCAGCCCAATATTTTAACCTGAGACTCCCAGTACCCTTGAAAAATGCAATGACTTCACCATTTCAGTACATCCCTGTGTACAGCTAAATTCCCAACATAAAAGAAGTTTGATTTGTTTTATTGTTCACCTGAAACTTATTGAAGCACCAGTAATGTGTTTTGTTCACCTGAAATTTACTGGGTGCATCTACATGTGCTACACATGCTGTTCATAGATGCATTAATACATAGGCAACACGTCCCACCCCTAAGATTGGCCCTTGCTGACCAGGGAATGGGGACAATGGCCGGTGCCCCTCCTTGAGAAGCACCAGCGACACTTCTGGTTTTGCCAGTGCACTTCCGGTTTTGCCGCCTGCGCTTCCAGGGTCGGCAATTGGCTTACGGTGACCCTCCCCCCCTGCGGGGGGACTCTGCCCCCCGCACCCAGTCGGCAATCGGCCACTGGTGGAACCCCCCACCCGGTCAGTGATTAGCCACTGGTGCCCCCACCAGAGCCAGGAAGCACCAGTCACCCATGCGCTAATTGACTGTGGAGCTTATTGCTCCAGAGTTTATTGCTCCTGGGTTTGCCATTTGAATGTGCACCCAGGAGCAATTAACTGCAGAGGAATAAGCTCCATAATTTATTCATGCACAGCCTGTGGTGTCAGGCTGGAGGAGCCCTGGCTAGCAGGGGGCTCTGGGGGGTCAGCCTGCCAGCCTAGGGCTGCTCCCCCCAGCTCAACATGCTGTGGAGGGACTGGCTGCAGCATGAGGGAGCTTCAGCATAGGGCTAGCCTGCAGGCAGAGTATTTACAACTACTATCCTGCTGCAAAGTAAATTACTTTACTCCAGCCTAATAGGGATGCATGTGTAGACACAGAGACATTTACTGTGCAGCTAATTAGTAAACTGTGTAGTAAACATCGTATGTAGACGTGCCCTCTGAAGCCTTTATTAATGCTCTTTACACATACATTTCCTGTTTCCTGTCTCTAGTATAATGAAAGTGCAGCCCAAAAAGGAATACTTACCCTCTGCATAAAAGCAACGTGGGTCAGTCTTTATTCTGTTCCACACATACCCTTTACATGTTGAAGCAATTCATATTAGTCAAGCTCCAAAAATGCAATAAGAAACAGCCTGCCTATGGACTAACTGTCAGTACCTGCTGAAGACTTAGAGCCAAGATATAACCAGAGGATGAAAATCAGAAACCCACTAGTTTCACTAGCCTAACAAAGAAAATGTTACTTCTTAGGACAGGTGCGTAATCAGAGGGCTACAGATTGTCCTAGGAGAGAGGGAGCTGGCTGTTCTCTTAGAGGATTGTGGTTCTATGGAAAAGTTAACCTTAAAGGAACCTCCAGGCATTGGCCAACTTCTGTCCTATATGTATAGGCCCTGCACAGAGCTCACTGCCTAGGTTAGAATAGGATTTATTCAACACTCATCTTTAGTCAATAAATGTGATTTGTTTATAAGTGCTACCACAGTCAGAGTGATAAATCACATTATCTTTTGCCTTCCCCATATCTATTTTCATGAAGCAAAACTTTCTAAAGCAGTACCTAAAGCTGTTTTGCATACTAGGTCATTTTATGGAGAGCTCTTAGATGACCATCTACTTGCTTCACAGACAAATCTTGCCTGTGTATACAACACTCTTCATGTAAATGTAGATGTTAGATTGAGACCTCCCTGTTGGCTAAGATTCATTGTTTGTTCTCCATCATATTTGCTTGGTTTATTGACAAAAGCAGGTTTGTACTGCTTCTAGCTTTAAAGAGACACTGGGAATAGTGTTGTAGGCATTTTTCCCCCCTCATGAAACAGTACTGCTGGGGCAGTTCAGATTCCAGAAGGTTTATGGATCGCATCGCACCAAGCAGAAAACAAGCAGCTTAATCTTTCTAAATCACGGGTTCACTTACTATGCTGGTAGTTAAATAGCACATTTTATTGTAGATTATCACACATGACATAGAAATCATGATGGTAAGTAAATATGGATGCCCCGTAACTTAGTTTTCCAAACCTGGTTTTGTAATTAACCATTATTTAAGGAAAACTTTCTATTTTATTTTCTACCAACACATGTAAAAACAGAAATGTGATGATGTAATTTATCCAGTTTAAGGACTCTCTCAATCCTTAGTGCTCAATGTAACCTCTATTTCATAGCTGCAGTGATTACTTTTAAGACGGACAAACACACGTGTGTTTATATTCATATGTAAAAACTTTCACAGAAAAGTTCTAGGATCAGATTTCTCCATTTTATAAGTTGCCATGGAAACAGATTAGCCCCATGGAAGTAAAAAACCATGTTTGACTATAACGCAAAGAACAATCTATAGCATGAAAGGAAAGAACAGCTGGGAGTTGGAATAGTGTAAGCTGACATGTCAGACAGTAGCCAGACAAAGTGAGCCAGGCACTTTCTTAAAAAAAAAAATAAAATAAAGGAACAACTGAACGCTGTCAACAAAGACTACAAAATGGTCCAGCTGTTCACTCTCATCATAACTAAGAAAATAAGGAAAGAATTCCAGGACTGAAGATTAAATTTACAAAGGGAAGAAAACCTGAATGGAAAGGGTGAATAGGATTTCAGACAAAACAAACCCCGCACGGAGGTCTTTATTCCGAAATGACTTGGAAAGCACAACTCTTGAGTGCTGGACAAACACATGTGCAGACTCACTTCTAAAGGAATCATAGTACGTTATGCTAACTAGGTTTTAAGTTAAAGCTTTTTTTGTACAATTTCATTGTTTAAGGTTGAATGTTACGGTCCCGGGCAATTAAATAGGCTTTGAGAATGGGGAAAGGGGATATCAGTGTATGTGGCTAGAAAATGAACAAATTTTACTAAAAATCCATCCCCTTCACATAAAAAAGAAATCAAAATTACTGCTGAGGTGCTAAAGCTAGCTTGTCAATTCTCATTGACTTAAATGATGTCTGGTTCTCTGTTCTGAGGATGGAGAATTAAGCCATAGATAAACACTTCCGAGAAACCTATGTGCATGTTTAATTCAGAGACACACTTACTTTGTAAACAAAGTCATTTAACAGCACAGACCCTAATTTGGGGACTCCAGTGAGAAATACAATGCAATTCAAGAAAAATAAGCAGAAGAAACTACGCGTGAGGGCATAAATGGAAAATAATAATGAAGGTAGATTCTTCTCCATGTCCTCCTTTCTTCCTTTTCCTCTTTGAGTAATGGCATCTCTGTCCAGTGACCCTCTAAGGAACAAATCCAGCTACATAGCTAGCAAAATGATTGATTAAGAAGCTGCTTTGTTTCCATTGTCTGTGAGATCATTCTAAGCATTCAGCAATCTAATCTGTTAACTCCTGCATCAATAAATATGTTATAAATCAAGATAAGAAATGCAAAATGCCCAGTGAGGAAACTTCAAATTTTTAGGTGAACCCAATTAAGAGCATGGATTTAATTAGTGAGAGGATAGCTCTGAAATATCACCCTAATAATTACCCATGCCTTGTCTGGTAACCAAAGATAAGACTTGGAAAGCCTATGGTAGCAAAGGAGTAACTAGTTTGAACTAATATCCAAAAAAGTATGTAATTAGGGTATTCAGCATTCATATCTGAATTGAAATGAGCAGCGAGAGAGGAGGAGGGTAGGAGATTAACTGAGCTTTCATAAATCTTCCTCTCTTATCATGGTCAATGATTACTCAGTGTATTTGTGCACATCATAGTCACTTCTTTTTTTTGTGCCCAACAAGCTGTGCTGCCTGGGCTGATCTGGCTTTAAGCATTTTAACCTGCATGTTTACTTCCCACTTTTACTTACCTTGGGAGGTAAGGAAATCTCTGGCAAATTTATTTAAAGCTCATGTCAAATGCATCTGAGTACCTACAAGGTGCACAAAGCAACTTACAGAGACAAAACATGGCACCTCGGGCAAAAAGTGCAATCCAGATCAGGCCTACTCCAGCAAGTGAGAAACTACTTAGTAAGGCTGTGTGAAACAGCACCATTTCGTTTCAACTTCCGTTTCACCATTTCAAAAGGACAGTTTTGTTTCACTGTTTCAAAGCACTGTTGTGTTTCATTTCAACGAATCTGTTTCGCTGTTTCAACGCTTGTTCGATATGTTTCGACGTTTTGCCCATAGGCTATAATGGGGAATCACAAAAATGCCTAGAACTTTATCATTACTTTTCTGATTCACATGAAAATAGCAGGCGTGGTAGCCCCTGCTGAGGCCATGAAGGCTGACCAGTTTCAAGGAGATAGGTGCAGAGGCTTCTGGGAAACTGCACCTCAAACTGCTGACAAGCAAAACTCCTGTCACTTGTAAGTGTGAAGGCACAGAGAAAGCTCAGTTCAAACAATGCTTTTTATGCTGTTTTTCCATCCCATCCCACGAGCAGTGGGATTGGCAGGGACCTCAGGGAAGGATGACAGTCACTGGCCAGCTACACAGTCAATATCAGAGCAGTCTTTTCCCCTCTCTTCCCCCTCCCTCTCCTTAGTTTCTGTTTAGCTGCAGGCTAGCCCAGCTTCGAAACTCAAAACTTTTCGAAACTTTTGAAACATTTCAAGTGCCCTCATTTCATTTCAAAACTGTTTTGAAGACCTTTGTTTGTTTTGATGTTGCTGTTTCAAGCTTGAAACACATTGAAACAGCGTCAAAACTAAAGACCCATCAAAATTTCACATAGCCCTACTGCTTAGGCATCTAAGTTCATTAGGGCCTTCATTTTGGCTTAAAAGGACCCCTATGCTAGACCTATGCTTCTGGATATGCTCAAAATCAGCCCAGTTCAGGAAGCCAGGTACCTAACTCCCACCCAAGCTCTACTATAATCCTGATCAGAGCCTGAGATCCCCGAACTCCACCTAAATCTTCAGAAGGTCTTGATCTGTTGGGCACCGACAGAGCATGAGCTCAGCATTGTATCTTTTACACACTGACATGATGCATAGTGGAGTAGAGCTGAGTGAATATTTGCAATAAATTATTTGTTCAGTGAACTGACCCTCTTTTTTTGTTGATTAAATTCAAATAATGGAGGTTGGGAAAGTTGTGGCTGTCATTCAGAGAAAAAAAACTTTTAGAATATTTGACTCAACACATTCGATACAACCATTCAACTGGCATCACTGACTTGTGAATAGCTAGGTAAATCTCATGGTATCTTCTTCTGTCCCTTGATTGGTTGAGTGTATAGGCAGTGTAGCCTGAATGCTCATAAATGAGTATTCAATTGTCCATATGTTCGTAAGACAGGCAAATATAATCCGGAGCAGAAAATCAATTCAAGGATTATACACATCTAACTGTTGGTTTTTGTGGACTTATTTAGGATGGGTAAATGGTGTATCTGCCTTTGCTTTCCCTTGGCACAAGGTAAAATTCCACCCAAAAATGAGCATTGATGGGATTCTACCCATGACTGGGCAGTGGGCATTGAGGGATACAGGCTGTAGAGGCAAGACAGAGCATGGAAAAGGGGGGGCGGGGGGGTGTAGCACTATACGTCAAAGAGCAATATACGTCCTCAGTGATCAAGATGGGGTCAGAGGAGGGCCAAATTAGGCACTCTGGGTAAGAATGCAATGGGGGTGTGGGGAAAGGGACTTGATAGGGGGCATCTACTACAGCCCGCCTCACCAGGGGTGTGAGCTGGACCTGGAATTCTCAGGTCAGCTCATGGAGGCAGTAAAGTCAAGGGATCTGGTTGTCATGGGTGACCTAAACTACCCAGATATCTACTGGGAGGAGCAGTCAGCCAGGTCTGACTGCTCACGTAGGTTCCTAGCCAGGATACAGGACCTCCACCTAACCCAGGAGGTGCATAGTCCCACCAGGGGAAGTGCCTTGCTGGACTTGGTCCTTGCAACAGACAACGACCTGTGAGGGGTCTGCAGGTACTCAACCGCCTGGGTGACAGTGACCATCACCTGCTGGAATATATTATCCAGTGCAAGGTGGTGAAAGCAAGCAGCAAGGCAGAGGTCCTTGACTTCAGGATAGCTGACTTCTGTAAGCTAAGAAGGTTAGTAGGAGAGGCATTGGGGTCTCAAAACGTCAATGAGATGGGAGTCCAAGATGGGTGGTTGTTCCTCAAGGAGACAATCCTCCGAGCTCAAAGGGAGTCAGTCCCAACATGCACCAAGGAGGGCAGAAGTGCTAAGAAGCCCCCATGGCTTGGCAAAGGCATCCAGGGATGCCTGAGGGCAAAAAGGGAGGCATACAGACAGTGGAAGCAAGGGGCCATCACCAAGGAGGATTATACCTCTGTTGGTCATGACTGCAAGGGAGCTGTTAGGAAGGCCAAAGCTGAGATGGACCTAGGGCTAGCAACCAGAATTAAGGATAATAAAAAGTCCTACTTCAAATGCATAGGAAGTAAAAAGAAGGCACTGGGTAACGTGGGGCCCCTACAGGATAGATTTAGCAATCTGGTGATTGCGGCAAATGGAAAATCTGACCTCTTTAACGAATTATTTGTCTCCATGTTCCTGAACAGGGACCAGGACATCTTCCCCACTAGAATTGCAGACAAACCCAGGGGAGGCACTGCCATGCCTAGGGTCAGGGATGACCCAGTTAGGGAACTTTTGGAGGGGCTGGACGTGTTTAAATCAGTAGGTCCAGATGCTCTTCACCCAAGGGTGCTGAGGGAATTGGCAGGGGTCATAGCGGGGCCCCTGGCAAGGCTCGGTGAGCACTTGTGGGGTCCTGGCCAGGTACCAGGGGATTGGAAAAGGGCCAATGTGGTCCCCATTTACAAAAAGGGGAGAAAAGAGGACCCCGGCAATTATAGGCCAGTCAGTCTTATCTTGGTCCTTGGGAAGACCTTTGAGGAAATTATCAAGAATTACATCTGCAAGAGCCCAACAGGGTGTTGAGCCCCAGCTCAAGTCTGGGATCGTGCCCGGTATGCAAAAGCCAATAAAGATACCAGAGGTGAAAGCATAAAGATTTATTGCTAGCAATACAAGGTGCAAGCAGAATAATTTCACGTAACAAGCACACAGATTCTTAATTCTAAGCATCTTTTATACAGGAGTATTGGACCTTCATAAGCATTCTTGTTTGCTAATTGGTTATAAGGGAGTGACGCAAGGAGTTCTTTACTGAGCATCTCTATACCTGTGTTTTAGCCATGTATCTCATTT
>NW_005841976.1:1756878-1759966 GCF_000455745.1 Alligator sinensis | reverse complement strand
CCGGGACTGTAACTTAGGGGGTAACGGCAGCCCCTGCTGCTCCTGCAGGGTCTGACACAACAATGATCATGCACACAACCCCTCTAACCAACCCTGGGATGGTGGGAGAAGTGGAAGGAATGAGCTGGGCTGCAAAATGTAGCTCAGTCTGTGCATCTGCCTGCCCTTTCAGAGCATGCTGCTGGGAGAGTTGTTGGGCAGGGGAAGAGGAGGTTTCCATCACACGGGCTCCACAGGGGCAGGGGACATGGGGGAAGATGGCAGAAGTAGTCTCCATAGGAGAAGCTGCAGGTGCCACTGAAGCAGCTGGGGTAGGCGCAGGGTGCCAGTTGGGGTTGGAAAGCATTTACCTCTTCACACAGGGAGAGCTTGCCACACACTTCCATTGCTCTCACAACATAGTAGTATGTCTCAGCACATCCTTTGGGTATTACTGGTTTACAGGGTGTATATCTACCCTGCCTTCTTCCTTCCCCACAGCCGTGGGTTTCTGGCTGGCTACATTTTTGTGACTTAAATACAGGTGCACATCCATAATGGGCACATGTACATAGTCATATATGTGCCTAGCCAGTTCAAAGCCTAGTGCTCATACTCAGTCTGCCTGTGCACACTCACCTATCTACATGGCATGGGTCATAGTATCACTACTGGTGTACAAGTTCTACAAATGCCACTTACATTGTTAGAAAGCTGCCATGTCGACTAGCAGAATTCAACCCTGTGTCTTCTTAATTGATAATTTCTTGGCACCCACCTGAAGCTCCATTTCTGTCTACACTAAGGACTGTACAATTATAGAAGTTTGCAGTGATCTGAGTTTGCGTTCCACACCCCTCGAAGTTCCCTTAGAGGTAGGTCTCTTCTGGAAGGCACTTTGAAGGAGGTTGTGGGGGCAGGTGGCTGAGCTCCTCCTCCTGTTGTGCCTCTGCCTGGTAAGGAGGGGGATAAGGCAGGATCCCCACCCTCACCCCAGAATTGGCAGGGGTAGTGCAGTGTGGGATCATTTTGACATGGCAAATGATTCCAGTTATGCTACCTGCCAGCACTGCCAAAAGCAGATGAGCCAGGGCAAGGATGAGAAACACTTCACCACCACAGCAATGCTGCTTCATCTCAGGAGGCAGCACCCCCTTGCCCTTGTTCCTTCTCAGCCTGGCACCAGTGGGAGCATACCCAAAAAGAAGTCCCCCTCTCTCTCCTAAGCCCCCATCCCCAAGAAGCAGAGGCAGGCCACCCTGGACCAGTGGCGGAAAGGCACAGACAAAGGGGAGTGCATTCCCAACGCGAGCGAGATCACCTAGAGCATTGGGGAGATGCTTGCTCTGGATGGCCAGACCTTCTCCTTTGTTGAGCATCCAGGGTTCAGGTGGCTTATGGTGCTCGTGGCCCCATCCTACTGTTGAGCCCCAGCTCAAGTCTGGGATCGTGCCTGGTATGCAAAAGCCAATAAAGATACCAGGGGTGAAAGTATAAAGATTTATTGCTAGCTATACAAGGTGCAAGCGGAATAATTTCACGTAACAAGCACACAGATTCTTAATTCTAAGCATCTTTTATACAGGAGTATTGGACCTTCATAAGCATTCTTGTTTGCTAATTGGTTATAAGGGAGTGACGCAAGGAGTTCTTTACTGAGCATGTCTCTATACCTGTGTTTTAGCTATGTATCTCATTTACACACATGTATGTTTCATTAGCATACTTTCTCCCCACCTATTGGTGTGAATCTTAATATTTAAATCAGCTCTTTGCCCTAGTCCTCTGATTTTTGCTTTTGTTTTCAAGCCTCCTTTATCTAAGACTGTCTCCTCCTTATCATTGCAGATGGGCATTAGTTACATAACAGAGACTTTTGCTTGGGCTATGTGTAATGGTTTCTAGGTCAAACCTGACAAGGGGAGGTAATGCTCAGGAGCAACCGACATGGGTTCATTGAGAGCAGGTCCTGCCTGACTAACCTGGTTTCTTTTTATGATCAGGTCACAAAGTCCCTGAATAAGGGTGTCTGGGTGGATGTTGTCTTCCTGGACTTTAAGAAGGCCTTTGACACGGTTTCCCACCCCATCCTCTTAGAAAAACTTGGTGACTGTGGCATTGATGCCTACACAGTCAGATGGGTGGCAAATTGTCTAGATGGTTGCACCCAGACAGTGGTGGTAGACGGGTGGTTTTCAACTTGGAGGGATGTGGGCAGTGGAGTCCCACAGGGCTCAGTGCTGGGGCCTGTACTGTTCAACATCTTTATCAGCAATCTGGACGTGGGTGTGGAAAGCACGCTGTCCAAATTTGCTGATGACACCAAGTTGTGGGGCAAGGTGGGCACACCGGAGGGGAGGGACAGAATCCAGCTAGATCTAGACAGGATACAGAGGTGGGCGGATGAGAATAGGATGGAGTTCAACACAGAGAAGTGCAAGGTGCTGCATCTAGGGAGAAGTAACCAGCAACACACCTATAGACTGGGGAACACCCTTCTTGTCAACACGGTGGAGGAAAGGGATCTTGGAGTCATTGTTGACTCCAGGATGAACATGAGCCGCCAACGTGAGGAAGCGGTCAGTAAGATCTCGTTGTACATCTATAGATGCATCACAAGCAGGTCCAGGAAGGTGATCCTTCCCCTCTATGTGGCTTTGGTCAAGCCACAGTTGGAGTACTGTGTCCAGTTCTGGGCACCGCACTTCAAGAGGGAAGTGGCTAGCATTGAGAAGGTCCAAAGGAGGGCTATTCACATGGTCATGGGGCAGCAGGTCAGGCCCTATGAAGAGATGCTAAAGGGCCTGAACCTATTCAGCTTCAACAAGAGAAGGCTGAGAGGGGATCTAGTGGCTGTTTACAAACGGGGGCCCAGCAGGAATTGGGGGAGGCTCTGTTCCCCCTGGCACCACCTGGGGTCACTAGGAATAATGGCCACAAATTGTTAGAGAGACGGTTCAGTCTGGACATTAGGAGGCATTACTTTACAGTTATGGCTGCCAGGCTCTCGAATGGGCTACCAAGGGAGGTGGTACTTTCTCCAACCTTGGGGGGGCTTCAAGAGGAGGCTGGGCAGGTATTTGGCTGGGGGGGTATGATCCTGGGACCC
>NW_005841976.1:1728580-1756735 GCF_000455745.1 Alligator sinensis | reverse complement strand
GGGGGCCCAGCAGGAATTGGGGGAGGCTCTGTTCCCCCTGGCACCACCTGGGGTCACTAGGAATAATGGCCACAAATTGTTAGAGAGACGGTTCAGTCTGGACATTAGGAGGCATTACTTTACAGTTATGGCTGCCAGGCTCTCGAATGGGCTACCAAGGGAGGTGGTACTTTCTCCAACCTTGGGGGGGCTTCAAGAGGAGGCTGGGCAGGTATTTGGCTGGGGTGATATGATCCTGGCACCCATTCCTGCCCGGGCAGGGTGTCAGACCTGATGATCTGTTTAGGTCCCTTCCAACCCTAAGTACTATGGTACTATGATACTATGATTGTCAAAGCTGATGATATCATCATCCATAATGAATGCTAAAAACAATTTGAAACTAGCCCAGGCTACAGTGTTTTACAATCAAATTGATACCTGTAGTTCACAGATAAGACAGTTAGAGGAGTCCCAAGGCTTATCTCATGACAGCACCTGCACCTTTTCTAAATGCTGCTTTTTATGTACATCAGAAACAAAGGAGCATACTCAAATAAACAAAGACCTTGCAAGGAAAACCCACTAGTGAGTTTGGAGTCAGCCAGCACCTGCATGTTTTAAATTACAGCCAAGCACATAATAGCGCTAACTCAGCACACAGCAGAGAGGGATGTGTGAGCTTGAGGGGATAGTGAATTTCCCTAGTGAATTGCAATTACAGTAACACCTGTTCAAAATTTCTTGCTGAAAATGCACAGTGGCCTTCAACATATCCCAATAAATGATACCTGTAGATAGTGTATTTACTGAGCTCCTAGAGCATTCATGAACTGCTTACTCACTCAAGCTCAGCCTAAGCCCAGATCCAGATTCAAGTCAAGGAGAGGGGTTCAGGACTGTGATTCAGTCCATTATAGTCAGTCATTCACAGAATTTGGATCTGGCTGTATTGTTAGAGTTAAATCACCTTTGGTGTTTTGTGGTTTAAGAATCTGAGATTTTGATTCTAATCCACCTTGAGTCAAGACTTCCTGTGGCTTTAGTAATTCACCTTCCAATGCCTTATTCTGACTGGCTAGCTTGAAATTTTTTCTGATGTCATAATTGTTTAAATCTGTATTAAAATAGCATCACCAATATCACTGTCAGAACCCCTTCTCTGATATGTTTAACCATATATTTTAAACTGTACTATATGAAGTGAATAACAGTGAACAATTTAGATTACTAGTTTTCATTTTTATTTATTTTAGTGTGAATGGCATTAAAGTAAAGTAAGTATACATTTGATAAGACACTAAAAGTAACTGCAAAACTATTGCAGTGGATAGAAGCAGATAATAGGATAACAAGACATCAATGGTTTCAGATATTATATAAGAATCATTCAAAAGCATAAGGTCTGTGATTAAGAAATGAAGGAAATCCTGCGAAAACAGAATATTTTTTGAGATTAGTAAAATTCTTTATACATCTTAAACTGTGCCAAATACAGTTAGGGCAAGAAACACATTGCCATACCAACAGTATGGTATAGCACTGTAGTAGTAAACTGGATGAGGATTGAGCTAAGTAACCTCAGCAGGGGAACTATGAGGAACTTGACGTTGTATGTGGACAGGCTTTGTGATGGCAGGAAGGATGGTTAAAAAAGATTGACAGCAGACTATGGTGTTGTAGGACTGGAACATGTAATGATAACAAATGTTATGAGAGAGAGAAGCTTTTAGCTTCTCTCATTTCTGGGATTCTCAGAACAGCAGAGACTCCCTACCTTGAAGAAGGGTGACTGTGCCCAAAAGCTTGCTAAGAGCTTTTTTCCAACTACTCAGTTGGTCTACTAAAAGAAATCACATCTATTCAAAGAACCTTGCCTGCCTATGAGAGAGAGACAACAGACTGCTTGACCAAGTTCCAAACTTGAATGAGGAATATACCTTCACAGAGAGTAAGCCATTAGACAGACAAGAAAAAATATATAGGCAAACATTAACAGATAAGAACTACAAAGAGTTTTTTTTCAAAAAACTCATGAAAAATGGAAGCAAATAATAAGTAGTTTGCCAAAGGAGGACTGTAAAGCAGAGAGTTTAATTATGGCTGCATAGGAACAGATTATTTGCATACGTTAAAGGAAAGATAGATGGCCGGAAAGACGTAAATCCAGAAGGCAGGTTGTAGGACTAGGTCTCAGAAAATATCAATCAATAAATAAATGGCTATACCAAATAGGCAGAAAGAAATATTAATTGTGGCAGTAGGGCTAAATTAGTAATATTTTGCGTTGGGCACTCTGTAGCAGTAGCATAACAAGCCAAGTTGGTGCCTGGGGCAAACACTGCGCGCGAGTGAAGGGCACATAGTTCTGAAAGCAGGGAGGATGACATGAGTTCCAAGAGCAGGGCTGGGGGAGAGCACTGGTCCAGGAGCCAGGTGGTGTGGCAGCAGCCTTCCCCAGCCAGGGGCTGCTGCCACCCCTGCCCTGGCTCTGTTGCTCCTAAAACAACAGCTTGGAACTGTTTTGGAGTTCCCGGCATGGCAATGCTCCTGGGTTGTGGACTCTGCAAGGGTTGGAGGCAATTCTAGTGTCCCATCTAATTAAGTACCCAGCTGCTAGTTAGGCTACAGTTCTGTGAGATATAGGGACTGCAACGCGGGCAGAAGTATTACCGGCCACCCCCACACAGTTCTAGAGAATGGAATATGAAAGTGTCATGTAATAAAAGACAATATCTGTAGTCCTGAGTTTCAGCCTCTGCTGCTAGAATAGTTTTATACATTTTTACATTAGACAGCCATTGATTAAACAGAGAAAGTGCTGACAGCAGAAAATAAGACTACATGCTTCCAGAAGAATACATTCAACACTGGACCACACAGAGTCGGCTGTCTTGTTTATTCTTTTGCTGTCCCCATGAGTCTTGCCCTTTTGTCTGCCCAGCTTTAACAGAAAAGTTAGAAGACGTATCCACTGCACTATTCTGCAGTACTGGCAGTTTAAGTACACTGTCAAACTGTAACCTTGAACGTGAGATCTTGGCCTGATATCACAGCCACTCATCTCAGCCTGCCATCCCATGGCTAGCCACCCAGGCTCATCAAGGCTGACTTGAAGCCTGCAGTAGGGCTAACCCTCTGTCCACTCCCCATCCCTAGAGTGGATGGCTAGGGTCAGCTCACCCTCCGCTTCCCACATATAAACTTCTGACCCAGTAATGACAACTCTCTTGAAAATAATCACAAGACTTGTAATTTCCAAGTCAAATTCAGTCTGAATCATGATCTCGGGATAGGACCCTCAAATGTCGGGGTTTTTTCTTCTGACGCATGTAGAGAGCACCCAGCTGGTAAGTCTGTGGAGGGGAAGTGGGGGAGAGAGGGAAGGGGCGGGGGCAGATTGAGTTCCCCATAGTAAAGAAGGGAGTGGGGCTGGGGTGAATGGGGCACTGGGGCTGGGGCAGGTCATGCAACAAAGCCACAGGCAGCTCATCCAGAGGTCGGGGGGTGCAGGGGATAGAGGACATAGCTTCTTGCCACTGCACACACCCCTGGGGCCTCTGGATGAGCTGTCCATGGCTGTTGCATGACCCGTGACCCTACCCATCTGTGTGTCTGTGTCTGTGCGTCTGCCCTCACTCCCAAGCCACATCCCCCCCGAGAGCTGCTGCTGCCTCTCACTCCTGACCCACAGTACCCCACATCCTGCCAGAGTGTGCAGGGAGCCCCGCTCCACAGAGCCCAAACCCAACACAGACACCCACAGCCCCCCACACCTTAAAAAATAAAGCTCCCCCCCCCACACACACACACACACACACACACACACACACACACACGTCAAAATAGCATCTCATGCTTTACATGCCAAATCTCTTGATTTTTAAGTTTGTCTCATGACTTTTGACATGGTGGGGGTGGCAATACTGCTGACCTGGAACAGGAAGTATCTGGGCAATAGGGCAACTTGGCTCAAGACAGCTTAGCTGCTCCCTCTGGTTTGTTCCTTGGTTTCACTCTGTTTGATCTCCAGACTTCTTGATTCACCTTGTCCCTTGACTTTGCTCTTGGACTGACCTCCCCGGGCTTCTTGAACTAGTTCAATGTGGATTCCACTTACCTAGAGCAAGCAAATAGAGCCAGCAAACAGGGCAGTTTACAAGCAGTCTGCTGGGAGCACAAGGTGGAAGGGGAAGAGGAAGAGTTGCCAGGCATTAGATTCTGCTCTGGGAAAGTAAGTGAGGAAGGGCAGCCTGTTTGTTTGGTGGGCTGTGTGTGTTTTGGGCATGTTTTCTGAGCAGCTGGGAGTGCTGCTAGCTAAGAGACTATTGGGTGATTGCTGCCTGTGTCTGACAAAAACCCTAACAAGGGGGTGGAGCCAGGCCCAGCAGGGTATATGAGACTCCTCATGGGACTAGGGAGTATGTGAACAGGGACAGCAAACAGGGCAGTTCGCAAGTCAGTTTACTGCCCTGCTTTTGCAGGGGAGCCCTTAGGCTAGGGACAGACATTACACATAAACTGGTTTAAGTGATCAGAAACTGGTTTAAACCCATAACAGAACAGATGTTCAGTGCGCACATAAGCCAGTTTGAAAATGACTGAAACCAGTTTGATATAAACCTGATTGAATGTAGTATCAGACTTAACTGATTTGGCTCAAAACATTTTATGCAATGTCTGTTCCAAACCCCTTGCTGTTTAAGATAAACCAGATTCCCCCAGCATCCCAGCATGCTCTGTGGGCTGAGTGGGGCTCTCTGCTCCACAGCAGGGCTGGTCCCTCCTCTCTGCTCCCTAGGCAGAGCTCCTCCAGCACAGACAGACACAGCAGGGTCTGCTGACTTCCCTGTGCCCCCCTCCTCCTCCCCTCTCACCACTTGCTGCTTAAGCAGGGATCCCTTCCTCCCCTGTCCCACCACCAGCAAGCAGTATGCTAGCTAGTGCTGTATAAGGCTCTGGAAGAGACTGCAGACACAGTAAGGTCTGCTGGCTTCCCCCTGCCCTACCCCTCCTTGCTACTCAAGCCGGAAACCCCCACTCCTCCCCCCCTAGCCCTCCCATCTCCCACATCACGGACTCCAGCCCCATGGACTCTTGGCATGTAGTATGCTAGCAAATGCCGAGAGGTGTCTGTGTGTCTCTCCAATTTCATTAGGACAGGCAGGCAGACAGAACAGGGCTTTTGGAGCTAATCAACAGATCATCCTGGTAAGCTTTTTAAGAGGAGTTTGAAGTAATGGAGATAAGCTATTCTTTTGCTAATCGGGTCATAAAGACTCTTATCAGCTCTGGGATACCTTGATCACCTGTCATTTTGCTGCAGACAGTCTGACAAGCAGGGAGGGAGATTGAAAAGCTCTGTATCATCAACAGATGCATGACTACACTGACTACCCTCCCACCCGCTTTGCCTCAGAGTCCTAGCAAGGGTCTAAGAGCTGACAACTCTCCCACCCCTTGAGCAGCCAGCAGGAAAAAGCCTGGCATGGTGCAGACAGACCTCCCTAATGAGAATGTCCTGCCAGGGCCTGGCCACGCCCAACTCCACTCAAGTCTGTGCAATAGAAGGGAGGACTGCTCTAGCACTCCCCAGCTTCTAGTCTGAGAAACTGCAGGCATGTGCCTGAATTTCCTCAGTCCAGAGAGATTGTCTGTATGGTTTAAAAACTGGTTCAGCCTAGGCAGGTTAGACTAACCTGCAAAGGTTGAATCAATTGAGTCTCAGGCTTTTATAATGTCTGTCCCTAGGCCTTAGGTAAGCTCTTTTATTAAAAGTAACTAATCTACATATATGTAATGTAAGAAGCTAACACTCAGCAGTTAGACCAATACTTAAGCCCCTTGCTTAACTAGAGTCCTAAGTGAGGGAGAGTTCATCATGGAGTTTGCCTGGAAACATTCTCACCTTTCTTCACTGCAAGCTTGGAGAATGGATGCAGGGAAAAGGGAGCCTTTCAGAACTAAGAAACAGTGAACAGGCCAGCTTACAGGGGAGTTTGCTAAGGGAAATCTGCTTGGAAAGAGGGGTGGGAAGACAGAGGTGGCATATTAAGAGTTTCAGAGAAATGGCTGGAGGATGTTGTAGTAGTGGAGCCACTGCCCCTTCTAGCTCTTCCTCTGCTTGAACCTGTGAGGTGTTTGTCCAGATAGGACTGGTCACCTTCAGGGCTTCCACCCAGGTCCTGGTTTAGTGCTACGGAGATTGCAGCTTGCAAGTTGCTTCCAGTGACAGTGAGGTGTGGGAGTGCCTGCGTTGTAAGCAGTGCCTCCTGGTAGTGTCCCTCAGGCAGCAGGCAAGAATGCTACAGGAGGATGTGGTAAGACTCTGAAGCGTCCTCTGCTATAAGGACGTCATCAATTCAATGCTGAAGGAGACCTCTAGGACTTCAGGGGCAATGCTAGAGAAGGAAAAGGATCTGGGCTCCCAGAACAATGGAAGCTGGAAGCTTGTGACCTCTGGCAGCAAGCAGAAGTCTTCATCTCCACCTGCAGCAATTTTCCTGGAAAACAGATATGGGGCTCTGGCAGCACAGGAGAAAGAGCACATGGTGGAAGAAGCAAGGACAGGCTTCCCCAAGGTCGTGAGAATCAAGACCACTGCCAATGAGTGGGTGATGGTAGTTGGACGCTTCCTTCTGCCCAGCTCCCTCAGACTCTCCTCCAAAGTCATATACCCCAACCCCCTAACCATTTTTTGTTGCCCTCTGTTGGACTATCTCCACTTATTCCACATTCTTTCTGTAGTGGTGTGGGACCCAAAACTGGACACAATACTCCAGATGTGGCCTCACCAGTGCCAAATAGAGGGGAAGAATAATTTCCTTCAATCTGCTGGCAATGCTTCTACTAATCCAGCCCAGTATGCCATTAGCCTTCTTTGCTAGAAAGGCTCATATTCAGCTTATTGTCCACTGTAACCCCCAGGTCCTTTTCTACAGAGCTACTGCGTAGCCATTTGGTCAACAGCCTGTACCAGTGCATGAGATTGTTCCGTTCTAACTGCAGGACTTTGCACTTGTTCCTATTGAACCTCACGAGATTACTTTTGGCCCAATCCTCCAATTTGTCTAGATCTCAGAATCCTAGCCCTACTTTTCAGCATATCTACTCCTTCCCCAGCTTGGTGTCATTTGCAAATTTGCTGAGGGTGCACTGTATGCCATCTTCCAGGTCATTGACGAAGACATTAAACAAAACCAACCCTAGGACCGACCCTTGAGGCACTCCACTTGATACCGGCTGCCAACTAGACATCAAGCCATTGATTACTGCTCTCTGAGCCTGATGCTCCAGCCAGTTTTCTCTCCACCTTACAGTCCATTCATTTAGCCCATATTTCCTTAGTTTGCCTGCAAGAATGTTGTGGGAGACCATATCAAAAGCCTTCCTAAAATCAAGGTACACCACATCTGCCAGTCTCCCTGCATCCACAGAGCTAGTCACCTTGTCATAGAAGGAAATCAGGTTGATCAAACATGATTTGACCTTGGTGAATCCATGCTGACTGTTCCTAATCACCTTCTTCTCCAACTGCTTACTAATGGAATCCTTGAGGATCTGCTCCATAATTTTTCCAAGGGCTGAGGTGAGGCTGACTGGTCTGTAGTTGCCTGGATCCTCTTTTTTTCCTTTCTTAAATATGGGCACTATGTTTTCATTTTTCCAATCATACAGGCAGGACCTCTCCTGATCTCTTTTTGTTACCCTTCATGTCCCTTGCTAGCTCCAGCTCTAATTGCACATTGGCCTTCCTGACTTCATCCCTGCATGCCTGAACAATGCTCTGATATTCCTCCCTATTTATTTGTCCAAGTATACATTTCTTATAAAGCTTCCTTTTTGTGACTTAGTTTACTGAAGAGTTCCCAGCTAAGCCATTCTGGTCTTCTGCCATACTTGCTAGTGTTCCTATGCATTGGGATGGTTTGTTCCTGCACTCTCAGTAAGACTTCTTTAAAGTACATGCAGCTCTCCTGGACTCCTCTCCCTCTCAGACTGGCTGCCCAGGGGGTCCTGCCCATGAGGTCCCTGACTGAATTGAAGTCTGAATTGTTGATGTCCAGAGTACTTACTCTGTTGCTTTCCACCCTTCCTTTCCGCAAGATCCTGAACTTAGTCATCTCATGGTCACTGCTGCCCAAGTTGCCATCTACTAGTACATTCCTCACCAATTCTTTCCTGTTTGTGAGCAGCAGGTCAAGAAGAGCACAGCCCCTACTTGACCACTCCAAACTTTCTGGATTTTCTGTGTGCTGCTCTATTGCCCTTCCAGCAGATTAAAGGGTGACTGAAGTTCCCCATGAGAACCAGGGCTTGTGGTCAGGAAACTTCTACTAGCTGTTTGAAGAAAATCTCATCAACCACTTCCTCCTGGTCTGGGGGTCTATAGCAGATCCCCACCATGACCTCACCCTTGTTGCTGTCTCATTTGACCCTAACCCAGAGACTTTCAACAGACCTGTTTCCAGTTTCATACTGGAGCTGTGAGCAATCATATGGCTTTTACATAAATTATAACTCCTGGACTTCTCTCCCCGTCAAAGTGGATTCCTAGGGGATCTTGCCCATGAGTTCCCTGAAAAAGTTGAAGTCTGCTATTCTGAAGTCCAGGGTCCTTACTCTGCTGCTCTCCTTCCTTCCTTTCCTCAGGATCCTGAACCCAATCATCTCATGGTCACAGCTTCCCAAGTTGCCATCCACTACAACATTCCCCACCAATTCTTCCATCTTTGTGAGCACCAGGTCAAGAAGAGCACAAACCCTAGTTGGATTTTCAAACAGTTGCAGCTAGGAGTTGTCCCCAAAGCTCTCCAAAACTTCCTGGATTGCCTGCGCACTGCTGTATTTCCCTCCCACCAGATGTCAGGGTGATTGAAGTCACCCATGAGAACCAGGGCCTGTGATCAGGAAACTTCTGCTAGCTGTTAGATTCTTTATTTGAGGGCATGGAGCCATGATGTGAGCTCCTCTTCCCTCTGCTTGAAGACTTCAGTGGATATTCCATCTGCTCCAGGTGCCTTGTCATTTTTCATCTGCTTGGTGGCTTTCCTCACCTCGTCAAGGGTTGGAGGGATTCCAAGATTGTTTCTGACTGGGTGTTGTAGGATAGAGCTGAAGACACTCTGATCAACAACAAAGCAGATTCAGTGTCTCATTGATATCCATGATATGCGTGGGTTTTTTCAGTACCACCAAAGCCATCTATTGTTCAAGCACTTGGAGACCATCCCACTCAGGAACCAACCCCCTTGAGAGCTAAGAATGGAAGAGACTTGATCAAGGAAAAGGGAGCTATCAATACCAATTGGAAGGAGTATTTAAAAGACCTTTTCAATAGACTAGGCAGTAACGGAATTAAGAAATTAATTGCATACTTACCACCAATTATGGTTTTTATTAAAGTGTATCAGAGTGTGGATCAGCATTAATGGCAGTCTAAAGACCTTTGCAGTGGTCTAAAGACCTTTGTCCTTAGCCATCTATTCCTACAAAGTGCAGTTTGCAGTATCTTTAGGCATACGGGTGAAATTGAGCAGTTTTCACAGCCCCTGGATAACTTTGTATAATTTCCTACAGCTGTTCAGTTAGCACACCTCTGTCCAATTCATACCAGCACTTCCATTTCAGC
This sequence comes from Alligator sinensis, assembly GCF_000455745.1. NCBI lineage: Eukaryota > Metazoa > Chordata > Crocodylia > Alligatoridae > Alligator > Alligator sinensis. The sequence goes on along the minus strand of NW_005841976.1, from coordinate 1,747,125 downwards.
TTATCTTTTTCCTTCTACAACCAAAGCAACCTGAAAAAAATTCTACCGTTTTGTTCCAATGGTTTTTGACTTAAAGGAGGAGGCAGAAGGGTGTAATGCTCCATTGTGAACCCAGATTTCAAACAGGAATACCATAAATGCTGCATTGGTCTTCTGCTCCATTTATCATTAACCATGGGAGCTCCCAGAACAAAGAGTGAAGAGCCCAAACTCCATCTAAAGCTGTTTTTTGCGGGGGGTCTTTTCTTTTTCTTTTTTCTTTTCTTTTATTCTTTTCTTTTTTTTTAAGATTTCTTTAAAGCCTGGAATACTTTAGGTTGGAGGACCTCTACTGCTCACTACTATTTACTTAAAGGTGACAATGGCCAAATAAAACAATCAGGTTTCAGGGAAGGTTCTTCCTCCAGATACTGTGGTTATGTGCACTGTAAAAACCCCAAAGAGAGGAATAGAAATCAGATAGCCATAGCATGAAAAAGTAGGTGAAATAGTTCTTCATCTTGAGTAGTGATTACCTCCCACCCCCCACCCCCTTTGAACTTTGTACATAATATAATAGGTGAAATTCTACACAGTGAATTAAGATAAAATAAAACTGGAGTCTTTCCAGGAGAAGATGGATCATCTTGCAGTTAATTGCACTGCCTTAGAGCTGAAGCAATTATAGGTTTAATTTATGGCTGTGCCAAAGAATTTTGTCGTGAAATTTGGCAGCGTGCTTAATCTCTCTGCCTCAGTGCCACATCTGTAAAATGGGGATAATAATACTTTTCTTATCCATGTAGAATTTGAGTTCCTTGTTATATGTACAACAACTATTACTTGATCTTGTCTTTGATCTTGCTTGGAAGGTGCTCCTATGACAAATAATGAAGAAGAAATCAAATTGATAATCCTCCTGTATAAACCAGCACAGATTTTGACCCAAGTCACTAGAACTTGTGCAGGCCAAAGATTTTTTATAACATGCTTAGGCATGACTTGTCTGTTCCTGCTATTCCTTCTCCATACTTCCATCCCACAGCATTTAGTGAGGCGGTGCTGTCTGCCTAATGTTTAAACCTGAGCAGCTGTCCTTGCCATGTGGTCACTTAACTCCTCATGAGAGAAGAGTCATTTCTGTTTCTGTTTAAAAAGCTACAGCCCTGGACCCTTCATTTCCACCTGTCCTGTGGGGATTTCAAGGTAGATTCTACTAGATAACATTGATTTCCTGTAAAGAACCAAACAAAGGCACATTCTTTCCTTACAGGATAAGTAGTGTTTTAAGGCCCCAGAGTGTAAGGAACTACTGACTACTTCCAGTGTGGCATTAAAATATCTCTTGGGAGGTGTTGGAAGGAGCAGATGGAACAGGTGTGTGATGGGAGTATATATTTTACAGTTTCCTCTTGGCTCATTATTTTCAGGAAATGCCAGGTCATGCCCTGTTTTGCTCTTCCCTTCCCCCTTTGCCATTAATTTCCACAGTTCCTATTGCCACTGAAGCCAGACTTTTTGCTTATACAATCTAAAACATATAAATTACAAGTGCCACCCACAATGAGATTTTTGAGTGAAATGACCATTACTGCAACTGTTGCCATCAAGCATTCACAGGCCAGCTGTTAAAACAGAGAAATACAGAGCCATAGTGATGAGCAAAAGCCAACCAACATGAACAGAAGGAGTTAACAAAGTGAGGAGAAGTCAGGTATTCTGCTTAGGCTCAGTCTCAGACCAACTGGCAAGAGGACCAAGAGCCTCTTGCCAGTTTCCTTTGCATTCCTTAGGGGTGCATATTCCATACCAGCAGCAGGCACCACGGAGGGCAGGACTGAGCATGCCTCACCCAACTGAGTCCACTGAAAAGATTCAGAGCCAGAAATTTGCCAGTTAGGCTACACTAGACTTATCCAAGTGCCTTCTCTTAGACTTGATGGAAAACAATGTCTCAAGATTAAGCGGCGAAACAATCGTGATCTAGCTGCACTGGTAAGCTTCTGACTCAGGATTACAGCAGCAGATTGCTATGGGCAGGGCATGCTCAGTTCCATTTTTCCCAAAATGTGCTGCTGACACAATCTAGACAAGCTTGCCTGCCACTAGTAACAGAGAGCTGAACTCCAGAAACTGCACGAAAGTTCCTCCCTGCTGCTCCCAAGTGCTGTGACACGGTACAGGATAGAGGCCTGGGCGAATCCTGGATTTACTTACAGTTGAGGGAACGCAAAAATAACACTGGGATACAGGAGCTGCCTGTTTCTTCAGCTGTTCTTTCAGGATCTTCCTGCTGTTTCATACCAAAAGGCCTTAAAACCCTTTCTCCCATAGCATACAGCAGGGGCATGCAATTATTTCAGCTGGAGGGCTGCTTAATGAGTTTTGGTGAGCGGTTGAGGGCCTCATGGGCAGCCCCACCCCTTGACCATTGCCCCGCCCCCTGGCCACCATATTGGGACTGGAAGTCCTGCCCCCTAACCCCTGACCTTTGTTTTCGGAAATCTCTCCCCTTGCCTCCCAGAAATACTCCTTTGGGAGCGGGGGTTGCCATCTTAGAACCAGAAAAAAAACAAACCAAGAAACAAATCATACACTAGAGTCAAACACCTACTACAACATATTTTAATTTTATTACAAAAATGTTTCTCATGATTTGTGTTTGTGTACTGTATAGCGAAGGAATTGCATAATAAATCAAAAATAAAGGATTACCCTTTTATGTTGTGTGTGTGGGGGCAGTGTTCCCTTTAACCTGCGCACATGCATGGCCGCGCACAAGTAAAAATCTTGCCGCGCACAAACTTTTTAAGGCCGTGCACCCACCCGGAGAGGAGCTGGAGGCGGAGTGCAGCAGAGGCACCAGGGCCAGCGTGGGGCACTTCCCGAAGGTAAGCTCCTCACTCCTCATGCAGGGCAGGCAGCAGCTCCTCCCCAAGGCGAGGCAGGGATGGAGACGGGGACAGAGATGGGGCTGGGGTCTGGTGCTGGCTCCGCCAGCTCCAGGGTACTGCTCCACTCCCCTGCATTACCTCAGGGAGCAGGGAGTGAGGAGGCACATGGCATCAGGGCTGGGGAGCGGAGCAGTTCCCCAGAGCTGGCGAAGCCTTTGGAGCAGTTCGCTGAAGCTGGCAGAGCCCGTACCAGCCCCTAGCCCCAGCTCCAGCCCCCAGCCCTGCCTTGCCTCACCTCAGGGAGGAGTCACTGCCTGCCCCGCATGAGGCTCTACCAGCTCTGGGGAACTGCTCTGCAGGATCTGCCAGCTCCGGGAAACTGCTCCACTCCCCACCCCTGACACCATGTGCCTCCTCGCTCCCTGAGGTGATGCGGGAGAGTGGAGCAGTTCCCCGGAGCCCATGCCAGCCTCCAGCCCTGTCCCTGTCCCCGTCCCTGTCCCCACCATGCCTCACCTTGGGGAGAAGCCACTGCCTGCCCCGCATGAGGAGTGAGGAGCTTACCTTTGGTAAGTGTCCCACGCCAGCCCCCATGCCTCCCTTTCAGTACTATCAATTGACTGTGTCCAGCCCATGGCTGGGCCACAGCACTCCACTGTGCTGCTCTGGGCAGCAGTTAGCATGAAGAAGGGTGGTGGCCAAACTCTGCCCGCTCCCACCCAGACACTTACTTTGGGGCAATTACCAGCGGACTGCGCTGCGCCGAAAGGGGGAGGTGGGACCAAAGTGGCACAGTCACAGACTGAAGTGGCGTTCTCATGGACCGCTTCTTCTTAGAGGGAACATTGTGTGTGGGGGGATGTATGCTAGGGTTTGGGAGGTGTGGTTGTGTGGGGGTGCATAGGGTATGTTGGGGTGTGTGTCTATGTTGGTGAGTGTTGTGGGGTCAGGGTATGGGTGTGTGAGGTTTGTGGGGTGTGGAAACCCCTCACTCACTCCCCCTCATGGTGCACAGCACCAGGTGCCAGCAGCAGCAGCAGGTGGGGAGCATCCAGCACAGGCACTGGCACCTGGAGGTTCACGGCTCTGGCCAGCACTGCACAAAGGGGCCAGGAGCACTGCCTGCCTGGCCTGTCTTTATCGTGGGGGCTCCGCATGGCATACCTGCAGCTCCTGTACTCGCACCGAAGGAAGTCCCACACTGGACTCTATGGAGAAGCAGGGGCCAGGGCTCCCTCCACTCCCAGCAGAGTCCAGAGACCTGTGCAGCAGGGGGTGGGGAAGGCAGCCAGTTCCAGCGTAGGGCTTTCTTCAATGCAAGTATGGGAGCTGCAGGCGCACCATGAGGCACCCCGACAATAGAGGCGGTGGGGCACACTGCACTCTTCACCCCCGCACATAGTGCTAGCCAAAGCCACACCCCACTGCATGCCAGCACCTATGCCAAGCACAAGCACCCTGAGCACCCCTGCCTGCTGCTGCTACCAGTGTTGTCCTGACAAGCAAGACCATCTCTCAGGATCTCAATATCGGGTTGTTAGACATGAGGAAGTGACATGAGCGTACATAGCACACACATAATATTCATATAAAAATTATTGGTCTGCACACACACACACACACACACACACACACACACACATGCACACACGCACTCAGGCAGCTGTGTGTGGGTACTTGGGGGAGCTTGGGGCTCCAGGCTGAGGAGAGGGAGAATCCAGGAGCCAAGCCGGGGACTCGAGCTGGGAGGAGGTGGAGAGCCAAGAGTGGAGAGAAGCTGGGCACTGAGGTGGCAGAGGAGCTGGGGGGGGCAGAGAGCCAGGAGAAGCCGGGAGGCTGAAGCTGGGAGGCAGCAGGGGCTGGAGCCAGGAAGAGACAGAGGTCAGGAGGTGGCAGGGGTCTGAAGTGGCAGAGCCAGGGATTAGAGCCGGGAGAAGCCAGGAAGCAGGAGCCAGGGGCTGAGGCAGCAGAGAGGCCAGGAGGCAGCCAGGGGTTGGAGCCAGGGAGAGGTGGGAGATGGCAGAGAAGGTGGGGGCTGGAGCCAGGAGGAAAGAGAGACCAGGAGGCAGCAGAGAGGAGCCGGGGGCTGAGGAGGTGGAGAGGCTGGAGGCTGAGGTGGCAGAGCTGGGGGTTAGAGCCAGAAGGAGGTGGAGAAGCCGAGGGTTGGAGCCAGGAGGATTCTGGAGGCTGAAGCCGGCAGGCCGCGGGGGGGTGGGCTAGACAAAGGCCAACTTGGGATCCGAAATATCAATTTTATTATACAGTAGAAGGTGTAGTACAATATGCAGACCATGAAATGATTGGTTCCCATGCACACACTCTCATACTCACTCACACAATGGTAGCAGGGAAGAAACGGTTTAGTGGAGAGAAAGGAAGAACAGCATTTAGAAGAGACTGAAGCCAGGGTAAATAGTTTAAATGAGAGCGAAACACAGGATCTAGGAGCAAAGTAAGCACAGAGAGAGGTAGAGTGCTTAGCAGAGGAACACAAACCAGATCCCTTGCTTGGAGGGGAGATGTGGGTAATAGCTACCTATCCCAGGCTGTGAGTTGACCATCGGTGGTCAGTTGAAGTCTTCTCCAGAGAGGTGTTGTCCAGAGGGGGTCTGGGCCTCTGGATGCATAGGTGGCATGGCGTGGTGCTGGTCTGGTTGTAGAGGGCAGCTCTCCAGGTCACACTCTACTATCCCTTTTATAGGGGTAGTCCACCCATGATGGAGAGGACATGCCCAGGCAAGGGCCAGTCCTGGTGTTTGAACATGTCCACTCCTCAGATGAGGTTGTGCAGTTCCAAGTGTCCATATTGTCCTGAGTAGTACAATGGTGGGGTTGCTGGTTTCTGTTCTGTTCTTTGTTTCAGTGTTGCTGGTTTCTGGAGGGTCTTTATCTGTCAAATGTTGAGTCTGTTTCTGGTTCTTGGAGCAGATCTGTGGTTTCAGGGTAAGTCAATGCAGGGTGGTGGTAAAGTCATTAAGCTAAGGGTTTGGTCATTCAGAGGGAGCTATTTTTAGACCTGCTACCATTATGTTTCAGGCACTCTCATTGTTTCTCCCTCATCCAGGGAGCCGATTTACATAGGAGGGGTAGGTATGAATTGCAATGACAATAGGGCATGCCCAGGCAAAGGACTTGTGTGGAGGATTGTAGGACTTGATGGAGTCTTGACAATACAAGATGGAGACTTAGCATTACTCTGGCTAACTTACAAAAACAGGCATGAATCGCCCAATAATAATATAAAATAGTAAAAATCAATACAGAAATAACAGCAGTTGATACAACACAGTAACTAATGTATGGGGACATACAGGGCATTTTACATGAATACAAGAGCTTATCCTATGTCTGTTCGTAACTACTTATAAGGAAAAGAGAGGCAAAGAGAGTGCCAGAAATGGTTGGGGAAGGGAGGGGAATATATTTCTATGTACAAAAAAATAAAAGAAAAAGAAAAACTAGGGGTTTTGCTACACCAGCAGTGGGGGCTGCACACCATGTGGAGGAGTGTGTGGGATGTCATCACATCCCCACCCAGCCCAGCCGAGCTCCATGCTTGCACCATCCGCCTGGGTGCGGGCTCCGCGCTTCCGCCCAGCTGCAACTCCATCCCCCAGCCCCAGCCCCAGCCCCTGCTGCTTCCCTACCTGCTGCCTGGAGCAAGCTGGAGGCTGGGGAAGCCAAGCAGGTTCCCATGCATCTGTAGCAGTAGCAGCAGCAGCCCCACCAGCAGGAGCACCACCTAAAAGCTGCTGCTGATGGGCTGGACCCGTCCACCCACAGGGATGGGAGCGAGGCACAATAGGGTATATTGAGGATGTACATATGCATAGGCACCTAGCTCTCACGCTCGTCGGCAGAAGGGCTGGGCAGGGTATAATTCATTGGTGGGTGCCCATGGGCTGGATGAAAGTGCCTGGCAGGCCGTATTCAACCCACGGGTCATATTTCTGCCTACCTCTGGCTCACAGTCTACAGTTGTCTAGAAGACAGGACCCTGGCCTAGGAAATCTGGGTTCTGTTGGTGGCTCTGATCTACTCTGGAGCAACTTGCCTCATTTTTCTGTTTGTTTCTCCCCACACACTTTTTCTATTTTGTCTGTTTTGCCTGTAAGACTTTCGGAGCAGGGACTGTCTTTTACTTTCGTGTCTGTACAGGCCCTAGCATGATGCAGCCCTGATCTCTGATAGATCTTCTAGACCCTCCTAGAGTATGAACAGTAACAAACAATAAAATATATCTTCTAATTTAAATAAATAAATACAAACTTTTCTGTTGCCACAAAATGGCCCAGACTTTAGCTACAAAGAAGGTGACACATGAAAATACAGGCTGTTATTTCTGGAGTTTCATGTATATACGTACAGAGTAAATTGTTTCTCTTATTTTTCTATTCTGTGTGCCTAGATTATTTTTTATGCTGTCCATGGACCATGGATATTCTTTTCAACTAGCCTTCCTGGTGCTGATTTGGGGCAACAGTTAACCATTTAGGTAACTCAGCTGCAGGTTTGGTAGGTCTCTGAGGCGCAACAGATTTTTATGGTTCAATTACTGAGAAAATCAGGAAAAAGAATATTTTTGGGGTGACCCAACATAAACATTTCTATTTCTGTCACTAAAATGAAAAACTTCATATTGGGTCAAACAAGGCATTTTGTTCAACTAAAAATGAAAGCTTATTTTTGGATACTTAAAGTAGAGTCAATCTAAATTCAGAAATGAAATGCCATGTCAAAATAAAGCCAAAATATTTTATTTTGGAAACAACAAAAGAAAATGTTTTGAATTGTCCATATTTTTTCTCTATTCATTTTTAAGGCTAAAACAAAGAACTGAATTCACTGCCAGTTTGGTTACCTCAAAACTGCAGTTTTTGGTGAAAAAAAATATTTGTTAGAAGAGCATCAGTAAACTCTACCTACATATGCCCATTATTACAATGGATATGGATGTCATATGGTTCATGATGTCTTTGAGACCTAGTTTTCTGGTTACAATAGTAGACCATACCTCTGTTCATCTTTGTCTTTCACAGTCATCCAAACGTGGGCTTCATCTTCTGGAATGATGTTAACCGCTGCATGCTAAAAATGAGAATAAACATTAAAAAAAAATCAAGCTAGGTGCAGAAGCTGGGACAAGTGAGTTATTTTCAGTCTCCAAAAGAAATACCTCCCAGCGGAAGAAATAATCAGTGCTGTACAATTAATGAAATGAAGACTCCTAGTTTGAAAGCTCACCATGCAATATGTCACATAGTTTTAATTATGACATTTATCACAATGCAGCCTTTGAAGAAGGAAAGTCCAGAAAGCAAACAATATATTTTGAAAGCAACTAATCCCATGGTTGTATTAAACAATGCTCCTGGACTATCTAAAAACAGCATGGTTTCAGGAGATGTCAGGTTCGTTAAAAAGCTCTTCCCATTGCTAAACAGCAGGAGCAGTGTACTGTGACATTAGCTAGCAATAGTGGTGAGCAATCATCTCCTTTACACAGCTGTGTGTATGCATGATTAAAAAATAAATAGGGGATCCATTTTCCAACCACTACTGAAGCAAAAAAAAGAAAAAGAAAAAAAGAAAACGAAAAATGCTTCCAAATTTAGGACTATTTCTTCCTTTTGTTTTAGCTGAGGTAATTTTTCTTTTGCTTTTCAAGAATCTTGTTATGTACAAACCCAGGAAAGCGAAAGAAAAAATGATTCCTTTAAATATTGGGAAAGGAGAGGGGAATAATTCTAATAAGAAAAATAATAATTGAAAATGACCAAGGATGGAAAAGATTGTACCTGCCCCTATGCAGGGACATAAGGGCTATGGTAGAATAGGGGACAGGTCAGGCTTACAAATGTGTTTAGCAGAGCTGATCAAATAATTTCAACAGAACAGTTTCCATCCAGAAATGTGGTTTCATTGAAATGGAAATATTTTGCAGGAGCATACTGAATTCAATTAAACTTCAATCTGAAAAGTTGAAATGTTTCACTTCAAATGGTCAAGGTACTCCACCTTCACAAGATCAAAATGGTGTGTTTTGTTTTCTTTTGACATTTATATTTTATTAAAATATTAAATTAATTCTATGTCTGTAGTAGGGTTGCATGTATTCACTATATAACACTGTTCTATCTATTCTGAAACTATCAGGATGAAACAGTTCATCTTGATTTCGATGTTTTCAAATCAAAGTCTCTTTGAAATTCCATTTCACTAGAAATTTCAGCTTCTCATTCCCTTCAGGAAAAACAAATTGTTAGATGTACAAATTCCCCACAGAACAAAAATTCCACCTATTCTACCCACTGTCATCTTGAGATTAACACAGCCTTTTGATGATGAGCTAGGTATTTCACTCACCCTGGTATTTTCCTTAAAGCCCAGTAGATGCCTATTTGAATCCTTCGGTATCTAAATACTTCTGTAAGTCTGACCCTGGAGCCTGTCCCCCTGACAGTCCTTGTGAAAGGGGAAAACCATAATTGCAGTTCTAGAGGTCTCCAGGACACAAACCTATTTCACGTAACGCATTCAAATGGTGATTACTCAGCTATATAACTGCCATTTCCTTAGAGAGGTGCTCTCCCATATTCTAGCCCAGTAGCCCAGTGATTAGGCACTCACCCAGAAAGCAGGAGAAATAGTTTCTAGGTCACACTCTTGACCCAGAAGGCATCTGAATCTGCATCTCTCCAATTTCTCGATTTCTCTAATCACCAGTTTGGAGATTCAGCATTTTCCAGTCCCCGCTCCAGCCCTACTCTTCAAGCTGACCCACTGCACCTTGCATTTACTACTCTGAATAAAATGGATGTAAGGCAATGCAGCAACAGTCCAGGCTAGACAGCAGGGTCCTCTCTCCTTCAGGGCAGCATTCACTGACCCATATACCTTTTAACTTGTGTGCTTCCCATGCTCCATGTATCTCTCCCTCTTGGCTGCCCACGGGATCAGCTACCCCAACCAGGTAGATCCAGAAGTGAGACTCCTTGCCTTTCACACCAGCCAGCAGAACTGAGGAGCCCTTCGGAGAAGCAGGTGCTACTGTGCCTTACAGGATGTAGGAGCAGGTTCCCCCTCCCTTGCACTGTGATGTTCTTGATGGAAGAACATGGTTGTCCATCACCCCAGTACAGCCCCATGCTAGATAATTTAGTCACTCTTTTTAATAGTGTTCCTTAAAATTAAATGTCTTTATTTTGGAGTGCATAGCTTCTACTCAATCCTAATGTGTGTCAGGATGTACACAAAAAAATGAACACTACCAATATTAAAGGCCACTTAATTTGGGGATTCAGAGCCAGATTCGTAAATGTAATTAGCAACCTAATTTTCATTTACATCTATGAGAATTAGTCCTTTAAAAATCTAAGTCGTTATTTAGTAGAGACCAATATAAAATACATGAGTCTCATTGAGTAACTTCAGATGTTAATAAATTATTTAGGAAATTAAATTGCTCTTTGCTAGTACTTTTTCAGAGTTCAACACATGCCCGAGTTGCAACAGAGTCTGTTGATCCTACATTGGTCTCATCAGCCATCTTCAGACCCACAGATAAAGCAATCATGGAAGACAATCATCCTCGACTGTGAGGCATTGCCAACAATATTCAAGTATTAAGCTAATTTTCAACCAGCAGAGCGCAATTAACCTTTTTGAATGTGGCCAAGACTTTAGCTACCAAACTTGACATTGCAAAAATTCTTCTTAATTGTTGCGTCTCCAATTCAACCTTTCTATACGGCCTGCTCCCAGTATTCTGCACAGGCCACTGCTTCTGGCGTTGCCAGATCTTGTGAGGTGCATTGCGGTACTACAGGGCACGTCAGGAGATGGTCCATGGTTTGCAACTCCTGACAGACACATTGATTGCTTGTGTAAAGGTGTCATGATTTCATGAGAAAGTTGCATCTGCTGAGACCCACTCTCAATCTGTTCAGGCTTTGCCATATGTGCCATTTGTAGTTGGAGCCACATGCTAACTTCTCACTGGGGGTAATTTCTCACCAGCTCCATTCAACAGCTTTGTCACCTGCCTTGTCCCATTCTTTTTGTCAGAGGATTTGACTGATTCCGGTGATGTGGTCGATGGTATAGTAGAGGACAAAAAGCTATTTCTTGATGAGAGATGACGATGTGCTGGTTGATGTCCATATAGTGGGTGGTGACCGTCTGACTCCTGTGTCTGCTGGTCAATGTCACCTGCTACTTTCGGCCTGATGTAAGGCATGCTATGCCAGATAGTGCGTATAGGGAGGGAATTGGGTGGGTTTTAAGCAGCCTGTTATAATTCACAAAAATAATAAATAAAGACATGAACTTTTTGATTATCTGTTAAGTAGTCAGAAACTTGGTTCTATTCCTTTCTTAGAGTCCAGATTTTCTCAGATATGTTACATGCCTCAGCTTATAATTCAAAGGTGCAATGTCAACTCTTGTACAACTCCTAGAGCCAGTTTTAAACTTTTTAACTTCAAACTATCACTCAGAGAGCCCTGGTCCTCCATACTTACTAGACAGGACCAGAAGTTTGTAATAAAGGTTGGACAGCCCCCACAGTAGGGCTGCACAGTAGGGCTGTGCAGAGTTTTGGTCGCTGATTCAGTTCAGCAGAGATTCAGCCCAAGTTGGCAGCCAAATCTCCAAATCTGAATCAAATCAGGAGACCCTTTAATCTCTCCAAATCAAATCAGAACCCTCCAAATCGATTCTGAGAGATTCAATGATTTGGACATAGACACAGCTTTGTATGTTTTTCTACATACCGCAAGGTACCAGGCAGCTTGTGAACGCTGAGGTGGTGGGCCGGATGGAGTATCCCACGGGAGCATAGGCGCATCCCCCGCGTGCTTGGCAGTGGACCCAGAAGTAGACCAGAAGCAGATTCTTCAGATTCAGATTTGGCTGAATCAAATCAGAACAGTTATCTGAATCAACAAATCAAATCACTGTCCCCTGAATCGGGCCGAATCCAAATCAAATATGGCCCGCTTTGCACACCTCTACTGCACAGCATCTTTGTCTCTTTCTCCCGCATACACAAACTAGCTTGCCTGGGAACTGATAGCAATGTAGCCCACAACATCATGTGTTCAGCCCAAGCTACAAAATACCTCTAGGACTTAGTAAATGCTTAGGCAGATAGCTGAGATCAGACTCCTGTTCCCATGATTACACTGTTATGGGTTCCCAAGCTAGTTAATTTAAAGCTGTTTGAGCTGCAGCAACCGCTTTGAATTGCACTGTAGAAACACCCTCAGACAGATACGTTTTCAAGAGTGCCACCATCAGCAGTTGAATCACTGCCATTAGTTCTTATAGCTTCATGGTCTTTCTTTGTTGGACTTCTATCTCCAAGTCAGTGACTGCATCTACATGTTCATTAATGCACCATAGTTACTGTGCATTAAGTTTAGTACTTGCATAACCAAGTACTAAATCAATGTGCAGTAAATGGCGCTTTGCGCAGTAGTGCCGGCACACAGCTTTTTTATTGTTACTAACTGCACAGTAACCTAATATTACTGTGCAGAAGCGTATTAGCATGGGTTTTTCCTTGCATGCTACTGTGTCTCATGTAGACACACCCAGTGATATGCTCATGCTGCTTAGTGGATGGCACCTAACAAGCTCACAGGCCGAGGTAAAATGACTAAACATGATGAGTGAGCATTGGTCTAGCTCAGCTCCAGTTGTAGTCAGTGATGCATGTCACTGCTTTTGAAAATTACCTACTTGCTGTCATTAGCACTTTCTATTTTCTTTGATCTCTTCAGTACTTCTCTTGGTATTTCCATGACCTCCCCATTTATACTGATCAAGTGTCTCTATGCAAAAATTAGTTCAGATTAATATGTACTGATTTCAATCATTTCAAGGAAGTGTCTTCATATGCCAGTCCTTTGCATAATTCCCATGAAAAAATGGCTTTAGGTAGGCTATATATCATTTGACTTAAGGTCCAGGATGCTTTTCTTAAATGACATATCTTCCTCTTTTTCTGGTCTCATCTGTGCCAGTGCTAGCTGACATTGCCTTACAGGGCAGCTTTATTTGCCTTTGTCTGCTCCAGTGTAAAACTACCTCCTTTCAATGTTGTCTCGTATTAAATCATCTATTTTTAATTTGACCCACTACAGACAGTTTTCTGTTATTACCTAAAAACCCCTCATTGCAGCTTGCCTCCACCAAGGGGAGTGAGAAAAAAATTAAATCTAAAATATTGAAGACAGGCAGCTTTTTTTTTTTATCTAAGAATCATAAAATCATTCTCAGCAAGAAAGCCAGAGAGAGAGAATTAGATGGATGGCTAAAGTTCAATAAAAACAACTTTGAAACGTAGTGGGACTTTGTTATTACATGGCTATCCTTCTTACTGCCAGCATATTTTGTCTTTATTGTAAAGCACAGTTCAGACTCCAAATATTTCCTATTGACCTGAACTTTGTTGTTCTTCAGGCTAACGCTTCATTATATTCCCAATGCTTTATCCACCACTGGGCTTGTTTTAAAGATATTTTCCCAGAAGTTTAAAGAAAAGAAGCGCTTATTTTGATTTCTAGCAGCAATTCTCGGAGTGTCAGAGATTAACTGTGGGTTGAATTCTGTTTCCATTGAAGTCAACAATAAAAATCCAAGTGATTCATGGGACTAAAACGTCTCTGTATGTACTTTACGCTTTTTTTATATTATCAACCAACATTCTAATCTGTATTATTTATATGTCCTGCCTAGGAAACCTTTTGTGCTCGGCACTGTAGACACACAGAACAAAAGGACAATCTCTGGCATAAAAGTGTGGATTTTACCCTGAGTGGCCAGTGAAGACGCTAAAAGTGGCTAATCCAATTCTATGCAGTATAAGGCCCCAGTCCACCAAAGCCTCTAAAAATGTGCATAGCCCAGCTGGCTTCAGTGCAACTATTCATGTACTTAAAGTTATGCCCCTACTTACATAAATACCAAGGTCAGGTACAATACGGACTGTGGTAGAAACTTTCCATTGAAAAGAAACTGCCTTTGTCTTGATTTCTTCAAACAAATCAATTTTTGATTCTTCCGCCCAAACATGAAAAGCATTTTTGATACTCCTTCCTCATTGTCTGTAACATTTTGCTATCAAATTCTTACCAAAGCCAGCCTATTCTCTGCTCAGACTAGCTTTTTCAGGAACTTTCCATTCTTCTTTTTCTCTTTTTAGATCAAAGTTAAAACACTATTAAAGCTAAAGGGACCCTGTCAGGACTTATTGACCTCAAATGTAACCATTTGAAGTTCCACCTTATAGTTGAAAATGCCCATACTCTACTGACCACAGATCTTTCAAAAACAACTATTCCCAAAATGAATAGTTAAAAAGCAAAATGTAAATGTATATTGGGTGGCAAACACAAATAAGTCTGAAGATCACCCCCTTTGTGCTAACAACGGCCAAGAATTTCAGCTGTCGGTTTCAATTTTTAAGTGCCAAATTTGTGAGTATTAAAGAACCCTGTTTTGCAGAGACTGGGTGTTTTGTATTTTCTGTAAAGCAGGTATCTGCAAGGAGTCTCGGATGTGATACCCCAAAAATAACAGAAGTACTGGTAAAGGTATATGATAACATATCCATTATAACAGTACATGGACAGCTTCACAGTTCTCTTATATTTGTGTCACTAACTCCTAAGCTCCATAGTCAGTCATAGCTGAATCCAAATGCATATTCCCTCAGTTCACTCCATGCCAACTCCCTGACCTTCTACCCAGTCCCTACTCACCCATGTTATTAACCTTCTCACCACTATTCCCTCCCTGTGATTCTCCACGATTTAGGGTTTGCTTTTCTATTTGCAATTGCTCCAGCTATTGGGAGCTCTTTTCTCCCTGCTACCGTGCCAGAATCTGCTTTTCAAATCTCACTTTAAAACCTTGTCCGCTTTAATTTAGGATTGACATAAACCCCCACTCCCACCAATCTCTATTTTCCCATCATTTGTAGCTAGTTTGCAAGAATCCCTTTTCAGCCCCTTTACTGCTTTTAAATTTCAGCTTTCCCTTCCTTCATCTAGTTCTCTGTCTCTGTACATTATTTTCCTTGTCTGGTAACATGAGTACCTTTGTTACCCACTCATTTCTCATTTCTGTCCTATGAGTTTCAGTAGAGCATTTCCACATACTGGGTAGAAGAACGGTGTGATGTATAAAGACATGGTTTTCTACGTGAACAATGTACATTAAGTGCTATTTGCTGCACACATTCTTTTATTTCCATCCTGGGGGAAAAATAATCCATGTAAAAAGAAAATAAATACCAAAGCAGAATAAAATGCAGATTCTTGGATTAAGACAGAAAAACACATTGAACAACAATGAGAGAGCAAAGGGGATTTCAATTCACTATGGTATCTCCCAGTCCAAATCAGGCTCTTTACCCAGCCAGTGCCCCGCTACATGATATAAATTGACCAGTGTGTGCAGTGAATTACTGTTTAGTCATCCATCAGTAGGATTTCAGAGTTGTGTGTGTGTGTGCGCGCGCGCATGCGTGCATACGGCCTCCGGACTGACTGACTGACTGACATGCACAATTAAATGGACGTTCTACAACTAAGACATTTTGTGCCTGATTTTCAGAAGGGCAGAAGCTTAAAGTTATGTGCAAAAATGCTTGAACAATAGCATTCCTACTCTGCATTAACAATTACTGTAATTACAAAGCTAACTGGTCACTTAACCAAGCAATCATTATAAGTGTGTACAGAAGCAGTGTTTTGCACTAGCTATTTAAAAAATCAGGTTTGGGGACACCCTGTGTGACTTTCAATGGTTGCAGATTGATAGTTTTTAAACCAAGCTTTTAATTGAATATTCAAAATAGCACAGCTCAGGATTAGGGAGAGAAACTTGTACAAGCCCAAGCTTTACTCAGTCCTCAGCTACAGCTGAAGGACTGCCTTGTAACTCTTCTCTGGTATGAACTGGTGCTTCATCTGGTATAGCTGGCTATGGGGCAATTTTTCCACTTCACACCAGCACCTTCCCAGCTGCTGGAAGTGCAGGACATGCTCAAAGCATCCTTGTGCCCTGCCAAGACTTGGCTGTCATACTATTCCCTTTGGCAATTTGAATCAATATGCATACATGCATTAGTAGAAGTGTGCTTCATATCTTCCTTCAGTGTGAAAAATGAATATAGCTGAGGAGCTGGGAATTTGCAGGCTTAGGGGAAAAGAGATTGCTGTCTTTCACTTACCTCCCAGGACAGCTGAGCTCTGTGCCCGCTAGTGATGAAGATTACAATTCTGTCTAAAATATGCCATGCCTTCCTAGTTGATGTTTCTATGAACTTAGGTTGTTTCATTAAACAAGAGCTGCTTTTAGAAGCACTGTTACTATTTCTCATATTAAGAATAAGGGAATATGACAGTCAGACTTTCAGTTCAAAATCTAAGTGAAAACATGTGCTTGGAATTTACAACATTCATAGAAGACGTACTGCTATTGGTACAAAAGACAGCTCCATGCTATGGCCCTTCTTGGCACAGTAAAACAATGCGGCTTAAAAATAAACTAGATTTGATGAGGTATTTGGGTAGACACGCGTGTTAAATTGCTTTGACCACTGACAGACATCCTCTAGTAGCCAGGAACCATGATACATACTCAGAAATATATCCCATTAGGGTGTGTCTACATGAGACGCTACCTGAACAGTAGCATAATAACACTACCCAGTAGCCTACTGGGCAAAACCTGTGCTAATGTTACTGTGCAGTAGTATTAGGCTACTGCTCAGTTAGCATCTGTAAAAATCCATGCGCTGGTGGTACAGCTCAGTAGCACCAGTTTCTGCATATTGATTTAGTACTGGATTATGCAAGTACTAAACAATGCACCTTAACTACAGCAAATTAATTAATGTGTAGACACACCCTTACAGTACTGAGCATTTTGTTTATAGTGAAGACAGCTGGTTCATATGATGCAATATGCTCTACTTTGCATTCATCTTTCATATGTACAGACACATGAAAGATGCAGATAGTGTGTCTTATCTTTGCCTTAATGCAGTTTGAGTCAGTGCTACAAGACAAGGCAAGCAACAAACACTTACAAACATAGAGTCCTGGGGGGGGAGAATCAAAAGAACCCTAAAAGAGGAGACAACATTGTTAGTCACCATTGGCTTATAAAGACCCTACTGCTATCTACCTCAGACACTGCAAGCTTGCAGTGTGGGTCCATGATTAACACTTCACAGCATCACTAATCACTGGTCTGCTTTGTTGAGAAAAAAAGCCAGCAGCAGACGCTGGGCTGTATTAACAGGGGCATCTTGCAAATTGAGGGAAGTAATTCCTTCTCCAGGTGAGGCCTCACCTGGAACACTGTGTTCAGTTTTCAGACCCTGCACATCAAGAAAGATGCAAACATATTAGAAAGAGACTAGCAGACAGAGAGAAAAATTATTAGTTGGTTCAGAAACATTGCATATTGCAATATGCATATATAAAGAGGGTGGAGATAGGCTAGTCTCTGAAACCTTAAGGGACAGGACTAGGAGCAATGACCTCAGACTGTAGCACAGGAAATTTAGGTTGGAGATTAGGAAGAACTTTCTGACTATGAGGTTGGCCAAAAATTAGAAAAGGCTGCCTAAAGTAGTAGTGGAATCGCCATCCCTGCACTTCTTCAGTTGCACACACACTTGACTGGGATGGTTTAGACAGGAGGAATCCTGCCTTGGGCAGGGGCTAGACTACAGGACTTCATGGGAAATCCCTTCCAGCCCTCCTTTTCTATGATCCTATGAAAATATTGTGCTGGAACACAATAAATACGCCTTCTATTAGGGCTGTGTGAAACTTCGGTCCCTGATTCAATCCGGCAGAGATTCGGCCCCATTCAGTGGCTGAATCTCTGAGTCCAAATTGAATCAGAGGACCCTTTAATTTCTCTGAATCGAATCAGAACCCTACAAATCAATTCAGAAAGATTCAGAGATTCGGACATAGACACAGCTTGAAATGATTTTTCTACATACCTCAAGGTACCAGGTGGCCTGTGAATGCTGCGATGCTAGGGCCTGGACCTAAGTTCATGAAGCATCCCACAGAAGCATGGGGGGCTCCCCAGTGCATTCGGCAGCAGACCCAGAAGTGGACCAGAAGCACTTCTAGTCCATTTCTGGGTCTGTCGGGAGGGCACTCGGGCCCTCCCTTGTCTCTCCCTAGCTCAGTGACTGGTGCCTCCAGGGTCCCCCTGAGGCCAATCGCTGAGCTGGGGAGGGGGGGAGGGGGGCCAGCATGCTCCTCAGCAGACCTGGAAGTGGACTAGAAGTAGTTCCAGTCCACTTCTTGGTTTGCCAGCAAGCACATGGAGGGCCCCCTGGCACTCCTGTGGGACGCTCCATGTGCCCCAGAATCACAGTGATCACAAGCCATCCTGGTACCTCGAAGTATGTAGAAAACAATTTTAAAGTTGTGTCTATGTCCGAAGTACTGATTCTCCGAATCAGCATCGAATCTTCAGATTCCATTTCAGCCGAATCAAATCAGGAACAGTGATCTGAATCAGTAAATCGAATCACTGTACCTGATTCAGGCTGAATCCGAATCCGAACTGAATAGGGCCCATGCCTACCTTCTAGCCCTAGCTCAATTACTAAATATGGAAGTAGGT